>NW_012112030.1:271586-274478 GCF_000951035.1 Colobus angolensis palliatus | reverse complement strand
TACGCCATTCTCCTGCCTCAGCCTCCCGAGTAGCTGGGACTACAGGCGCCTGCCACCCCGCCCGGCTAGTTTTTTGTATTTTTTTTTAGTAGAGACTGGGGTTTCACCAGGTTAGTCAGGATGGTCTCGATCTCCCGACCTTGTGATCCGCCCGTCTCGGCCTCCCAAAGTGCTGGGATTACAGGCTTGAGCCACCGCGCCCGGCTCCCTTGCATATTTTTGCTGGCGCAATCTTTGGCAACATCTTCTTCATTCATCATGACTTGTGTCTGCAGTTGCTGGTGGACAGGGTTTTGGCTTTGATCGGTGGGTTCTTTCTGCAAAGGGGCCATGGTTGGCCAAGGTGTCTTTGGACATCTGGAACGTCTCTCTTTTTTTCTTGAAACCAGAAGACATTACTATCAGAACATTAGCATAATATCATCAGCTGGAAGCAATGGCTCACACCTATAATCCCTGCCCTTTGGGAGGCCACGGTGGGAGGAGCACTTGAGGCCAAGAGTTCAAGACCTGCCTGGGCAAATAGCAGGACCCCGTCTCCATGAAAAAAAAAAAAACAATTAAGTAACTGCATCGTGATGCAGGCCTGCAGTGCTAGCTACCTTGGAGGCTACGGTGGGAGGAGCACTTGAGGCCAAGAGTTCAAGACCTGCCTGGGCAAATAGCAGGACCCCGTCTCCAAAAAAAAAAAAAAAACAATTAAGTAACTGCATCGTGATGCAGGCCTGCAGTGCTAGCTACCTTGGAGGCTGAGGTGGGAGGATCGCTTGAGCCCAAGAACTCAAGGCTACAGTGAGCCACGTTGGTACCACTGTGCTCCATTCTGGGCAACAGAGCAATACCTTGTCTCAAAAAAGAAAAAAAAAAAAAGAATTTCTGTGAATAGGCTTCAAAAATCTCTGGGCATAGGAAACTTCGCACAAACCTATAAAATCAGTATTCATCCCAACACCTCGAGACCTGCTTTAGGATTTACAACACCTACTATATTAGTGTCCCTGCCCCCACATCTCTCTCTTACCCAATCTGACTGGCATATCAGAGTTGGATTCATGTTCCTGAAGTTCTGAGCAAACCTTTTGTTTGATTAAGAATATCTCTGGGTAGAGAATAAAACAGTGGTTACCAGCCGTGGGAGTGGGAGGGAGAAAATAAAGAGATGTGTGTCTGAGAAGAACCCGTGTATGTGTGCGTGTGTTTGCGTGTGCGTGTGTAGCAGGATGTAGGAAGGACAAGTCTAGAGGTCTAATATATACACGAGGACCGTAGGTAATAAAATTGTGCTGTATGAGGGATTTCTGCTACATGAGTAGATTTTAGCTGCTCTTGACACAAAAAAACAGGTTGGAGTAACTCAGTGAGATGACAGATATGCTAATTTGCTTCACTATAGTAACCATTTTACTATCTATATGTAACTCATAACGTCATGCTGTACACCTTAAATATACACGATAACAGTATTTAAAGGAGTATGTCTGTTATCTCCCACTTTTTGAGGTTCCGTCAATCCAGTCTTATTCCCCACTACTGCTGAGCCACTCCCACCCACTCCATAATTCAGGTGGGTCCCCTGACTCTCCCACTCTCACACCATCTTCACCTTCACTCCCCTCCTTTGCTCCTGTGCTCAGAAAGGGGCAGGCATTGGCTGAGTACTTCCTCGATGCGTCCTGCCTCTGCACCTCTCCACCTCCTACACGGACCGCTGTTGTTCTTGTTATCACTGCTGGATTGCCTTGTCTAGTTCTTAGTTATCATTCTTATCAGTGCCTGGGAAGCCCTAGTCTGCAGAAGAATGAGGTAAATACTGACTACTTCTTGTCTTCTCTTTTCCCATCCCCACTCCCATCCAACAACCACTATTAAATGTTCGAATTCTTTATTTTAACCCTTGCTACATCCCATTTTACTTATGAAGAAAGTAAGATTTAGGAAAGGAAAGAAACTTCTCCACTCAGTTGCAGAGCTGAGATTCAAATCCAGGAATATCTGGCTCCAAAACAATTCTACTTTACTACTTTTTGATGATAATAGAATTTTACACCCCTTATCCTTTTTCTTCTCCTTCTTTCCAAGAACTCCTAGTAGATTATTTAGTTATTTCAGACGAAATGTGGTACAGAAGAAAAAGGCAGGCTTTGGAACTGTATAGACCTGAATTGGAATTACATCTTCAAGACTTACAAGTGAACTGTCTTTGGACAAATGACTTAACCTGTCTTCCTTTTGGTTTTCTTGTCTCCTAAAATGAGGTCACAGTGCCCTAGAACCCAGTACAAGGCCTGATATATTACAGACATCCGACAAATACATCTTCATTAATTTCTCCCTCTTTCTTTCCCTTATTATTTTTGCCTTTTGTCTCTCATTTTCCCTTTTTAATTATTAGCTTTAATTCTAGCTCAGGTTGATCAAAATATCAAGTGCTATTAGGAAACCATATGGGAAATTTGAATACTGCATTTTTCAATATAGTAGAATGATTTTAAATTTTTACCTATGATAATGGTACGATAGCTAAGGTTTTCATTTTTAGAGATGCTTGCAGAAATATTCATGGATGCAGCCAAGTGCGGTGGCTCATGCCTGTAATCCCAGCACTTTGGGAGGCTGAGGCAGGCAGATTACGAGGTCAGGAGAACCAGACCATCCTGGCTAACACGGTGAAACCGGGTCTCTACTAAAAATAAAAAATAAAAATAAATTTTAAAAAAATTAACAGAGCATGGCTGGCACTGCTGGCACTACAGCTGGCACCTGTAGTCCCAGCTACTCGAGAGGCTGAGGCAGGAGAATGAGGTGAACCCGGGAGGTGGAGCTTGCAGCGAGTGAAGATCGTGCCACTGCACTCCAGCCTGGGCAACAGAGTGAGACTCTGTGAAAGACAGA
>NW_012112030.1:260770-271412 GCF_000951035.1 Colobus angolensis palliatus | reverse complement strand
AAGGAAGGAAGGAAGGAAGGAAGGAAGGAAAGAAGAGAGAGAGAGAGAGGGAGGGAGGGAGGGAAAGAAGGAGAGAGCGAGGGAAAGAAGGAAAAGAAAGAAAGAAATATTCATATGTCTAGGATTTGCCTCCATAAAACCCAGTGAGGTTGGGGGTTGGGAAACAAAAGAAAATATGGATGAGGATGGAACGAGAATGGCTTAGAGTTAGTAGGTGTTGAAGTTGAGCAGTGAGCGCCTGAGGACTTCTTATGCTATGTCTCTACTGCCCTGTATGTTTCAAAATTTCCCAAAAGGAACATTTTCTAAATTGCCCAGTGTAGAAGGCTCAAGCCTTCGGCATCTTTCCCCATCCCCACCGAAGTCCCCAGTCCTCCCCTGGTAACATTCTGGGCAGCTTTTCTCCTTGCTTCCCCAGCACCTCCTGGGCTATTTCAGACTCCGTGCCAGCGGAGCGCCACACTGCCTCAGCCCCCGCAGTTGGCACTTGGACAAAAATCTTTTCCTGACCCCAGATGGCATTGCAGCTTCCTCAGTCTGATCCTGTAAGCATATTTTTTTCCAGGCACCTGATTCCAGGATGTGGCAGCAATAAAACCAACCGAGATTGTTTGACTGGCCCCCTCTGGAGCAGGTATTTCCCATTCCGATGCCGTCAGCCATCTGAGCGTGCTGCTTCCAAGAGCTCCGAAATAACAGCCGGGTAAGAATTTCACAGACTGCAGTGAGTGCTTTTAGACTTGTGGCCAGGGTGTTCCTGAGGGATGCAGAGCCACTGGGGTAGAAGATATACTAATATCAGTGATTATTAATTGCAATGCTGATGCAAATCAACAATTCTAGGGATTGCATTTTACTGGGAAGCTGGCATGCGCAAGAGGAAGAAAGCAAAGAGGAAGAACACATGGGGTTTCTTTGCTCTGCCGTTTGTCACACCATATGGACTCTTTAGATTAAATGTATATAGCAACTCCAGTTTCATTGAAATAAAAAGATAAAGAGCTGAGTTATTGCTGTCTTGGTTATTTCATAAGGAATGAACGAAAAATGGTCAGCAAGATAGGTCAGGCAATGTATGCATGGAGGGCTGGACCTGAGACCTCACTCGGTGGTTCCCAGGTAGTGCTCCAGGAAAGGTCTTTGAGGGTATGGGAGTATTCTGTGCTGTCATAAATCCAGAGGGTGGGTTGTGCGCAAAGCCCCTCCCACTGGGCTGTGGTTTACTCCTCAGGTCAGGTTGCAAGGTAAAATCAAAATGTCAGACCTGGAGAATGAGCACTCCAATTATTTTTTCTAGAGCAGAAATCCACCCTTGTTTCCAATGCTATGCGTGGCTTCATGCTTTCAAAGTACTTCCGTTCTGTCTCTCGTTGCAGCCTCATGATCCGTGAGGTTGAGACAGATGTTACTATCCCTACCTGACACTTGGGAAACAACTAAGGCCAAAAGACATGATGAGAACTGACTTGCCTAAAGCCACACAAGTCTCTTGCTTTCTAGTCTACGTTTTTCTTCCCTACATTAACCTGCGTTATTATGCTCAAGAGCCATCAGGATCTTCAAGGAAATGGGCTGGGGAGAGTGGCTTAGTAGCAGGCAAAGTAGGTTCTACTGGGCCCCACCACTGGGGTCTCTCACCTATCAAAATCAGACAACATTTACCACTGATACTCATATGGGGCAAAGATGTCAACAACAATGGCGATGGCCTAGGGAACTCTGTCCCTCTGCAGTGCTGAATGGAGCACGTACCTTCTTCTCAGCCAGAGAGGCCTTGTCCTCCCATGCAGTAAAGCTGCACTGACAACCCAGCATGTTTTCCAGCACTGGGCTGGTAATTTCTGTGCTTCTTCACTAATCTAGATGCAGTGTTCCTCCTCCAAACTTTCCTCACCACTTCCCTTTCTTCTTCCCTTCCTTTACGTCTTTAGTTAACACATATTCCGTACCAGCAAGGCACTAGGCTGGGCCATGGACATAGTGAAAATATTTTTCACCTGTGAACCACAATATATTCGTGTCCGCCTTTGTCACTATCTCCTTCCTGGAACATCCACTTCTGTCTTCCCTGTGAATCCACTGCTTGCTTCACCGAACAATTCAGACCACCCCATTCCCCAGCAGAGCACTGCACTGAGAATGACAGGTGAAATTATTTTCACCTTGGGGCTGAGTAAAAGTACTAAGACAAGGAATTCTTTCATGTTATTTTCCTAACTCCAGGATCATTAATCTGTGTAGCCTTAGGTGAGTTACTTAAACTTTCTGAATCTCAGTTTCACCCACTGTAAAATGGAGATGATAAAAACTGCCCGATTTATATACAAATAATCATTGATGTTAACTCCAATTGAAAAGTACAGAGGACAGTATGTAGTCACTGGTTTAATATTTATGGTGTTTTATTAAAAGTAATTCACTAATCTAGGCACAAGATAGGATATAAGAGTATGCCCTCAAAGATTTATAATATAGTTTGGGAAGAAAGATTTCATCAATTACACCAGTACAAGGCCATGAAAGGTGCTAGGGAAGTTTAGAGGAGGAAGAAATAAAATCTGACTGGGGAGCTCAGAGATGGTATCATGAAGGGGGTGGCCTGTGAGCTGGACAATGAGAGACAAATGTGTCTGAGACACGCAGTTTGGAGGGAGGAAACAAAAAGACAATGTGTGCAGAAGGAACACCATGGACAAATGACTGGGTTTAGGGAAGGGGGTGTCCTGCAAGCCCCTGGGTGCCGTGTGGTTTAGTTTGGCTGAAGTGTAAGGGTTCATCCTGGAGAGTAATCCAAGATAAACCCAGACATGTGGATTTGCAATGGATTGTCAAATGTTGGGCTTCAGAATTTAGACTTTATTTGAGAAGCCATCTAGAGCCATGGAATCTATTTGAATACAAAGTGTCCAAATACAAAGATGCAGTTTGAGAAGATTCCTTGAGCAGCAAAATAGAGAATGGACTAGAGACGACATTACACAGGTGCAAGTTACGAAGTGCTGTGATAGTCATTTGCTCCAAATAAGCTGTATCAATATCTGTAACTTCCTGTGACTGATCTCCTTTCTCTGCACCATTTCACAAGTCTTGGGGCTTGCCTTGGTGCATGGTGAGGATCTGCTGGTCCTAACTGGTTGATGGCTGAGTTTCAGTTCTGTGTGTATGCACTGAAGCCCAGTGCAGCAGCTGTCTAAGGTGTCAGCAAAGGATTGAAAGGAGAGGCCAACCACATTTAAGCTAAAGGTGCTTTTCTCCTCCCTCCGCCTTTTCTGCTCAAGTTTGACTCTCAGAGGCTTGCAGCTTCACTCACAAATAGAGACGGCAGAGACAACTGCCAGAGAGCACATCTGGCAGGGCCCTGAGCAGATGTCGTAACCACTGGGATGCAGAGCCCAAGACGCTGACTGGCATCTGAGCTTCAATGCTGAACCTTCCCTCCTGCTCTTTTATAACAGAATCTTCTGGGCTTATTGCAAATTGGACATAATAAAAACTGCCCTATTTACACATAAGACCATATAAGGTTGTGAGTGTTACAGCATCCCTCTGGCAAGGAATGAGTAGCATGGAGGCTTAGCTACAAATCTTCTTTCTCTCTCAATGGGAGACCTCAGAGAATAGGAGCATTCAGAGATCAACAAGTTTGCTGTTCGCTTGTTTGTTATACTAGGGAAAGAAAATGTTACCTAGTTACCCTATACTGGGGAAAGAAAATGTTAGAGGACCATGAATCAATGACTAGTTATATAAAATAACCATCCACTTTGTGTGCTGGACCCAGCAAACTACGGACTTTTTTTCAGCCCTTGTGTTACAGCTCATTATGAGGATCCCAAGTATAGTCAGTGCATCTCAGCATCCTGGGTTTCCTCACTCCCTGATCAAATTTTATACTGAAAGGGGAGGGTGAGGAGTACAGGAAACCATGAACTGCAGAGACTAACTGGTGAAGTGCACAAAGATATGGGAGTGACTATAAAATAATAGTAACAGCTACTGTTTATTGAACCCCTATTATGTATCAAATATTGTGTAGGACACTTCACAAATGTGACTTCCCTGAATATTTATAACATTTCATATTTATAACATTCCATTTTAAAGACAGACAAACAAAGATTCAGGGAACTTGGCCATCGTTCTATTTAACATTATATTAGAAAATGTACGTTAAAGGGAGAAATTATATCATAAACATCACATAATAGGAGCCACAACATTCCTGCAATATTTTATTTGCAAAGCTATTTCACAGGCAATGAACCATATTCCCAGGAGAAAAGAAAAGAGAAGAACTAGGAAATTAGATTGCAGGAGAATTAGGATGTGCTAAGAAATTTCCATGTGCCAGGCACATGTACTACTTGTTTAATTTCTAGCTGTTATTGCCTCCGCTTTGCAGAGGAATGAATAAACTCAAGCTTGGTAGAGTTAAGTAACCTTCGCAACGCTTATAGTTCACAGTGACAGAGTCAGGATGAAAATTAATATTGAATTTAATTAGAGGTGAGATAGGCTGGGCCAGAGATGGGAGAGACACACTCTCTACATTGCAATGAGTTGCTGAGTATTGTGGTTTTACACATCAACCAAGTATTCTTTTGGTTCAAAAGAGTTGCTGAGTTCAACATCCGTATTTCCAGGTTGTTAGAGTGAAATATTCATGTAGACCCTCGAGGATGTGGCGGAAGTAGTGGCAGATGGGAGCCCTTCCAACTGGCAGTAAGGAGTCCTTGAATGTGGCCTAGCGGGGACATGGGTACAGCAAGGAGTCAGGAAAAGTGGAAAGAGCCAGAGATTTTGATCATAGTTGAAGGTTTTTTTAAAAGTAAAGCCTATGATTAAACTGAAGTGAAAAGATCTGACCTTCAGAAATATGCACTGACCATTGATAAATGCAATATAAGACCAGCTAACAATAGAAAAACAAATTCTACAAGGATGCTAGAAAGATGAAAATTAAACGCAGAAAGATATAATTGTCAAAAACTTAAGAGAGTCTCTTGGGAAAATTAATAAAACCTTTTATTATTTTTGTAAAACTTGCATGTTTATGACTTTGCTAAGAAAGTTGAATGTAAAGTGAAGCCTGGAATATTATGCTGTCATTCAGTTGTAGAAGGAAAATGTCAATAAATAAAAAAAACAGGCTGGGCGCGGAGGCTCACTCCTATAATCCCAGCACCTTGGGAGGCCGAAGCGGGTGGATCATGAGGTCAGGAGATGGAGACCATCCTGGCTAACACGGTGAAACCCTGGTTCTACTAAACAAAACACAAAACAATTAGCTGGGCGTGGTGGCAGGCGCCTGTAGTCCCAACTACTTGGGAGGCTGAGGCAGGAGAATGGCGTAAACCCGGGAGGCAGAGCTTGCAGTGAGCTAAGATCACGCCACTGCACTCCAGCCTGGGCGACAGAGTGAGACTCTGTCTCAAAAATAATAATAATAAAATTAAATAAATAACAGAAACAAACAAAAAGCCTGAGCATTTGATATATTTTTAATTTATTCTCAGAGTAGGTATGTAGTAGTAATTATTACATGAATATCATTAGATGTAAGGTTAAATAAATATACCTTGATGGTTGGTACATAAAAGGTGGTACTCATTAATTTTTACTGAATAAATAGACAAATTTCTCCAGGCCCTTAGAAAAGAGAGAAAGGGAAAGGTCTCTAAGTTTGCTGTGAACAGTTTTCCCCAGCTGAAACAGGAAGAAGGAGCTGTGGCCATTTCCTCTGTGAAGAGGGATAAAGGGGTCCTGATGATGTTACCGTCCCAGAGTTGTGAAGATGAGCACTTCAGCAATACAACTTCTGTGATCACTCCAGCCATTATCATGTCAGAGTGCTTTCCTTAAGGAAGTTGAAGTATAGCTATGAATTACCTCCTATCATTGAAACACAAGGCTATATATCTTTTGCCTTGCACTGGAAGGCATGGATTTCCCATTAGTTATGCCCACCTTTTAAATTTTCTTTTAGGAGAGGAAATAACATACAACCTGTACTTCTAATTACTTGTGAAGTAGCACAGAATGATGCACAAGGGAAAAGATATTTTGCAAATCATTGATCCACGTTAAGAATTCTTTGCCTGCTGACAAAGCACCTGTCCATTGCAAGAGAGCAGAAGAGTATCTTCTCTCTGTACACATCAGCAGTGAGTTTGTTTTGAGGATAGGTTTTTTTCTCCATGTTTTCCTGCTAATGGTCTTTAATTAGATCTTCCATCAAAACAAGTGGGGCTCAAATATGCTCTGGTGGAAATTTATTTTATTGAAGCTTCCATCTGCCAAAATAGGGAAATAGTTCAGTCTCTATTGGAATAAAGGATCCTCTACCCTCTACTTCCTTTGTTCAAACATTGTCCTCCTTCATTTCTTCTCGTCTTTCCCCCATAGCCGCCAATTACATGAGCAAAGATGAGATTCATTTCTCCTCCCCACCCAACATCATCCCCAGAGGCTACTGTGTTTTCTCAGAGCAGCTGGAGAATTGCTGAAGTTTGGAAATAAGCAGTGAAGGACACCCAAATGGCACATTCTTTGAAAGGCAGAGTAAAGGACTGCAGCTCACAGGCAATGCCAAAGGACTCTCCACAATAGTGGAGAACCTTGTTGTGTAAAGTGTGGTCTGCAGACAAGCAGCACCACTATCCCCTGGGAGCCCCACCCCAGGCCTTTCACATCAGAATCTGCATTTTAGAAAGATCCCTCCATGAGTCATATGTAGATCAGTTAGAGAAACACTGACCTGGTGCATGAACTTTAGAATCAGATAGCTGGGGGTGGAGTCCTGGACTCCACCGCTTTCTCACTGTGCGACCTTGGCGGTGATATGGTTTGGTTCTGCGTCCCCCACCCAAATCTCATCTTCTAGCTCCCATAATTCCCACGTGTTGTGGGAGGGACCCAGTGGGAGGTGACTGAATCATGGGGATGGGTCTTTCCCGTGCTCTTCTGATAATGAATGGGTCTCACAAGATCTGATGGTTTTAAAACGGGAGTTTATCTGCACAAGCTCTCTCTTTGCCTGTCACTATCCACATAAAATGTGATTTCCTCCTCCTTTCCTTCCACTGTGATTGTGAGGACTCCCCAGCCATGTGGAACTGCAAGTCCAGTTAAACCTCTTTCTTTTGTAAAGTGCCCAGTCTCGGATATGTCTTTATCAACAGCCTGAAAATGGCCTAACACTGGCAGGTTCCTCAGTTTCCACAACTTCAAAATGGGAATAATAATTGCTTCTCCCTCAGTATTCTTGAGGAAGTATATAAGCAGACGCATGCTTACAACGGTGACTGGTACGTAGCCTCTTGGTGAAATGATTATGATTGTGATTATGATTTTTACATGACAGTTACAGCCAGGGAAATTCTATGCTCCAAATTACACTGATCCTGGCCTCTGCAGGCTGTATTTGGTCAATATTAAAACTGGGAAAAACGCACACGATGAATATGTTCCTCTCCACTTTAAAACAGAAAAGAAGTTTGGTTAAAAACAAAGAAACCTAAGACGTATTGTTTCAAGAAAATAAAGCAAGATGGAAAGCACCATATAGAACATATGACCTCTGTATACAAATAGGAATATGCGTATATGTCCATATTCCCTTGTATGTGTTTTAAAATGCTTATTGTAGAGTGCTTTTCCATCAAAAGACCAAGTTATCACATGTGGTGTAAAGAACATTGAATTTAGGGCTTCTAGGCCTGGGTTCCAATCAAAGCTCCATCACTTACTTCCTGTCTCATTTTTGTCACTTCACGTGCCTGAGCTGTTGGTTTGTGAAATCTTGCTTCCCAGGGTGTTGTGATAAGTTCATGGGTTTTTATTATGATTTGCATATGGTAAAGCCAACAGATCAAGAAATAACTACCACTGAAAAGGCGGTTTGCCATCTTGACAGAGCCCAAGAGAAGCAGGCACACCAGGCCACAAGGGGCCACCTGATGAGCCCCGGCACTGGTCAGCAGGCAGAGGGAGAGGAAGTAACCATGGCATGACTGTAGCCATAGCCATGACTATGGTTTCTGAAAGAAAGAATGTGTGTAGGAGAGTGAGAGGGTTTAGGACTGGCTGGTTTGAACAATTTCAGAGGGCTCTGGGTGCAGTGGCTGTCCCTATTTGCCTGGTCATGGCCATGGGGTGACTAGGGCAGATAGATAGTAGCCTGGGGTGTGAGAGCCCAGTAAAGGAGATGGCTGGGGATATGGACTCTGGCTTTGCTGGTTTGCATTTGACAGGCATGCTTCTGGGTGAATTCATCTCTAGATATTGACTGACCTTGGAAGGGATGGTCCCTCCAGGGTCTGCAAGGCCCCAGATGTCAAAGCATCAGGATACAGAAAATAAAAGATGCGGTTAATATACCCTGAAACCACCTTATGAAAACCCCTAGCATTACTGCTTACTGAGTATTTATTTACCTGCTTCCCTAGGAATTGCCTCTATCCCAGAGTAAAGAGGACTTAAAATTCGAACACACAGTTAAGGGCCGAGGATGAATCCGTGAACACATATTGGAAACTGCTAGCACTGAAGTAGTTATCTTGTCTACACACAAGTTACTGTCCTGGAAATAGCCCCAGAAAAAAAAAAAAAAAAGTGTTGGGGCACGACATAAAGCATTTCAAATCAATAACGTCTATTTCTTCATTCACTGTTATAAGACATTTACTGAACACTCGTGTGCTAGACCCAGTACATAGCTTTGGGGATAAAGACATTCAGGATATCTGCTGTGTCCTAAAGAGGCTCGCAGTACCATGGGCCTATATTCCAGCCCTCTAACAGTGTATACTAGTGCTCACTGTTTTGTGGAAATACTCGGGAGAAAAATCTATGCTTTGATCCGGACTAGTGAGGCATTGCTATTGCCCATCTGAAGGATGGATCAGAGAATTTTCAAAGTGAAGGATATATCTGGAGTTGTAGGAATTCAGAGTGCAAAAAGTCCCAGAGTAGAATAGTGGAAAAAGACAAAATAAAACCTAGAGCTAGATAAGGTTTCAAAGTCACTAGGTCCTACAATGGTATTATATCCATCTTTTGATGCTCAGGCAGTGCCCGGAATCACTCAGACTCAGGTGCGCAGGCAGAAGCAGGGATGAGATCCAAACATGTCTCCAACTGGACCTCAGTTTCTTACCCACTATGGTGCAATGTTCTGAGGAAAATTAATCACTTTGCAGGAAAAAAAAAAAGGCTCCCCAAATGAACAAAACTTACCAAGAATCTGGAGAAGGAGGAACGTGTGCTCCCCGGTTAATCTGCCAAGACTGCAACACTTCATGTTTTCTTTACATTGTTCTTCCTTCTAGGAGACCTGGTGCACCACCCACAAGACGCCAGCTCATTTATCTTCTTGTGGTTGTATTTTCTTATGGGAAGGACATTTCAAGGGATATTTACAAGTAAGAGAATCCAAAAGACATGGCTTCAAATCACTCCTTCCTCCTCACCTGCTAAGCCAGGTTTTACATTATCCCTTTCAATCCAAGACTGATAACACGAAAATGAAACCATGGACATAAAATACCTTTCTTTGTGTTTTACCCCAATTTTCCCTCCATAAAATATTTCTGCTCTCTTTTCTTAGTGGACTCAATCCCATAACTGGTTGCCTTGGGCTCTGTTTTACAGCACCTGTCTTAGTCTAAAACAGATTTACAATATCCTCTGGCTACAGAATACAGAGTGCAGTAGCTTCCCCTGTTAGACATGAGCCCCAGTGGGGTGGGAGTTTGGAATGGGGGATGGCATGGGGAAGCATTCTGCTGCAATGCAGGTAAGTTCATTCTGCTCATTTCATGTGGCAGATGTGGCCAGGAAGTCCAAGTGATGTCTTCCATATAATATGCCCCACTCCTTCCAGGAAGTGAACTGCCCCAGGCCTGCTGGTGAAGGTTCCCAACACCTACTTGGAGCCATGCCTTAAGTTTTGCCACTAGAGATTTTTTTTCCTTTTGAAGATTTAATAATGGAATGTTAAAAATACGTAAAAATATAACGAAATAATATAATAGACACTAAAATCAAACATTTTATGTTATTCACTTCAAACCTCCTCTCCAAAGAACATTAAGAGTTCTGCAGAATCTCTACCCTCCATCTCTTTCCCTCTGTCCCCAGACATACCACTACCTTGAAAGGTTTCTATCATTCCTAAGCGTGTCTTTATGCATTTGCTGTATTTATGGTATCGTGCTGTACATATCAGTTTGCAACTTGCTTTTCTAAAGTCAGTATGGTTTGGTAATTGAGATGTGTCACTGTTGATACAGGCTGATCTCATTCATTTCTTTCATCTGCTCGGGAGTATTTCATTTACTAAACTATATTCATCATTTGTTGTTGATTAGATGTAAATACTATTGGTTTGAGTACTGCTCTTATATCCAATAACTTTGATGAATACTTCTTATTTATAATTTTTGGTCTACAGATTACTTTTATCTTCTGTACTGGCAATTATTTCATCTGTAATAATGCCAGAGAGAGAAACTTGTTCTTCCCTTCCAATCCTTCTTCCTTCCTTCCTTCCTTCCATCCTTCCTTCCTTTCTTCCTAATATCCTTCCTTCCTTCCTTCCATCCTTCCTTCCTTTCTTCCTTATATCCTACCTTCCTTCCTT
>NW_012112030.1:226705-260600 GCF_000951035.1 Colobus angolensis palliatus | reverse complement strand
TCTTTCTTTCTTTCTTTCTTTCTTTCTTTCTTTCTTTCTTTCTTTCTTTCTTTCTTTCTTTTTCCTTGTGTAAACATCACTTTTAATAGAAGTGGCAATAGCAGGCATCCTTGTCTTGTTTCTAACTTTCAAGATAATGCTTATTTGATCAGATCTTTAAGTAAGACTTTGCTGTGAATTTTAACTCTCTATCACGGTAAAGAAATTCTGTTCAATTCTTAGTTTGCTAAGGTTTTTTTTTTAAATCAAGAATGAGTGTTGAATTTTTAAAATACTGTTTATCTCTGAGATGCTAATAGCTTATTACTCTAATGTTGTCAATTACATTAGCAATGCTTTCAATAAACTATTCTTAAATTCCTCAGATAAATTTAACTCAGTCACAGTGTATTTTTAATACATTGATGGATTTGGCTTGAGAATATTTTATTCAGGTCATTTGCATCTATTTATAAGTGAAAGTAGTCTATAATTTGCCCATCTTATAACTTAGCTGATTTTGATATCAAGGTTGCACAGTTCTCCTGTTTGTTCTCTGAAGAGATTTATATAGGATATAAATTATTTCTTCATTGCAGCTTTGGTAGAATTCAGTGTAAAACTATCTGAGTATGGTGTTTTGCTGTTTACTTGTTTCATAGGTAACTTTTTAACTACTGATACACTTTAATAGTTTTAGATCTACTTGCGTGACCTATTGTTTTATTTACTTAATCTTGATAAGTGATACTAATATTTTGCCTAGATTTTCAAATGCATTGTCATACATTTAATTACAGTTATCTCATAATGTTAAAATCTATACTGTAAATGGAATTAATTCTCAGCTTTCATTTCTATGATTTTGTATTTATGTGCTCTGTTATTTCATCAATATTGCCCCATGTCTGCATGGGTTTTCTCTGGGCACTCCGGTTTCTTCCCACATCCCAAAGCTGTACCTGTTAGGTGAACTGGTGTGTCCACATGGTCCCAGCATGACTGCGTGTGTGAATGCGCCCTGCACTAGGCCGATTCCTGCCTGGCACCCTGAGCTCTTGGAAACTCTGGCCACCTGCAATACATAGGTGGAATAACTGGGTAAATAACTATCTTACTTGTTTTTATCAATCTTTGTTAATTATATGACTAGCTCACATTTATTTCAATGTTTAATATTAAAAGTGTTTGGGTCTTTACTTAGAAATTTGTTGATTCTTTTGAAACCGGAAATATACTGTAGGAACTTCACTCTTGTTTATATCACTTATCCTTAAAGGCGCAGTTTCCAGGAACCTGCCGATGAGGATGACGGTAAGTGAGGACTTACTGTATACATGTTTGAAGTTTGTGTAACTTCTGGAATCTCCTAGCATACCATCAGTGATACAATATATCACGTCTGGTAATTGTTGAATAGTCTCCAAAGTCCCTTCCAGTTCCAAAGAGTCTGTGTTTTCATGAAATAAGCTTTGAATGACATCGCAAGGCCCCAGAGAAATCAAGCAGGAGGACTAGAGGAACATCGAGCGATGGACTCCAAGATGTATAATAGATGTCCTTTGCTTCTCCGGTCCATCCTTTTTGTTCGTTTCCTAGAAACTCTGTGCAGAGAAGGTTCCAGATTGCTGAAAGCACAGTCTAAGAGATCCAAAGATCACACTTGCAGTTCCAAGATAGGTTAATAAACAGTCCATCCAAACTAAATGTAAAACCGTAACCAAAACAGGTGAGGAAATTTGGAGAGCTCAATTTGGTCAATATGTGGGTTTGGCGGCAACATTCATCACTACCAGATTACACGCCACTGCGTGTTCTCCCCACCACCAAATGGTACTAATCCTGGACTCTATTTGATGCTGATATTCAACTAATTAAGAGTTTATATTTTACTCTTCCTTCATGGAGCAGAAATGTCATCCTTGTCTTCAGAGGGGTGCTCTGTGGGCCTTTCACTTGCAGAGCCGGGAACACATGTCGCTTAGGGCCTGTGTATATTTCTCCAAGCAAACAAGGCTTTTTGGAGACAAAGATGAATTACTCAGAGAGAGGATCCAGAAAGTTGTAATAATATATATAAATTAACCATACCACAGATCCCTTTTAGTTATTAGTTTGGTTTTTGGCCCTCCTGTAGAATTTTGCCTGGTATGAACTTGGACCTCCCATTAGGTAAGAGACATCTGAGACATTATATCTGGCATAGTGGGGAAAAAAGCCACCTACAATCAGGATGTCTGGGTTAGAACTGGAGTCTGGGCTTCATCTGACTTCGGAAATATCACTTATCTTCATGGTTCTAAATATTTATAGTCCTGTAAACTAGAACTAATAATACATGCTTCAGTAAACTCCTAAGCATGATGGGCTTTTGTTTTATTGTCTGCTTAGTGAATACCGTTTGAGCACAGACCTGTGATTCTGAGGCCTGAAAGAAAGGAGACCAAGATCCCATAGAAACTAGAAGTCACAGGGTGACAATGACAAGGATATTGGGAATGCAGGCCCAACTCCAGCATCGTGGTGGTGTCGTCAGGCTCTGTGTGCAGGCTGCTTGCAAGGATGCATCTGATCACAGAGTCAGGATGGAGCCTAGGTCATGAGTCTCTTCTCAGAAGGGTGACTGCATAACTTATTGTCCAAACTGGTACACTTTCAATAACAAAAGCAGGCACTGTAAATCATTATGCCTGGACAATAAGCATAAACCAGGGCTGTCCTGGTGAACCAAGACAGTGATCATCCCATCCCTAAGTTACAGATAGTCAAAGGGATTTTTCCTTCACATCCATGAGCTTCTCTATGTAGAGTTAGGTAGAAATGCTAGAAAATCCATGATGGACAGGCCTGGATGTCCTGTAGACAGGAGGGGATTGGAACCTAGAGTCTACAGGGATCTTAGACCTATTATCTTACAAATACAATCCAATGCAATGGTCCCAGGAAGCTAGCAAAACCTCTTAAATTTCTTGAGCTCAGGTCCTAAAAGTCTCCAGATCTGATGCCTGAGTCATTCAGATGAATGAACTGTAAATGAACCACCATGGAGACACCCTCCAAAGGCTCAATTCATATGAAGTCCCATATTCACAACCTTTTCCCAATGACAAGGACAGAGCTGCCACCAGTACAAGTTGTCTCCACAACGCAGGGTGGAGAGTCCTGCTTTCCCAAGAGAATGCATCATGACCTTTTTAAAACAGCTATGAGTTATCCACACAGTGTTTATTTCAGCCTGTGTCTGTGAGGGAACTCATAGAGGACCTTACAACCCATTCCCCTAATACGAATATGCATTGTACTCCCAGAAACCTCAGGACATGTGAGCCAGAGACACTGCTACAAGTTCACCAAACCCAGTGTCCTTTTCCTCCTGGGCACTTCATTTTTAATCCTTCTTGCAGTAGATGGGGCCATATAACTGATTCTCATCAGTGAAATGTAGTCATGAATAATTTATGTCACTTCTAGAACTAGTCCCTAAAAATCTTCTGAGAAATCCTACTCTCTTTCTCCCTCCCTACCCCACCTCCCAGCAACAAGCAGTGGAAACCCATGGGACTGGGGAATGGTAGGGCCTGGATCCCTGAATGACTACTAGAACACAGCCTCCCCCATGCCCTCCTTCTTTTACCAACTCACATGCAGTTGTGATGTGAGTGAGAAGTACAATTTATCAAGTGAAGCCATTGAGAATCTGGGATCATTTGGTGAAACTCTATCCTGACCAATACAAAATGAAAGCTATGTTTCAAATTAGCCTGAACCAAAGCTATTAAAGAGGGCATCCTAATGCCAAACAGAAACAATTTGAGGATTGCTCACAATTCTGGATTCTCCAGATCACTGTGCTCCTTAAAGGGCAGGAATGGCATAGGGCAAGAGATCGAGTGATCTACTTTCACACCCATGTCCCCATAAAGGATGCAACAATTCAAGCTCTCCCCAGTTTCCTCAGCTCTTTCAAGTGGAATAAGTCGATATCTCCCAAACTGCATGTTCTAGGCTGGGAGTCACCCTCATCAGTTACTCCTCCCAACCAGTCAGAGGCGCTGCTCCCAGCCGTCTCTCTCCACCAATCCCAAAAGCAATCCAGGAACTTATACACTGTTGATGGGAATATAGATTAGTTCAAACCCTATGGAAAACAGTATGGAGATTTCTCGAACAACCAAAAATAGAACCCCATTTGACACAGCAATCCCAAAGGAAAAGAAATCAAAAAGACACATTTTATCAGAAAAACATCTGCACTTGTATGTTTATCTCAGCACTGTTCACAATAGCAAAGTCATGGAATCCACCTAAATGTCCATCAATGGTGGATTAGATAAAGTAAACATGGTACATATACACTGTGGAATAATATGCAGCCATAAAAAGAATACAGTCACGTCCTTTGCAACAGCATAGATGTAACTAGAGGCGATTATCCTAAGGGAAATAATTCAGAAACAGAAAATCAAATACTGCATGTTCTCACTTATAAGTGGAAGCTAAACAATTGGGCACATATGAAAATTAAGATGGAAATAAGAGACACTGGGGACTATGAAAGTGGGGAGGTGAAGGTTGAAAAATTACCTAATAGGTACAATGTTCACTATTTGGGAGGGTATACGTACCAGAAGCCCAAACCTCATCTTTATGTGATATATCCCTGTAACACACATGCACATGTACCCTCAAACCTAAAATAAAAAATTTTTAAGATGCATTTCACTGAATGGTCTGCTTAACACATTATACTGTTTTCCAACTCTTTAATGAGGAAGTGCTCCCACTTGTCTGATCTAAATTTCTCTTCTGAAAGAAGTCCATTCACTCATATAAGTCCTCAGAGAGAATGGGTTCAACTTCTCACCCCCAGACATTCACAGTTACCATCCACCCTGCCTAGACTCCACGGCAGTGTCCCCACGCTGCCTCTGTTCTGAGCCCCTGCCCTCCCTCCCCTACCAGCCACACTGCTACTGGACAGACAGTAGCGCAAGCATGGAGGGAGCCAGGGAGGCAGCTCTGAGATTTTAGTTACAGCCACTTCCTTGGACATTGCTTCACAAGTCCAGATGGTGAGCCGGGTAAACAAGAAGTCCCTGTTCTCCATCAGCATGTCAGCGAGCGCCTCATTCTCAGGCATCTGCCGAGCTGGGGGCACGATCTCCGTTTACAGTTTGGCCCTCCTCAGCGTACCAGAAATGTGCCCTTGTGTAAACACTCAGATCCCTTCCTCCAGGGAGGACACATGGACAGGACAGTGAACACCTTGCCCCTAGTGGCCTGGAGAGAATGAAAATATTGCTATCCTTCTTCCAACCCTGTCTGCCCCTAGTCACTCCAACCCACCAATAGCCAAAGAGCCCTCATGTGCGGGGAGACACCTAGCTGACTCAGCTGTCAATTTGGCTGAATCTGTATTTCTTTGCTTATTTCATCCCCCTTGGTTCTGCCACTTACTAGCTGTGTGACCATAGGTAAGTCACTTAAACTTTCTCAGCATCAGTTTTCTCAAGCGAATAATAATACCACGTATCTCACAAAAATCTCCCTTTGCTGATAAGACTTGAAAAAACAAATCTCATACAGTGCCTATGGATGCCAGAGTCTCTCTACAAGCGTTCATTCCTTTTCTTTTACCTGTTCCACCTTTGTGCAATCCCCTACGTGATGTTATCTCTTGTCCCAACAAGAAGTGTGTAGGCTGGGTGCAGGGGCACACGCCTGTAATCCCAACACTTTGGGAGGCTGATACTGGTGGATCTCTTGAGCTCAGGAGTTCAAGACCAGACTGGCCAACATGGTGAAACTCCATCTCTAACCGAAAATACAAAAATTAACCAGTTATGGTGGTACACAACTGACCTCAAGTGATCCACCCACTTTGGCCTTCCAAAGTGCTAGGATTGCAGGCTACTTAGGAGGCTGAGGTGGGAGGATCACTGGAGCCTGGGAAATAAAGCCTGCAGTGAGCTGAGATGGTACCCCACTGCACTCCAGCCTGGGTGAGAGAGTGAGACCCTGTCTTAAAAAATAAATAAATAGGGAGGCCAAGATGGGCGGATCATGAGGTCAGGAGATCGAGACCATCCTGGCTAATACAGTGAAACCCCGTCTCTACTAAAAAATACAAAAAAACTAGCCGGGTGAGGCGGTGGGCGCCTGTAGTCCCAGCTACTCGGGAGGCTGAGGCAGGAGAATGGCGTAAACCCGGAAGGCGGAGCTTGCAGTGAGCTGAGATCCGGCCACTGCACTCCAGCCCAGGCGACAGAGCGAGACTCCGTCGCTAAATAAATAAATAAATAAATAAATAAATAAATAAATAAATAGTTTTTTTTTTTTAAGTGTGTAAGTGCCAGTGACTGGGACAAGTCTGCTTAGAGCGACATTCTCTGCTCACTGGTGCTCAGGACTCCCCTCCTACCTGCTGGTGCTGAGCTTCTCACTGATTGGTTCTTGAAACTCTAGTTACTGCTGACTTTTTTTTTTTTTGCTTGTAAAGTGCTTTTATTTATTTATTTATTTATTTTTATTTTTATTTTTTATTTTTAATTATACTTTAAGTTCTAGGGTACATGTGGATAACGTGCAGGTTTGTTACGTATGTATACTTGTGCCACGTTGGTGTGCTGCACCCATCAACTCGTCAGCACCCATCAATTCATCATTTATATCAGGTGTAACTCCCAATGCAATCCCTCCCCCCTCCCCCCTCCCCATGATAGGCCCCGGTGTGTGATGTTCCCCTTCCCGAGTCCAAGTGATCTCATTGCTCAGTTCCCACCTATGAGTGAGAACATGCGGTGTTTGGTTTTCTGTTCTTGCGATAGACTGCTGACTTTTTAACTTTTGTCTTGCAGGCACAGACTCATCATCAACTGCCTGCCCCTGCCTCTGACCTCTGATCTCTGACACTCTCCCTCCACCCACTGGCCTTGCTCTCTCATCAGTACACGACTGGTGGTCCTTCTCTTCTGTCGCTAATAACCTCCATGTCAGTGCTCCCAATTTATGTCAGCTGAATGATGGAATAAATGGATGAATGAATGAGAGAATGAATAGAAGCATGATGCACACTGAAAAATGATTTGTAATCTTCTAGCAGACACCCTGGACTTGAATCTTCACACTTCATCCATCACTGTATGGGATTTGTACTCACTATTAAAAATATTCCATGACATTGTTTTTCTAGTTCTGGTAGGAGGTTGTGGCTGACACATATTTCTTAGGAGCCAGAGGAAAAATGTTGCTATCCCTTCTCTTCTGAAGGGAGACCAGGCAAAGATCAAATTTTGTCTTCCTAAACAGAGCCTGCATAAACACACGGCCTGGGAACCAAGATGCCGACTCCCACCCCTCATTCAATTCCTGCGTCTCCAAGTCAGCTGTGGCCTGGGCAAGTTATCTTGCCTCTCTCATTAGCTGGCTGCAAGCTCTCTCTAGGTCTGCATGAATACACGCCCCGCGATGCCACTAGACTGCACGCAGAGGTGTTGGAGCCAGCTCATGCTGATTTGCTAGGACTCATTGTTAAATTTTCAGGAGTTCTGCAACCCAGTGGACATCATATTGTAGCTAGAAATTAGCATCAGTGAGAGTATTTACCACAGGAATTTGCAAATGCTTCTAGTCAGGGCTTTTTTCCACCAGAGGGTCAGTTGCTAAGCATTCACCCACACACCACTGCTTGCACAGGTGTATTTCCTCATCTCCCAGTGCTCTAGGAAGCCAGAATGGCATGGAACCCATAAGCGAGCCTCAACTTCCTTCTCTATAAAATGGGAGGATGCTCCACTGCTTTCCACCTCACAGGCCTCACAGCTTCAGAAGTGCGTGGAAGAGAGGGCCTTCCTGCTGCTATGACATGAAGGGATACAGATAGAATCATAAAATCACGCCATCCAGATCTTAGTCACTGAAGCTAACCTTCCTAAAATACAAGCTTCATCTCATCATTTCCCTGCTCCAAAACCTCTAATGGCTCCCTAATGCCTCCAGGATGCAGTTAAACCCTAACCTCCTTCATTTCTTCAGCCAACCCACCTCTCTAGTTTCTTCTCCTTCCACTCTTTTGTGCACTACCTCCTCTTGTGGCTGTTTTCCATATATGCTGTCTAGGCAGTTCTAATTATTGCCTGCACACTATTTGCGTCCCCTTTATTGGGTAAGAGCTAAGAAAAAGCGTTAACTTTTTCTTAGGGGAGAGTTGAAGCCATTACCTGGATTACAGACCTGGAATGCACGAGGGGTAACCAGGAACCGAAAACATGGTAGAAGGTATTGCCTCATCCCTGAGGCTCTGGAAGCAGACTTCTTGCATGTGAGGCTCAGCTCCAGCACTTACCTGCTATGTGAGCTTAGGCAAGTTGCTTAACCTCTCTGAACCTCAGTTTTCCTTTCTGCAAAATGGAAATACTAGAAGAACCTACCTCCTGGGGTTACTGTAAGGATTAAATGAGTTATTGTATGTCAAGGACTCAGCCCAATGCCCAGGACAGAGTTAGCATATAAAAAACATTTGCTGATACTAGTTTCAGCATCTTATCTTTATTATTGTCATCCTCAGATCATCATCATCATCATCATCATCATCATTATTCACATAAATATCTTGGGCTGTAAGTAAGTATCTTCACATGCATCTTTTTGAATTCTTCAGCCCTCAGCGGAAATTTCTTCAGACCAGAAAAGTCTCAGGAAATAATTCAGCGCCATCCACCCTCATGCTCCAACAGTGGCAAAGATAGGTTTTGAAGGTTTCTAGAATCCAGCTCTGACTTTGCAAGTCCCCCACACTATGATCAGATAAATAAACTAGTAGCCAAGTAAGACACTTGCATTGGAGACATAAAGAGACAAAAGGACTTTTCTACTAATGAGACTTAATGTAGGGCTTTTCCACCCTGCACTTGTTACTATTAGCTCAGCCCTGGTTCTTTTCTGAAACCACCTCCTCCTGGAAGCTGCAAATCTTCAGACCTGGAAGCTCAGGTCTAAGCCATCCCATTGCAGGGCCAATCCACTCCAGAGCTTGCCAAGGCAGCAAAATTGCCCTGGAGAGCTGGTGGATCATCACGGAGACTTAAAAGAAAGAGGATGACCCAGGGTAAGCAAATGTGTTGTGAAAAGAGGAAAATGCTCTTCACATTCTAATGCAGTTCTATTGCAACCTTTAACACCCTTCATAGGTCCTCATGGTGTTTGAACTCCCTAGCTTGCCAGCTCCCTCCCCAATCGGACTCATCTCAAAACATCAGCTTGAGATGTAAAACTGGGTTCAACATAAATTCAGACTCATCTGCACATATCTGAAGGCCCACTGGGGAGAATCTAACACAGCAGGTGCTTCGTATGAGGCATTGATACCCACTGAGAATGAACTAATTCTGGAGGCTGAACACACTCTCCATCTAGGTGCAATGGTGCCGCGTGAGTGGAAAACAGAGGGATATGGCCTGTCACTCAGATTGCCAGCCTCATGGACCTGAGCCTGGCTCCTGCTTGGTGCTGCATAGGGAAAGGGAATGAACTGAGAGGCTATAGAGAGTTCGGGTCTGCTTTCCCATTCAGAGTGACTTGTGAAATATATATATGTATATTCTGGTCAGCTTCTAGCTCTTCCTTGTAAATACATATATACATTAACTCCACTGGGTGGAGGTTGCGGCCAGCCCTTGATGGCCTCTCCAAGCAGTGTCTGTCCCTGCTGATGTGATTTCTTCCCTATGTGTAGTTTGGGTCCTGCTGAGAGTAGACATCTTACAAGACACATTTTTCAACAGCCTCCCAGAGCCCTCCAGCTGGCAGAGCCTGGTCACTCTGGATTTTGGGTTTGTTAGCCCCGAGTGTGAGGATAATCCTATCCTGCTTGTCAAGAGGACTTTGGCCTCCTTGGCCTGGGAGGGAATGCAATGCTTTCTCTCATTTCTGGGCTTTTTGTTTGATTGTTTTCTGTTCTTTTTTTGGTTTTGTTTTGTTTTTGAGACAGGGTCTTGTTCTGTCATCCAGACTGGAGTGCAGTGGTGAGATCATAGCTGACTGCAGCCTCAAACTCCTGGGCTCAAGCGATCCTCCCGCCTCAGCCTCCCAAATAGCTGAGACTGCACGTGCACACCACCGTACCTGGCTAATTCCACATTTCTAAGCAGAGAGAGGTTCGTGGCCACTTGAGCTTATTGAAGGAATTCCAGTCTGGGAGGAGGGAACTTGGGTTCCACCTGCTGTCACCAATTGGCTGTGTGACTCTAGAAAAGTTTCTTCACCTCTCTGGGATTTAGTTCCCTCTTCCACAAAAATGTAGGGCTTAAATCTAACGATCTCTTTGGCCCCTTCCTGCTTTGATATGCTGAGGTTCTGAACTGCTGATTATTCCAGGACCTGAACTGATCTGCTGCAGAAGGGGTGAGAGGTCACTCTTTGCCCTAAATTCTCTGCTGGGCTGGAGTGAGAAGGTCAGAAAGTTTCCCCAGGGATGATTATGCCGTGGCACATTTTGCTCTTTTTCTTAATTCATTCAGCAAACATATATTTGGTGCTTCACATATGTTGGCACCAGTCTAGGCACTGAGGGATTTAGCCATAAACAAAAGAAACAAAACCCTGTCCTTGTGGAGCTCATGTCGGGAGACAGATAATAAACCATGGGTGGGGAGATCTATGATGAGATCTATGGCAGATGAGAGAAACCGTAACTTAGGTAAGGAGGGTGTGGGGGGTGGGTGCTAGTGAGGGAAGTGACTATTTTAAATAGAGTGGTCAGGAAGGGCCTCACCGATACAAGGATCATTGATAAAGTTAGGGGGTTCTGGAGAGTTCAGAATAAGGGAAGACCTGGCATCCCAGGATTGTTGTGAAGATTGATGTGAACAGGGAAAGAGGGTCCTGCAGCTTGGCCTGAGGCTCTCAGAAGATGATGGTGGGAGGTTTTGATGTGGGGAGCATAAAAATCTTTCTAGAAGCACATTGCACTCTCGCCCCTTCCTCGCCTGCCAACGGAGCCAGGAAGGCCAGGCTGTCCTGGTCCATGCACCTTGCAGAAGGTGCCCAGGCTATGTCTCAGCTCCCACCCAAGGCAGGCAGCCTTACCAGGGGTCCTGGCACCCCAAGTGGGGGCACAAACAGCATCCCCAGCCTGCCTTTCTCTGAACGGCGGTGCAGGTGTTGGCTAAAGAGCTGGAATTAGACTTCCTCACTCACTGCCTCCTACCTCCTCACTCCTTGGTACAACTGAAGATTGGCAGGAGGATTCAGAGAGCACCAAGAATCCCCAGTTATTTTCAGAGCAGTTCCAGGCCCTGGCCCTGTGGACTAAGTTCTGCAGGGAGACAGCAAGGAGAAGTGTGAGAGGCTCACCCAATGGGGTGGCCGCGGGACTCCTGCGAGGACAGCCCTCTGTCTACTCACTGAGTGGAAAGCTCTTGAGCTCTGTTTGTAAGTATTTTCACCAACTCTGTCTGGAATTTTCCACCCAGCCCCTTCTCCCTAACTACTCTATCCTGGCCTTTGAATCCAAACCCCAAATCCACAGACCTTGGAGTGACGCACTAAGGGCTGGACTCAGGAGTGGGAGCAAGGGTGGGTCTAGGGGAGTCTCTGAGGACACTGCAGCCTGTTACTCTCTTTGCCCAAGTCACTCTGAATGGCTCTCCTCTGATTCCTCCTTTTCCTCCTTCTTCTTTCCCTCCTGGGGAGCCCAGGACAAAATTACCTCCTGGCTGTATCCTCCCTGTCTCAGCAGGAGCCTATCCACCCTGGTCCCCATCTTGTGACACACGAGTTCCCCTCTTCACCCAGGACTTCAGATTTGCCCACTTGGGACTGGCTTCAGGCCCAAGACATGATCCAAAACTTTCCACAGCTCAGTTTGCAGAGGCAAGGGAGTGCCATGGAAAAAGGAGATGTGGAAGAGATCTGAACATGGAAGTTCAGGAAGAAGAAAGGAAAGCACAGTCGGTTAAACCCACTGCCGTGTTGGAGGGCAAAGTCATTGTGGCCGCTGGGATGGGAAGACAGTCAGGTGGCTCCGGCCCTGAAGCCTGGGGTGATGGGAGGGAGGAACATGGTGGGTTCCTCCTACGCTCTCCAGCATGAGAAAGTACCCCCCTCTGCCCTGCCTGGGGACCACGCTTCTCCCAACCTTCCCCAGGGCTCTCCTGATACCCTCTCATCCTCAGGAATGTGCCACCATCCCCACTGCCCTGGCCTGTCCCACCTAACTCTCCCTGACATCCCTGTGAGAAACACTGAATGATCTGGCCTCCGTAAGGCCTTTAAAAATAGACTGTGGATCCCCTGGAAAAAAAAAAAGTCCCTGGCTAAAAATAGCTCTCAGCATCTAGGGGAGAAAAAAAGAAACTGCAGCAAAATTCAACTGGAGCAGTGTCTTTCCTGTCTCTGATGTTCCGGGTCAGCTCCAGCACAGGAGAAGCCTGCGAGGGAGATAGGGGAGGAGGGGGTCCTTCAAGGACAGGGAAAGGATCTGAATTGCAGTCTGCAGCAAACACCTCTCTCCATTCCCTGACTTGTGGTCATTGGACCCTGCCTGGTCCAAGCAGCCAGCCAGTGCTCAAGATAGCAGCACAGAGCAGCAGATCCCTGGGTTAGCGATAAGAGCCTTGAGGAGTGGACACAGGGATCCAGGGAGAGAGAGGCCTCCCAGGCATGGGTGCTCTGCCCTGCAGAGGCCCTAAAGATGTGCACTCAGAGGAAGCTGGAGTCAGGACCAGATCTGATGCTGGAAGTACCTGTGAGCCAAACAGCTCGGAATGACTAAGGGATGACGGAGATGCTCTCTCTTGAACAGCCACTGCTTCTGCACTCAACAAAGGTGAAAAGGAACCCTTTTGGGAACTGTCACTCAGAAAGTCAGAATTCCTATCCAGGACTTGAGTGCAGGAGAAGGGGAGCCCCATGGACTTCTTTGTGTAAGATCCTTTCCGTGGCTAGCAGTGAGAAAATAGCATACAGACGTGATTTTAGCTGCTAAAAATGTTTTAAGGAATATGAAAAGGATGCATACACACACACACACACACACACACACTTTTCATTTTCAATTATGAGACAGGGTCTGCTTATTTTGCTCATGCCAGAAAACTTTCATAGTAAGCTGGAGAAAAGTCAGGCTGCGGCTTGAGAAGGATGACTCCTGGTCCCTCTGTTTAGCCGTGGTGGGGCTCCCTCTGAACAGTGAGATGCATGTGTTGGTCACAGGGACAAGTGAATGGTAGTAAGCTAATGAGATCATTGGGGATGGAACTATACACCAGGTCCTCAAACTAAATGTTTATGGCTAATGTTTTGCTATTACAATTTGCCATTGAGGTGTACACCCACATGCCCACAAAGACACACACACACACACACACACACATTATGGAAATTTGTTCCTCGAATTAATACATATGCAGCCCGCCATGGATTCCACACGTCCCAACATCACCTGGGCTCATATCTTATCTCCAAAACCATTAGAAGGCCACTGTCATGCCAAGAAAGGGAACAAAGTGGTTTTTAGGGACTGAAACGCAAGTCCCTGCCAGGTCACTTGTTAGAGACTAAGCTGTTTCCAAAGCTGTGGTTCGGGGAAAGAGGCCTCAATGAGAGAGGACGAGGCAAGGACGCCACGAACAGGTTAGGTGGCAGGTTCCCGCTCAGCGAGTGCCGTGGCTGCTATGCTGCCCGCTGTGGCGGTCAGAATATGCATGTCCCCAGAAGACAGCAGCTGACAGGGTGTGCGGCAGCACTCACAAGAGTTCATGATCCATACTTGTTTGCAAGTTCAGGGCAGCTAAAATACCCTCTCAGTCATTTTGTCTTCTTAGCCTCAAAACCTGCTTTCCTGTATTTTTCTCCCTTAGGAATTCCTCTGCCTTCCCCACCGCAAGGGAGCTCATCCTGACCTATGCCACAACATTCAGGGTTGACAGCCACCTGCAAGCTGGCCAGTCCAAACCCCAGGCCTGCCTCCCCTTCCCTCCATGACACTCCTGGGCAGGGAACACCTGGGTCCCGCCAGCTCAGCCCTCCCTTCCTGGCATCTTGCCCAGCTCCTTTTCCTCTCTCCTGAGCTTACTCCATCTGCAAAGCCAGGATAGCGACCTGTGTTTCTTCTCATACCACAGGCCACCGTCGCATGAAGGGCTTAATGTGGATGTGCTTTAAGGAAAGGGAGGAAAACCAAGCAACTTAGAAAATAAGCCAGCCCCCCTCCCTGCCAAGCCTTGGTTCTTGACGGTGTCTGTGCACATCAAGATTGCAGCGACGTGCGGGGGCCTCGGGCACGCAGTGTTGCAGTATTTTCTGAAAGGCTTTGCTCACTCTCTTCAGTACTTTTCCTCTTCTCACACCCTGCAGCCTGTAGAGAAATAGCCCTGGTTCCCCCTAGTGGCAGAAGCTCATAGCGCCAACCTGGGACGCTTCCCACAATCGTGGTAATTAGCCAGTAGTTTAGTTACAACCACACTCTCATTAACTAACAGCGGGAGAAGAGACTGTCCCTGTTTCCTTGGAGACCTAGCAGCGCGTGCTTCTATTGCATTGACTGTTCCCTATAAGCTCAAGAGCCCCCAGATTGTTATCTGCATAGTGTTTACCGCACTGGATGGAGACCAAGACCTGGTAACACTGTGTTCCAGGCTGGTGCTACTCAAAGTGTGGTCCTTGATCTACGCATCAGCATCACCTGGGAGCTTGATAGAAATGCAAATTCTCAGGCCTCTTAGGCCTACCGAGTCAGTAACTCGGGGGTTCAGAGCCCAGGAATTTTAACAAGTTCTCCAGCTGATTCTGATCCACAGTGAAGAATGAGGACTGACCTAGACCAAGCATGCCCTGGTATCTTGTTCCTATTAATAACCAGAAATGGCTGGGCATGGTGGGTCACGTCTGTTATCCCAGCCATTTGGGAGGCTGAGGCGGGCGGATCTCCTGAGGTCGAGAGTTCGAGACCAGCCTGACCAACATGGAGAAACCCCATTTATACTAAAACTACAAAATTAGCCAGGCGTGGTGGCGCATGCCTGTAATCCCAGCTACTTGGGAGGCTGAGGCAGGAGAATTGCTTGAACCCGGGAGGCGGAGGTTGCGGTGAGCCGAGATCGCGCCATTTTACTCCAGCCTGGGCAACAAGAGGGAAGCTCCTTTAACAAAAAAAAAAAGAGAGAGAGAGAGACTTTTCCTGTTAAAGGACTAAACAAAAAGAAATGGAAAGATACTTATTCCTTGTTCCAAGCAATATGTATCCAATATAATTCCAATCAATAACATTTATGTATTGATTGGAATGAAAAATGCCTTCTCCCAGGTTTGTCTCTAAACATTGTCATCTAAACCCACCTTGGAAGGGAGTCACTGAAGCATCTCCAAGAGATGAAGCAGGACTTGCAAATTAAGAGCAGCGAGGACTCTGTCACCAGCCGGGGAGGTGGCCTCACAGAGCCCCATGAGCTGGCACTGGCCAGCACAAAGTAAGCAGGACTGAAAATGAAAAAAAGAAACCAGACAGCAGGCAAGTGACTGTTGACACAGGAAATGTAAGCCTTAGCCCTGTGCTTGCACTTTTCCAGCTTAGTGCTGTGAAATGCATCAATTACTGTCAACACTAATTGAGCTCAGAAGGGCTCAGCACCATTTTGATGAACTGACTGATTCTAAGAGGCCAATCTCATTTTATTTTAACAGGTATTTTTTTTTAAAGCTGCTTGCTTACGTGGGAGATGGGGGCCACTCTTAATACGCTTCAAACTGCGGAAAGAAGCAAGTTGGTGACAAGTGACCCATAACACAGCAGGAAAAACGGAACATACCGCTGTCCATTGCAGGAGGAAACCTGGAGATCACCTAAATCAGCTTCCTGCTTGCCAGAGGGGGAAACCGAGGCCCTGAGTGGAAGACTGACACCAGAGGCAAAAGGGTTGCCTACAAGGTCACCTTTCCATGTCGCCCCTCCTCACTCCGGGTCCAGTGATCAGGTAGGTGTTCAAAATAATTCGGCCTGATTCTTAGCCTGGTCAGATTCCAGAAAATCTGTAAGCAAGTGGTATTTAATCTGACCTGGAAAACCATTTTTCCAAAAGACACCTGATCTCTTTGCTGTGTTATATCCTGGTCCCTACAGATAATTTCCCTCCACAGAGCAAACTGAGCCAAAGTTCCCAGGGCGTCCAGCCTCTGCGTGGAGTTTCCAGGAAAATTTCCTGCTGCTTCCTGCTGCTTCCTCTACGACCTCTTCCTGGAAGTTGCAGGCACCCATAAGCAAGGACTCCCTAAGATGCCCACTTGCTTTCACAGGCCAGGAGATCAGGAGCCTTTGAGGCCTCGGCTCCCCTACATCCACTTGGAATCCCCGAGCAGTCACCTCTGCACCCAATACCTCCAAGAGAGTGGGGCAGAAGGGCAGGTGATTGTCCCTTAACTGGTCATCCAGCCACATCTGGATGGCTGGCTGCGCCTCTGCCAAAGGGGAAGAGACTCCGGCAGCCCCAGAGGAAGGCAGTGCTGACTCCCCAGCCCTGAGTAGATTCACACCGCAGGCTGCGTTGGTCCTTCCCTGAGAGCTCTTCCAACAAGCATGGCTTACCTAAGGGCGGTACTGAGCCTCTAGGGAGAAATATTAAATACAAGTGGTGATGCCTCCCTCTAATGGACAGTCGTCAGAATGCGAATGTGTCTCGGAATCTTCAAGGAAAGCAGGAAGGGCTGGGCTGGAAGCTCCAGGGCGGATGTGTGCGGCTCAAAGATTCTCATGCATGGACCTCAGGTCACACACACAGCTTCTAGAGGAAGTTGTTTGCTTGCTTGTTTGCTTGCTTACTTGCTTGCTTGTTTGTTTCATCATGTCCAGCACGTGGAGGTCTTGGCCATAAAGACAATCGCTCTCCATGTCTGACTGTAGCCTCCCCGGCAGCCACAGGCAGGCTTGAAGCCAGAGCTCCTGGAGTGCTGCTCCCCTACCTTGGAAGCCACTTTCAGCCCCGCCTCGCCGTGAACCAACCAGTCCCTCTTCCCTGAAGCTTGCTTTCCTCCATTTGCTAGGGGGTGTGGTGTGCAGGTCCACCAGCTGACCTCCCATCTCTAAAACGTTCTGATACACAAGGACTCCATAGAGATGACTGAATGAGCTCATGGCTCCTTGTTCATCTAAGAGGCAGCCAGCAGGACTGTTCATGGCCTTCTACACTGGGAGGAAGCCCGGCAGCCACACACACTTTCATGAACGTCACCGCACTTTGCTGTCGCGATGACCATAGGATTCACCTTATCCTCACCTCTCCCACTTCGCCCCAGCCACCGGGTAGGCTTTGTGTTCTGAGATTGAGCTAAGAGAGACAGGTCCTTCTCTGCAGCCCACAAAGCCAAAGAGTCCAGGCCCAGGGTTCAATCAGGGCTGCTGGCTTGGCCTAGGAGCACCATGAAAATGAAGCGGAGGCATTCCAGGCTTCCTCAGCGGAAAGAGAAAGTCTACATGACCCGTGCCATAATAGTGATGATAATAATGACGATGGTTAACACTTATGCATGCTTCCTGCCGGGCAGGCGACAGGAAGCACTATCCTTACAGCAACTCATTTAATCATCACAGCAACCGTATGTCACAGGTCATCCCAAAACCTGCCACTCTTGCCTGGACCCAGAATCACTGTAAAAAGAGCCAGAGTCACCTGGCATTTATAACTTCCTGCCACAGAGTATGGATGCTTAATAGGTGTGGAATTTACATGGATCTCCCTAGACAAGAGGAAAGGACTTCCATTGTCCAGCATGGACTTAGAAATCGGTTCACCCTTGGTTATTCTCGTGACAGTTACTAATCTCAGAATTACTAAGTGGGAAGAGACACTGGAGATGATCTGGTCCATTTCCCCATTTCCCAGGTGAGCTAACTAGGGAATGAAGATGTGCAGTGCTGATGTGAATCCCACAGTGAGATCGTGGCAGGGCTGTGGCTAGCTCCCAAGTCTCTACGCTTCAGCCCAAAGCTTTTCCACTCTCCCAGGCTGTGACCGCCATGTACTCGAGGGAATGAACAGCCCTGAGGTCTCCCCTTCAATGACCCAGGAAGCCCCATGGTCATCAGTCAGCCCAACTGAGCTCTGGAAGCAGAATCTTTCGAATATCAGCCTACGGCACCCAAGAGTGTCCTGGCAACTTGGTTCTCTGTTACCTCACCCTGAAAATAAAGACAAGAGTCACCCCTGGAGCAACGCATTCCAAAGACAAGCAGACAGCAGACAGCAAGGACAGTTGGAGGGCAGCCTGGGCCATCAGCCCTCCTGCTCGCATCATGGTGGGTGGCCATTCTCCATCATCTGTCCACTCTGGAAGAGACCACCCTGGCCCCTGCTTAGGAGCTGTGATGGACGTGTTCTCGGCCTTCTTCTTTTCTCCAGAATGGTTTCAGGTCCTTCTGCTGAGGCACTCCACACACCCAGCTCTCCCTTCCCCACCACCTCTATCCCAGAGTATCTGGTCTCTTGCTTCCCATTTTGAAGTAGCTTCCAGCAGATGTCACTTGCCAGCTGGAGTCAGTGCCAGTTATATCCCCAACATTCCTAGGAGTGGCTAGGTGGAAGGACCACCTTCCAGATAGTCTGTCTCTATTGCTCTGTCGCCATAGACTTGGTGGCATTTCCTTGGCCCAAGGGCACTTTCAGGTTCTCTAGCTACTTTCTTGTGGGTGCTCTGTCACATGGTCAGCCAAGAAGCAGACCTGGCCTGCTCTAGTGTAAGTGTGGAGAGTGGGAATGTGAAGAAGGTAGTGAATAAAATTGGGGGATGGGTGTGTGAAGGGCAGGAAGGGTGAGAGACTAAGAATGAATCACAGATGCTCAGATGCCTCCCACCCCGACATGGGGTCAGGAAGACAAGCAGAGAGGGCAATGACAGTGTCCCCTCTCATTGGTTTCCTCGAGAGAAAGGTGGAGGCTGGGACATGGAGTCAAGCCCCACTAGACCTGCTCTGAAACATGGAGGAGCGTCGGCCGGCATCAGAGCCTGCTTCACTGGCTAGGGTGGCCCCGCAGACCAGCCTCTGGGAGCTGCTGGGAGCGGTGGCAACCAGCCTCAAGCAGCAGCCAGGGAGGGGGGTCCAGCCTCCAGGGCCCAGTTGCTGGTACAGCTGCCTTTCCCTTCTTCCACCCACCACTCAAGTTCACCACCTTGGAGTCCTCCTGGCCTTCGCTTTCTCTCACGCCCACTCCACATCCAGTTCCTTCTGTTGGCACACTCTGCAAAATGATCCAGATCTGTCCGCGTCTCACCACCTCCACTGCAACAACCTGGTTCAAACCATCCTCAGCTCTCTGCTGGATTATTCAAACGGCCTCCTCTCTGGTAACTCTGTTACAATTTACCTGCGGTCATATCCTGTCTCTGCTCAAAACCCTGGAAGAATGGCTTCCCCTGCACGTCAGAGTACAAGCAAAGTCCTGCAAGGCCCTGGCTGATGGGCCCCACTCTCCACCACTCAGCTGTCCCCGGTCCCACCTCCCGCTCTCCTGCTGGCTCACTGTCCCCCGCATGCCACAGTGCCCTCCTTGCTGTTCCTGGAACACGCCAGCCACACCCCCACCTCAGGGCCTTTGCACTTAATCCTCCTCCGAGAACATTTCTAACCCTCCCCGGCACCGCACATCTACCTGGCTCCCTTTGGCCTCATTCTGCTCTTTATGCAAACGTTACCTTGTAAGTCATACTTCCGTGTCTCCCCTGCTTTAAGCTGCTGTCCACCCCCGACCCCGACACACACACACACTCCTGCTATATTCTCTGCATTCTCTAGCCCCCGTTTGATTTTCCTCTGTTGCCTATACTCACCTAGCATACAACATATTTTAGTTATTTATTGTATTGTGCACCTTTCTCCCCAACCAGAACCCAGCCTTCGTAGGGGCATGGGCTCTTGTTGCTTTTATTCATTTCATTCACCTAGAAAAGTGCTCAGTACATAGTAGGCACTCAATGAACGCCTGCTGAATGATGAACAAATCAATGTTTCATTCACCTGGAAAAGTGCTCAGTACATAGTAGGCACTCAATAAACGCCTGCTGAATGATGAACAAATCAATGTTAGACACAGTTTGGGAAACAGACCCTCACAGGAGGTGTCAGAATCGTTGGGTTTATTTAGTAGGAAATTGGGTAGAGTTCATCTAGTAGAGTTATTGGATTTATTTAGAGAAGCCTGGCAGAGAAAAGGGGTGTGTATATGTGTGTGTGTGTGTGTGCATGCGCATGTGTGTGTGTGTTCAGGGATGTTTGACAACCACCTCCACTTGTAGTAAACAGTGTGTGGGTCCCTGATTATTCGTATGTAAGTGTTTTGACTGTACGTATTAACCAGATTCCTTCATTGATTTCCTGACTCATTCACTCATTGTATGAGTGACAACTCTGTATCAGGTTCTCTGCTAGACGCATGGCTAAGGCTACGGTCTCTGCTGTCCAGGCTTCTGCAGCATGGCCAGGAAGCCCCAGCACTCAGGACAATCTGGGAGGGCGTGGGCATTAAAGCAACTTGGAGCCCCAGCAACAACTCGTTAGGAAAGAAAATTCCACGCAAGAAAATCATCCTGATCCTTCATTTTGTCAGGAAGAGGAAAAGATATTTGAATGAGTGCCTAGCAGCGGGCATGTCCCCCACCAGAGATCCTGGAAGAGGACAGGACTTGTTTGATTGTTGAGGAGTAACGTTACCTCCTTCCACTGAGGACAGGCCAAGAGAGAACAGCTGTCAGCTACAAGAACAACATGGGTGACTAGGAAGAATGTCCTTACTGTACCTGGGAGACGCCGCACACAGCATCGTCTGGCCTCCGGGAAGTCCACGTGAAAAAAATAACTCAGGCCGGGCGCGGTGGCTCAAGCTTGTAATCCCAGCACTTTGGGAGGCCGAGACGGGCAGATCACGAGGTCAGGAGATTGAGACCATCCTGGCTAACATGGTGAAACCCCGTCTCTACTAAAAAAACACAAAAAACTAGCCGGGCAAGGTGGCAGGCGCCTGTAGTCCCAGCTACTCGGAGGCTGAGGCAGGAGAATGGCATGAACACGGGAGGCGGAGCTTGCAGTGAGCTAAGATCCGGCCACTGCACTCCAGCCCGGGCAACAGAGCGAGACTCCGTCTCAAAAATAAAAAGAAAAAAGAAAAAAATAACTCAACCCTTTTTATTTGCTCAGTCATGTGTATATCAGAGGCAGATAACTCTAAGATCATGGGTGTTACGCACCTTACTTTCTTGCAGAATGTCCCGTGTGTGCGCCGGGTCACGGCAGAGGGTGCTCAAGCCCTCTCTGATCACAGATCTGGTGATCTGTGAGTGGCCATCACATCCTCCTGTGTAGTAAGGATGCCCAGCAAGCTGCAGGTGCTCTGAATTTCGGATCCCTGCCTACTCTTGTGGAGACCACTTGGCTTGTCTGCCTAACTTGGCCGTCGATATTTTCTCACGGCGTAATGCACAGCCTCTGAGATTTTGCCATATGTTTATTTGCCATATTCTTCCACCGCCACCCTTGTCCTGGGTGGGTCTGCCACATAACCATGCACCTCCCGGAATCCCCTGACCACCCCATAGCTGGTCTCTTTGCCCACCAGCTTTCACCCTGTTCCTACAGCTTCCCCCCGACATTCTGGGCCCCATCTCTAGGGAGAGCGGGTCTGGTCTCAGCTTTTTCTGGCTTGGTTGCTGCTTGTGAGAGGCCTCCAGTAGGGTGTCAGGCCAGATCACCCAGGCAGGGGCTCTCGTCTTCTGAAGAAGTTGAGGGTTCAGCTGCTGTCAGAATCTATGCGTAGATGTCCTTGCTTGCACCACCTGCCAGCATTTTTCCTGCCAGGGAGGAACCAGAACAAAAGGACGTGTAGTTAGCGATATAAGGGTGTGTCGCCTGAGGGATGGAACTGAGAAACGTGGAAACAGCAGTGTGCTTCCTCACCGCGCTAGCATTTGCCTAGTGATCTCCTACCGGGTCCCCAGCCTTAGGCACTCTGGTCTGTTCAAACTGTACCTCCCACTGCCACCCAGCGAACTCCGGCAACTAATCAGTGACTGTGAGCTTGTGCAACCTGAAGCCATTTCTGCCCGTGTTGTCCTTAATACTGCTGTCATTAATTCTCCACCTTTAACGGCCCCCGAGTCCCTCTAGAGTCCAGTCCAACCTGTGTGCCTGACTTCCAGGCCCCAGAAAGCACAGTCTCATCTGATCTACCCAGCTGCACTCGCTGCTCCCTGACACCTCCCACCGTCCACATGGTCGAAGGGTCCCCTCTCGGACCCTCAGCCTGGACCAACATCAGGCGTGTTCCTCTCTCCCTGAAAGAGTTCCTGCCACCGCCTGGCTCCTCCTTACCCAACCCCTACACTGCCACGATGTTCTCGAGTCTCCTTCCCACAATGCTGAGTCCAGTCCCTCTAGGCCCCGCTGAGCTCCTACGGCCAACAGCCCCTTAGGTTGGGAAGTCCCCGTAAAAAAATCACTCCACCCTTGATATTTGCCCAGTCATGTGTATATCAGAGGCAGATAACTCCCATGCAGACCAGTCCCCTGCATGACTGATCTCTCTGCTGCCTTTACCGTCTGGCCCACACTCTATTGCAAAGCCTGTGAGACATGCTGCCCCAAGTCCTGTGTTTAACATCCGCCTCTACCGTGGCCTGGGCAAAGTTAAACTCCTCGCTTGTCATCCCTGACACAATGCATGTGTCTCTGTGACTACCAGAAAGTACTCCAAGAGCAAGCCAGAGTCACCAAACAAACCAGCAACCATTGTCATTTCTTTTTTCTTTTTTTTTTTTTGAGACGGAGTCTCGCTCTGTCTCCCAGGCTGGAGTGCAGTGGCGGGATCTCAGCTCACTGCAAGCTCCGCCTCCTGGGTTCACCCCATTCTCCTGCCTCAGCCTCCCGAGTAGCTGGGACTACAGGCGCCCGCCACCTCGCCCGGCTAGTATTTTTGTATTTTTTAGTAGAGACGGGGTTTCACCGTGTTAGCCAGGATGGTTTCGATCTCCTGACCTCGTGATCCGCCCGTCTCGGCCTCCCAAAGTGCTGGGATGACAGGCTTGAGCCACCGCGCCCGGCCACCATTGTCATTTCTGTTTCTGCATGTGAAACAGGAGCAACAACAACAAGGTGTTTGTGATCTGCTTTGCAAAAGGTAAATACGGTTTCCATAAACTCCAGTTGGTATCATGATTGCCCCCAGGCAATGGACTTCTGCAAAAGGAAAAGACTTCACATTTGTAATTTAAATCACTTGGGAGCAAGCCCAGAGGTCCATGACATGGAGTAACTTGTAATCTTACTCAAGCACAAATTTAACTATAAACCCTGGTGTTCAGGACAGCAGTTTGCCTGGTGACTATCACTGACTCTGGCGTCAGACTCACTAGGACATTGTCCAGGGGCTTCCCACTGGTTTCGTCAGGGTGCAATAGCTCTTGCAAAGTGGTGAGAAGAAAAAAAAAGAGCAAAAATCTCTGTGTGCAATTCCAGTGGCCATCAGGTGAAAGGTAACCACCTCAGCAAAGGGTCAAAGTTTTCTTCGGTTGTTTCAAAGGGAAATGAACAGAAAACTCATTACTCTTTGCACGCACATCTGATGGAGGAAAAGCCTGTACAGGCACTTCTGCATTCATAAATGTGGAGTTGTGTCAGGTGCCTGAACACTTCTAAAGGCTAAGGGTCATTAGACTCAATTCTGCTACGAATGTAAATTAAACAGCAGGAGCGTTCTCCCGGGACTGTTCTATGGCTCCACCTACTGTATGTTCTTAGGGAATGCACCGTAATTTTTATATGAGCCCAAAGAAAACGTCACTGGGGAAGTCCATCTGATCTAGAGTTTCAAATGGCTGATTAAAAAGTTGACATCAGCCCAACCAACAAGGAGAAACCCCGTCTCTACTAAAAATACAAAATTAGCCAGGCGTGGTGGTGCATGCCTGTAATCCCAGCTACTTGGGAGGCTGAGGCAGGAGAATTGCTTGAACCCAGAAGGCGAAGGTCACGGTGAGCCGAGATCACATCACTGCCCTCCAGCCTGGGCAACAAGAGCAAAACTCCGTCTCAAAAAAAAAAAGTTGGATTTTTTTTTTTTGGCTCCCTCCTGAAACCCTACAAAAATAACAGCAGAGAAAGTTTTTACAGAGAAGAGAGGAGGTAAATTACATAGACAAAGAAATCAGAATAGTGGATGCAAATATTAAAAGCCAATTTGCAGACGATGGAAAGCCCCTGGAGAAATAGCATTTTACTTGGGAGGGGGCAAGATTTAAAGCCTGAGTCCCTGCTGATGCCAATGAGACACAACCTGATTTACCCCCAGGAACCTATAAAGGCTCAGGAGTTGAGGGTGTCAGGTGCCACAGAAGCAGGGTTGAGGGGCAGAGTTAAAAACTGGTTGCAGTTAGACACACCTTTTCAGGTCTCCTTTGCAACCTCACAAAGCCAAGCACCTACCCATCCTACCACCTTGTCAAAAGATGTAAAATTTATTCTGGAGAAACTACACCGGAAAGGCCTAGACTCAAGGAAAGCTGGCACCGTATAAGGCTCTGGAGGAACCGTACTGAAGGCAAGGATTTAAGTGTGAGGGGAAATCCCACATGTTGAATGGTGAGACACTTGGCCACTTCCCCTGCTCTGCTCCCAGGGTAATATCAAACAGGCAAGTTGGAGAATATTTTCATGGAAAAACCGAAGGATTCCAAGAAAAAAAAAAGGCCTGTAGACACTGGAGGCCCCCAGTGAGACAGTCTGATCCCAGCTTCATCACTCTGCAGTAAGCTCACCACTCCACAAGCTCCAAAGACACAGAGATTCTAGTAAGCTTCTTAGTACTTCACTCGTGAAAATGAACAGAGATCCTCCAATTACAAACATCTGAGGAAAGCCTCTGAAAGGTCAAAACCAAAGACAGAAACTCAGAGAAAACAGAAAATTCCAGAAGCAAGAAAAATCTTCAGATATATTAAAAATCCTCAGATAAATAAGATGAACTAGTGTATCCATGAAACAAGAAGAGGCTGCTATTATAAAAAGGAACCACCCAAGAAGAAGAAAATAATTCTTTGGAAATTAAAAATATGACAGCCAAAATCAAAACTTCAATAGAAGAGCTAGAAAACAAAGTTGAGGAACTCTCCCAGAAAGCAGAATGGAAAAGAATAGAGAAGAAATAAGGAAATTTGAGAACCAGCCCAGGGAATCCAAAGTCTAATAACAGAGCTATAGGAAAAGAGAACAGGCAGAAACAACGAAAGAACATTATTAAAGAAATAGTTTTTTAAATGTTCAAGAATTTAAAACATGCATTTCCAGACCCAGAGTGCCCACTGAACACCCAAGAAAATGGATAAAGATAGACCTGCGTCGAGGTATAGCATCGTGAAATTTGGAAATTAGGATATCAGATTTTACCAAAAACATCATTGGAAACTAGAAGACAATGGAGGTAGTTTTCAACCTCAAATGCCATCCTCATCAAAGCAACTACTTGCAGCAGAGAGGCGGAGGGAAATATTTGGACAGTAGTAAAGGGGTGTTCCAGGACAATGGTGAAGCAACAGGCCTAGGCCATCCTGAAGCAGGGGGACACAGTGGCCCCGGAAGTCAAGATGAAGGTGAGAGAGAGCCTGGTGCATTTGCATGTAAGAGGAGATTTACATTTCTGGTGGGAAGTTTCCTGAACCCCACTCTCCATTTGGGTATCAGTGATAGGTATATAGAAAACTAAACAAGGAAAAAGAAGATATCAGTGACTCCAGAAGAAAGCAAAAAGCAGTACAAGAAAGGAAACAGAATGACAACACTGCACATTATGTGGCTCGAGGAGGAATACTACTGACACCATCATAATAAAGCAGGATGAACGCTGAACTAGTAAATATGCTATTTATATTACAGTGGGTTGAGATGGGTGTGTGTCTATATTGTGGAGAGTAACGGTGGGTGGTGTAAGAAAGCTCAATCTTTATCTTCCATAGTTGGAAGTCAATTTTCCTAAGACTTAAAAAATAAAAATTAAAAAGCAACATAAGTGTGTTACAGGTCTAGCATTCCTAATCCCAAACTCCAAAATCCAAAATCCAAAATGCTCCAAAATCTGAAACTTGTTGAGTGCCAACATGAAGTAGTGACACCTTTGCTTTCTGGTAGTTCAATGTACACAAACTTTGTTTCACGCACAAAGTTACTGAAAAATTACCTTCAGGCTATGTGTACAAAGTGTATATGAAACATAAGTGAATTTTGGTTTAGATTTGGGTACCATCCCCAAGATACCGCATTATGTATATGCAAATATCCCCCCCCCAAAAAAAAACAACTCTAAAATTGGAAACATGTCTGGTCCAGGTATGTGAGATAAAGGATTCGCAACCTGTACTGAGAAATCCAGTGACAAATGTCGAAGAAACAGCTAAAGAGTTCCAAGAAATTGTTTCTGAAGGATGCAACATAGAGATAAGGAAGGGCAGGGCAGGGGATTGTTACTGCTGTTATAAGCCTTATTGAAATAGTTTACCTTTTTACCCTTAGGCTAATATTTTAATTTAAAAGAAAAGAAATGACACATGAAAATGGCCCCAAACCGAGTCTCTAGACTGAAGAACCTGAGTTCTGAGGTTGCCAGATTTAGCAAAAACAAACAAAAAGGACACTAGTTACATTTAAATTTTATATAGTGAGTCATCTTTTAGTACAAGTATGTCCCAAACATTGTAAAAATTACTCCTAGTTTATCTAAAATTCAAATTTAACAGGCATCCTCTGTTTTTTCTAGGAACCCTATGCCTAATATCCAACACATTCACAACAGTGCACTTAACCATGATTGCAGAGCATCCATAAACAGAAAATCTTAACAACCTGCAGAGGGAGAGAAGTTCATGTAGAAAGAAATCAGAGAAGCCTCGACTCCTTGCAGCAAGGGTGGAGGTTAGGAAGCAGCAGAGCAATGCTTTCAAAATTCTAAGAAGCCATGATACCCATTCTGGAATTTCACATACATCCAATCATTAATAAAGTTTGAGAACTGGAAAAAGGCATTTTGAGGCATGAAAGCTCAAAACTCTACTTTCCATTTACCCTTTCTTACCCTACTGAAGGGTGTGTGCAATCCAGAGAAGAAATAAACCAAGAAAGAAGAAATACATAGTCCAGAAAAATGAAGACCCAATGTAGAAGGGAAGGAAAAGAATTCCCAGGACACCAGCTGTCCAGGACAGAGAGAAAGCAGGCAAGACAGTGGGGGAGGGAAGGCTCCAGAATGGAAGGCTCCAGGGGGAAAGGAATCGAATGGTCCACAGCCTGATGCATCTAATCCCATGGAAAACCATGTTCAGAGGGCTTTTTCCAACTCCGTTGGCAAATCTGGAAAGAATTATAAACAGGAACATTGAAAATTAAGCAGGTGAAGAAAATGAGGTAATTAGTAACAAAATGTTTACAAGAGATTAAATTAACATTATAATATACTGCTTGGCAATGTAGAAAATAGTCTTTGATAGTGATAGTGACAGACACACTGAACACTGATTTAACCAAAAAATTATGGCAGAGGCAGAGAAAGTGGTAGAGGACATATGGCTTCATGTACAAAGGCAAGAGGTAATGCCCATCACAGAGTCACAGTCCTTACGGTAGCCCAAAGGCCCTATGCAATCTGTGTCACCCTGGCTTACCCCACCCAAATTACTCTCCTCCTCATTCACCTTCCTCCAGCAGTAAAGGCCCCTTTGCTGTTCTGTTCCTCAGTTACCCTATGTCCTCCCACCTCGGGGCTTTTGCACTTGCTGTTCCCTTTGCTTAACCTGCCTCTTCCTCCATTATCCACAGGGTCCAGTCCTCCCATCCTTCAGGTTCTGTGCTCAGATGCCATCTTCTCAGTAAGCCTACCCCTTCTCCCACTCTGTTATTTAACTCTGTACTTCTTCCCTGACATTCCCTACATTACCTCTGCTGTCATTTACTTTTCTCCACATTATTTATAATCATCTCTACAAAGGGCATCACCTCATTATAATGAGATGGTTATAGTAATATTTTATGTAAACATTTGTTTATTCTCCCTACTGGAATGAAAGCACCATGAGGACAGGGAATTCTGTTTGCTACATGTATCCATAATTTGTTTGCTGATGCATCCATGGTTAGAACAGAGTGACTGGCACATAGTAGGTGCTTTAGAAATATTTGTTAAATGAAAAAGTAAATCAAGAAAGAGTAACATCTACATTTACTGAGAAAAAATAAAAGTCAATCCCAGAAAACAAATTTAAAAGAATTGAAAGCGGTCCCTCTGTGGACTGGCTTCATGGTAAGGGAGAGAGAGACGTGGGCAAGCTGGTCTTCCCTGGAAGCCTTATACTATTGATACGGTTTTGGATCTGTGTCTCCACCCAAACTTTATGTCAAATATAATCTCCAATATTAGAGGTGGGTCCTGGTGGGAGGTGACTGGGTAATGGGGATGGATTTCTCATGAATGGTTTAGCACCATGCCCTTAGTGCTGTCCTTGAGACAGCGAGTGAGTTCTCATGACACCTTGTTTAAAAGCATGTGGCACTGCCCACCTCGCCCTCTTGCTTCTGGTTTTGCCATGTGAACTGCCTGCTCCCACTTTGCCTTCTACCATGAGTAAAAGCTCCCTGAAGCCTCCCCAGAAGCAGATGCCTCCATGCTTCCTGTACAACCTACAGAACTGTGAGCCAATTAAACCTCTTTTCTTATAAATTATCCCCTCTCAGGTATTTCCTGATAGCAACGTGAGAATGGCCTAACATAACTATTGTTTGTCTTTTCAAACTGCGTGCATATATTACTTTAATAAAAAGTAAAGAATCTTTAAAAACATGATTACTGTTTTGCCCTCCACCCAAATCATATTTCATTCCAATACCAAAATGAAGTGACTATCGAATTATCTACTATTTTGTATTATTAATGCCTGGAAGTCATCCTCTTCCTCCCTTTCTGTCTATCCCACCACCTCCAATTGATTCCCAAGTACCAAAGCTTTCACCTTCCCAAAGCTCTCAAACCCATTCACCTCTTTCCATCTCCATCACTACTGCCCTAGTCCCATCTTCCACCTGGCCATGGACACAAGTTTTATCATTGGTCCACCACCTGCATCCATCCAGTCCCTCCAATCCATTACACTGTGGCCAGACCCACAAATCCGATCGTATTATTCCATCTGATGTGGTTAGGCTGCGTCGCCACTCAGATCTCATGTTGAATTGTAATCCTCAATGTTGGGGCAGGACCTGGTGGGAGGTGATTGGATCATAGGGGTGGATTTCCCCCTTGCAGTTCTCATGATAGTGAGTGAGTTCTCATAAGATCTGGTTGTTTGAAAGTGTGGAGCACTTCCCCTTTTGCTCTCTCTCTCTCTCCTGCCGCCAGATGAAGACATGGTTGCTTCTCATTCACCTTCCCACCATGACTGCAAGTTTCCTGAAGCCTCTCTGGTCATGTTTCCTGTATAGCCTGTGGAACTGTGAGTCAATTAAACTTCTGTTCTTCACAAATTACCCAGTCTCAGATAGCTCTTTATAGCAGTGTGAGAACTACCAAACCATTTCACCACCCCACCACTTGAGACCCACCTAAGGCATTCATCCCGTGGCTCCAAGGCTGAAGACAAAACTCGTAACCTGTGGACCTAGCTCCAAGCTCACCGTGCTCATGCTTACCATGTTCCTCTCATCATGGGGCCTTTGGATATACGATTGTCCCCTCTCCCTGGAATGTGGTTTCTACCTCCTCTGACTATTTAACTCCTGTTAATCATTCAAATATCAGCTAAAATGTCATCGAGTTAAATGTCCCTAATTTGGACTTTCATAGCAGTTTTGTGGGTATCAGTTCCCAGTAACATGTGCACAGTTGCAATTTTACATTTGGGCTTAATGGATTAACATCTCCTTCCACTCCTCCTCCTCGTCAGCACACATACACATACACACACACACACACACTCTTAAGCTCCATAAAAGGAAGAAATCTTTTGTTTCATTTATCACTATATCCCCAGTGCCTAGAAGACAGGAGGATCTCAATATATACATGCTGAAAAATTTGTATGATACACTATGCTTTCCTGTGGCAACAACCCGTATGTATTGCTTTGGTTTAATTAACATTTATTTATCTGTCTCATCTCTACCCTAAAATTCTACAACTTGGAGATTGCATGTTTTTTCTTTGAATGCCCTGTTTCCCTCTCTCCTCTCTATATTACCAGTCCCCATTTTTAGATATAAAATTTAAATTTCTGGAAAGGAAATGTACTGACAGAAAGAGTGCAAAAGATCATGTGTTGCATGGGTTTCTATGCCGGCAAGCTAACATGGTACAAAACCCTCCTTCACACTTTGCCTTTTAGACATAATCATTGATGGTATATTTGCAGCACTTCACACATGATCTTTAAACACGTTACCTTCCTCTGCACTTCAATACATACTCAATTGGCTGAATTCCACTGAACATCTGATAGAACACTTTAGGCAAATCTAATGATTTTCTTCTTGCCTCAAGTCTATTAAGATTTGACACCTATGCTTTGTGCTGTAGATGTCTCTATTTTCTTCTCACTTTGATAAAATAAGGACAAAAAATTGCCAAAAATAAGATTAAATAAATCTTATTAATCTTTATTATTTATCTTATAATCTTAATAAATTGCCAAATTATTATGCATGCAGCATTATTATACAGAAAAGATGGTGATATTGGCTGGCTGATGGGGCCACCATGAGAATGCTCATCTGTCACCTAATGCACACGATTCTAAATTCAGCATAAGATGGGGGCATTAGGGGACTCTAAATTTGAATGTCAAATGTTGAGCACCACGTGTTTACACTCCTTGTGCAATTAGGTACTGCCTGATAGTCCAATATTAATGTCACCCTTTGCTGAGTAAAATGAGTTTAAATTCATCCTTTCTTTTTCTTCCTGCTTATCAGGACTATATGATCAACCAAATATTCTTTAAAGTTCCTTCTAAGGAGTAAGACTACCAGGCTGTCTTCCTTAAATAAGCTCCCCTTCAGACGAAAGCTACAATCAACACGGGCAGTCCTAAATTTTTATGTTCGCAATATAATACAATTGAGAATCTTCCTTGTGTGCACTTTAAAAACACCCAATCCTCTGCCTCCAGTTAGTCTCCGGCAATAGCTAGCTCTTGAGGGACACATCCCTAAGTGGGCTCCACTCCCCAGAGCTTGGGCTACGCCACATCAGCAGGGAATTCTGGGACCGGAATCTGAACCATCCTTCTTACTGACCCAGTGCGTACCACTGACCAATCTCAGTCTTGTTGGAGTTAGGCTCAACAGATGTTTCCCAAGCATTCTGCCATTTCTGTGATTGATGTGGAACGTGGCATCCCTTAAAACCTCGAGCTTGGTAAAATTTTCCGCTTCCCTCAGATTTGTCACCAGAGCCCTGTGCATTCATTCCCAGGAGGTAAAGAAGTGGCATGCAACAAGCTAGGGCTACAGCCACTCTGGCTGGTGTGAGATGGTATCTCATTGTGGGTTTGACTTGCATTTCTCTAATGATGAGTGATATTGAGCTTTTTTCATATGCTTATTGACAGCGTGCAAGTCTTCTTTAGAAAAGTCTCTGTTCAGGTCTCTTGCCCACTTTTTAATGGGGTTGTTACCCACAGGAAAATTATCCAGACACTCTCAAGGGTCACTTTATCTTTAAGAGGATATATATCATAATTATCAATGAAATGCAAACAAAATACCATTTTAGGCCCAAATCAACTGCTTCTTTCTACAACTAGAATATTCAGGAGTGACATAAACTTACGATTTTTCCCTGTTTGCCTCTTACCATAGCCATCCATTATAACTTTTCATGATGGAAGCTTTTCTCTTCCAAAACAAGAGTACACACTCATTATGAATAATTCACTGACTTCAGAAAACTATAAAAAAGAAACAAAAATTGTGCATGTCCCTTCTACCCAGAAAAAAACAAGCACTTTGCCTTTGGAGTCACATAAACTTGGTCTTAGGCCAGTTGCTCAGTGGCCTCCTCTGATAAATGGAAATTATAATTGAAGCTATTCCACAATGGGAGGATTTAAGATAATGTTGATATAAGGCACAGTGTTCTGTAACTACTAGCCATGACCATTATTATTAATATACATCCAGTCTTTTTTCTATGCGTGTATACATATATGTCAATGGGCACGTTTTCTGTTTCCAGAAGGTGGTTTTTGTTTCCTGAATAGTTATTTAGAAAATACATTGCTTTGATAAATAAATACAGTTGACTTTGAACAACTTGGGAATTAGGGTTGCCAACTCCCAAGCAGTTGAAACTTTGCATATAACTTTTGACTCCCCCAAAACTTAACTACTAATAACCTCCTGTTGACCAGAAGCCTTGCTGATGACACAAAAAGTCATTTAACACATATTTTGTACGTTATATGTACTATGTAGTATATTCTTACAATAAAGTAAGCTAGAGAAAAGAAAATGTTAGGAAAATAATAAGGAAGAGAAAATATAGTTACTGGTTATTAAGTGGAAGTGTATCATCATAAAGGTCTTCATCCTCATTGTCTTCACACCGAGTAGGCTGAGGAGAAGGAGGAAGAGGAAGGGTTGGTCTTGCTGTTCCAGGGGTGGCAGAAGCAGAAAAAAATCCATGCATAAGTGGACTCAAGCTGTTTAAACCCATTTGTTTACAGGTCAACTGCATTCAATTTATTAAGATTATAAATCTTTAAACCAAGTCTTCCTTAAGCTTTTGAGTTCAACGCACAAACTTAATTATTCTATGCATAAGCAGAGTTTGCCTGCTTTTTTATGTATATTATGCCTGAACTCCTGAGAGCCTTTGAAAGCAATCAGAGCAGGAGAACATCTTTAAGGGTATGTATTATGGACCAATGTTTGTGTTTCCGCAAAACTCATATGCTGAAGCCCTACATCTCAGGATGCCCGTAAGGACCTCTAAGTAAGTAGTTAAGGTTACATGAAGTAATAAGGGTGGGGTCCTAGTCCCATGGGATTGGTGACCTCATAAAAAGGGGAGAGACACTGGAGCTCTTTCTCACTCTATGCACAGAGGAAAAGCCATGTGCATCCTCAGTGAGAAGGCAGTCATCTGCAAGCCAGGAAGAGAGCCCTCACCAGAAACCAATTTGCTGACAGCTTGATGATGGATTTCTAGCTACCACAGCAGTTAAAAAATAAGTCTCTGTTATGGAAGCCTCCAAGTGTACGGCATTTAGTTATGGCAGATAGGTTATGTGCTTTGTTTAAAATCAGGCAGCAAATCAACAGCAAATAGACATAACAAAGTTTCTCATTTTTCAGAGGCGACTGAGTAAACTGGACCATCATATCCCATTTCATGTAGGCTACACTTGAAAAGCAATAAGAGATCACGAAAAGCAGCTGTCTTCAGTCGCTGCTCTGCAAATAGTATCACCCTGTAAACTCACTGGTAGCCCCCAGTGTGTATAAGGTGCCATGCTGCCACCTCCCAGTATCAAAGGCAGGGAGCAGGGCTCCTAGACAAGCCAGGAGCCACAGATGCTGCAGGGTTTGTTTCTGAATAAACCTATTCATCAAACATCTCCACTCAACTTGATTCCCAGGCAGCTCCGAAATTTTTATGGAGGACATTCCAAGAACAAAAGAGACACTGTTCCTTACCACCCCCTCCAAGCAGTCTGAGGAAGGAGTTCTTAGGCTCCTGGAGAGGGTCAAGGGGATGCCACTGTGGCCATGGCCACAAGAGGTGGAACTTATGGGACCCTGCAGCCAAGGCCAGTCAGATGATGATAACCACCCCATCCCTCCCCACCTTATACCCTCTTAGTGGGTGTGCTTATTTTCTACTCTCTCAGAGCAGAACACTTGGAGAGC
>NW_012112030.1:93138-226165 GCF_000951035.1 Colobus angolensis palliatus | reverse complement strand
ACCAACTTCTTCCTCTGCTCTCACACCACAACCATTAGCACAGATTTCTGTGATAAAATCTTTGGGGATTCTTCCCCACCAACAGGCAAGCAACTGCAGCAGACACCGGCCAGTCCTCCAATCCCATTCTGATGCTGTCTACCTGGAGACAGCATCAGATCCCATAGGTTGAGGGCTCAGCCCCACAAGACTGCCCCCAACTTCCAGTGCCAGTCACAAGCCCCAGGTTGCTTTGCCTGTGCTTCCGAGGGACTGGTTTTATACACTGGAGTTGCCATGACCCCCTCCTTGGGTGTGCTTAATTTGCTAGAGTGGTTCACAGAACTCAGGAAACTTACTGACATGTATGGGTTTGTTACAAAGGATAGTGATGAAGAGATGCACAGGGCAAGGTATGGAGAAGGGGCACAGAGCTTCCATGCCCTCTCAGGGTGTGCCACCTTCTAGGAACCTCAATGTGTTCAGCTATCCAGAAGCTCTTTGAAACCAGTCCTTTTTGGAGTTTTTATGGAGGCTTCATTACATAGGCATGATTGATTTAACCACTGGCCATTGATGATTGCCTTGACCTTCAGTACCTCACCCCTTGGCAGGGCAGGATTGCGAGTTCTAGCCCCTGTAATCCTGCCTTGGCCTTCTCAGTGGCCAGCCACTGTCCTGAAGCTATGCAGGGGCTGCCAGCCATCAGTAAATTCATTGACATACAAAAAGACATCACTTTGGAGATCCCTATGCCAGGAAACAGGATGAAGACCAAATATATATTCCACAATATCACAGTTAGCAAGTATTAGCAATGTCAATGACAAAATATTTCTCCTGGGTGAGCCACCCGGCCATGTCTCCCTGCAACTGGCTATATCAGACACTACTCCCACTGGGTCCCTCCATGCTAGTCTCTCCCACTCCCATCTTGCTTCAGCCAGAGGCATCATTCCTAAATGGGACCTGAGCATGTCACTTTGATCTAAAACTCCTGCTTGCTCCCACGGCCTTCAGAAGGAATCCCACTTCTAAGCAGCTTCATGACTTTTCACAATCTTGAATCCAACTTATTTTTCTAGCCTTTCCTGCACCCTTTCTCTTACTCCATATAACCCAGGCTCCCGGCTCCTTGAACACAGCATCCCATTCTTGAGCCCCATGCCATTTCTCTTGTTAAGAATTTTATTTTCAACAATGAAAATTCCAAGTCATCTTCCAAGGCCCTGCTGAAGTGTTAATTCCTCTGGGAAACCCTCCCTGACCCTCTCCAGTGCCAAGGAAGAATTTGTTGCTCTTTCTCACTTACCCAGACCACCCATTACCTTCCTTCACAGTAACACTTACTTCAGAGTCCACCTGATCTACTCGCTGTGGCAGAGTCCAATTAACAAGAGTGAGGTCTGGTATAAAGACAGTGACTTTTGGCCAGGCGTGGTGGCTCGTGCCTGTAATCCCAGCACTTTGGGAGGTCAAGGTAGGTGGATCACCCGTGGTCAGAGTTCATGACCAGCCTGGCCAACATAGTGAAAGTCCGTCTCTACTAAAAATAAAAAAAAAAAAAAAATAGACAGGCATGGTGGCAGGCACTTGTAATCCCAGTTACTTGGGAGGGGGCTGAGGCAGGAGAATCACTTGAACCCAGGAGGTGGAGGTTGCAATGAGTCAAGGTGAGTCAAGGTTGCAGTGAGTCAAGGTGAGTCAAGGTTGTGCCATTGCACTCAAGCTGGGTAACAAGAGTAACAAGAGTGCAAAAAAAAAAAAAAAAAGAGTGACTTTTTATTCCATAGCTACCTTAGAGGAAGAAGTATAGGCTTCCGGCCTTAAGGGCACCACTTTGCCTTTGGAACAGAAAGAAGGTTCTTTTTAAAGAGGGCCTAGCATGAATGACAGGCAGGAGAGGAAGCCAGCAGGTGGGGGTACACATATTGGCTTCGGTGCCTTATCAATCAGACAGCTGAGTTGATGTCTTTGTGGGCAGAACTAGGCTGTTAAAGGCAGCCAAAACTCTCCAGTTGGGAGAGAGTTTCATAACAGGCAACTTTGGGTTGGAGATTGACTGTTGTCCCATGAGGAAGTCTCCTGGCGGGAGAATTCCACTCTGGAGCTTCTAAGCGCATAGTTAGATGAAATTGCCCTGTAGGGAGTGTCTGCTGAAGGGGAGGTAAAGGTTAGAATTATATTTCCAAAGGGCTACGTAGGAAGTGGGGAACAGGGGGAAATGGAGAAAAAAAGGAAAGAAAAAAATAATTTAGAAATATCATTCTCTTTTTCTTAGAAAAATGTGAGAACTCAGTTACACTTGCATTTATTAATTTCCCCCCTATAGACTCCAAGAATGCTAAATTCCTAATCCCAGCAGTTGAACCCAATACATTGGTTAGGCTACACTTTACCAGTTAACACAACTATTGTGCCTTAAGTCAGTCCTCATATCCAGTTCACTTTTCAGTCCCTGACCCCTTGGATCAGACCAGGCACCTTTCCTTTCTGTCCGTATGATTCTCACTCCATGGAATCAGCCAGGCAAGAGGGCTTAGAAGCACTTCTGGGTCTTGTTCTCTCACCCTCCTGAAAGTTGCCTCTAAGAGAGCTTGCCACAGATTTTGGCTCCAAGGTAGATGACAGTAAGAGACCCCACTTTGGCCTGCAGTTCCAGTTGTGGGTTTCAACTCAGTCTTTTACTGGAGAACCCTGAATTGCAGGTAGCTGGGTCCTGCTTTGGGTACTAATAAAGTGGTGCCTTGCTGCCTGCATTCGTCTTTACTGTCAGAACCCACTGGTGGTAAGGGATGGACAGCAGGACGAGATCTGGGCCCTCATGTAAGCCCTAAAAGTCTGTCCTAAACTCCCAAGCCCCTACCTCTACCATTTACCATCATTGTACTACAGTCAGCTGTTTATTCGTATCTGCCATCTAGATGTGACCTTCTTAGACTATTAAAGTTTTACTCACCTTTAATTCTCTAGTGCCTCACACATATAGGCTTACTATAAATGTCTATTTAAAAAAAAATGTGGGTACAAGACACCATTAAGTTTCTTCTTCCACACCCTACTAGTTCCCAATCCAGCTGTCACCCCCACCACTGCTGCCTTTGTGCTCTCAGAACCCCAATTTTGTTCAGGTTTCTGGAAGCCACCACTTCAAAGAAGACAGACTGGCTGGGCATGGTGGCTCATGCCTATAATCCCAGCACTTTGGGAGGCCAAAGTGGGAGGACTGCTTGAGCCCAGGAGTTTCAGATCAACCTGGGAAACACAGCAAGACCCTGTCTCTACAAAAAATAAAAATAAAAATTTATTAGCCAAATGTGGTGGGTGTGCCTGTAGTCCCAGCTATTCAGGAGGCCGAGGTGAGAGGATCACTTGGGCCTGAGACATCAAGGCTACAGAGAGTCATGATCATGCCACTGCACTCCAGCCTGGGTGACAGAGCAAGACCCTGTCAAAAAAATTTTTTAATTAAAAAAAGAAGAAGACGAAGAAGGAAAAGGACAAGAAGAAGAAGACAAGTCCCTCCCAGCCTAGGGACGACTCTGAGTTAATCACGGTAATCCTAGCCTTTGGTCTACTCTGGTTAGGACAGCCCTGCCCTAACCACAGCCTAAGGAAAGGCTCATAAGAGACAGCTGGGGAGGTTTTCATCATCCTTAGGCTCAACCCTTCCTGCCTGCACACACTGTTGTGTGAGGACATGATGCTTGGAACTGCTGCTGCCATCTGTGAGCATGAGGCAAAAATCCAAGCAAGTCCTAAAAACAGACTTCTTCAAGCCCTAACATCATCGGCCATGGCAGATCCACTACAAAAAAAAAATGCTTCCAATGCTCCACCTGCCCTTGGCAATGTGATCTTGAAGCTCCTCCCATCAAGAGACAGAGTCTATTTCCTCATTACTGAGTCTTAGTCAACAGCATTGCAGCAGAAGTGACAGCACCAACTCCAAATCTCGTCTCAAGAGGGAAACTCCAGGATGCCCTGCTAGAGATATGGGAGCAACATGGGCTGGATATTGAGGCTCCCTGGCAAACAGTCACACAACCCCCAGCAGCACCACCTGATCAACCTAGAGATGACCACAGATGCATGAGGAAGCACAGGTGAGAACAGAAGAGCTGCCCAGCTGAGCCCAGCCAAAATTGCTGACCTGCTTGAATTGGGAGCTATAAAGTAATGGTGGTGTTTCAAACTCTTCAGTTTTGAATTGATTAGCTATGGAGCAATAGCTAACTGACACATTACCAGTCCTGAAGCTGTCCTTCCTCAAGACTCCATTTCAAATGAGATAAAAAATGTTCTCTTTTTTTTTAATGCCACTGTTATATGCAACCTATAGTTCCCCGAAATTGTGCGCTAAGGAATAAAAAAGGTGAAACAGGGCCCTGCCTTCAAAAAAATGGCAGCCCAACTGTACTTAAGACATATTTTCAACTAGGTTGTTGACCCCTAGAGGTGAGGGTTTGGTGGTACATGTATCTCTAGAAAGGACTCTTACAGTTTAAAAATGTACAGCAACACAAGGTAACCTCTGCTGAGTGCAAAAGGAGGGGTCCAGTCCACATAAATACTTCATGAAGAAAGCTGGGTGGTCTTTGAAGGAGATTTAGGATTTAGAGTGATGAGCACAGAGGGAAGGTTGAAAGAGGCAGAACCCTCTCTGGGTCTAGAAAGATGGATATTCCGTAGGGATTTGTTCTGAAGACAAGTGAGTGACTAGGAATTGAATTCAGATGTGGTGATTTAGGGCATGAAGCACATAACAAGGATAAAACAGTGCCTCAGTGCAGGCCTGCAAACGTTCATTCTATGAGGTGAAGAATGAACAGAGGAGCCAAAGGTACAAGTCAATGTCCCCTGCAGCCACCCTCAAAAGAGTATCAAGAAGCGTATTGTCTCAGGAGTATCAGGCCACTGCCCCATAACCTCAGATGTGACCAGGCCTGAAGGATCTCCTTCTACCTGTGCGTCCCTGTACCTCTCACTTTATCTCACCCGGTGGGCGCACTGCCACTGGCGTAGGCTCACAGAGCAGGCCTTTAATCAATGCTGGGTTGTAGGCTGAACAAACTTCACAAGGCTAGAAAAAAAAGTAATAGAGGGGTACTTGTTTTTTTCAGGTTGCCAAAGTCTCACATTTCCCTCTCTGTCTGAGTTTTCCCAAGCCTACAAGGGATGGTCGTGGGCTGACTGATGACACCCAGGCTCTCTGCAGAGCATTTCCCTCGGGGTCTGAAGAAAAGCAAAAGAAAGGTCCCTGTTCTCTGGTCCCAACCACAAACATGAGGGCACTAATAATTCCACCACTACACCAGCTTCAGAATCAGAGCACTAGGAAGGAGGGAGCTATTACTCATTTTGACCAGACAGCCTTGTTTTATTTAGCAATGAGTATTTGCTAAGTATATCTTCTGCTCAATAGAACACCCTCACCATGTCTCTGTGAGGAGACCAGGGTGATCCTTATTTTATACTGGAGGAACACAAAGTGTGTGAGAAATGCACCCAAGATCTCAACACTAGTGACTAGGAGAGCCGGGGTTTGAGCCCAGATCAGTCTGATACTGAGACCTGTGCTCTCTCCGTATAAAGCACATAACAACTACCCTTTCTTCCAAGTCTGAGCTGAATGGAAGCTCTCATAAGAGATTATTTTCAGAAGCTTTGTGTCTTAGCCAAGGGAGTAAGTGAATTAGCACACTGGACTCCAAAACCCAGCTCTGTTATAAAGCAGTCATAGTCGCCGTGTGGCCTTGGGCCAATCAAGTCATCACTCAGGACCCCAATTCCTTTTGGCATTTACAAAAGGAGAAAGCAGAGCTGGAGGATGCATCAGACCCCGTCCAGCTCCCATGGCTGGGAGGTTTTCTACCTCTTCCATAGAGAGGCTAGCCCAGACTGAACCAGAACCTTTTCTTCCTAACGGTTTTTAGGAAAGAAGCTCATGTTGGCTGGCTCTCAGGCTCAACCCTGGTCCAAACCACCGTCAGCAGGACAGGGTCAAGCAGTACCAACTTGGCTGGCTGTTTGTGGGTGATAAGGGGTTATTGTGAAGGACTCTTGGACCCTCTGATAGCTGCCTGACAATGTCCAGCCAGAATAGTAAAGATCCACCAAGCCAGCCGTTCTGGGTCACATGCAACTTGAAGAACCACTTTGTCCATCTGCACCAAGGCTCCCTTTGTTTTGAGAAAGGAGAGCTCGTCGGTCCCATATTCCTCCGCAGTTCTTCCAGATCCTCTCACCTAGTAGGAAAGCCACCTGGGGTTGTTGTATAAGAGGAGGAGGCACAGTGGGGACCAGCTTTGTTGGCAGACAGCTTACTTTTCCTGAAAGTCAGTGCTGAACCATCAAAAGTCACTGAGGACCCTGCTGACTCCCCCACACCAACTCACAAAACCAACAACCCACGGTGGACAGGGCCTGAGAGAGGAAAGTGAACGGTATCCTGCAAGAGCCTGCTAGGGGGTGGTTTTGTCTCCGTTGCAAGGCTGCTGAATAGGTAGGGAGGTAAAGGGAATGGAGAGAATCAGCATTTGGAACTCTTCCCTGGGTGCAGCGCCACTGCCTGCATTGCCTGCAAGGCAAACCCCGCCTTCTCCCGCCGCCTCCCACTCCACCCAAGCAGCCCAGGGACAGAGGCTGCAGGATTCTGACACAGGAAGTCTGCAGTCACTGGGAGCCTCTCCAAGATTCAGCCTGTGTGAAGGAAAAGGTTTGGACAAGGAGAGGGACAGTAAAGAGAAACTCAAGTCCTCGGTTTGAATCGGGAGAGATTTTGAGCCTGCGGTTGGTTGCGGGGTGGAGGATGGCGGAAGGGGCAGATGCCCTTACCTGGTTCTGTTTCTCTTTGGCTGGTCACCTTGTTAAGCTCCCTTTGGCCAGGTATCCGGAGTGGGACTCACCACTGCAGGGGCTCCAGCCCCACCCAGCCGCCTCCCAGGAAGGACTCAGGTGGGCTTTCAGGTTATCGGGGGTGGGATGCAGGGGTGAGAGAAGCTTTGGTGGTGCATGTGAGAATTTGGGATGGGGGTGTGAGGCTGTAGCTGGGGGCAGCAGTGTTTGGGATAGGACTTTCCTGGCTCCTGCCATGCACCATGCACAGTGCTTTCTGCAGGATGGCATGCAAGGGGCTGGAGCTGGGGGGCAGCATGTCCGTGTCCTCAGACCACAGTGGAGGATGTGGACTGTCCAGGCTCCAAGCTGTCCATCCCTCAGTGCCATGACCTAACTGTTAAGTGGGATGGAGCATGGGAGGGAAACGCAACTGCACCTTTCAGAGAGAGGCCCTCTGAGCAGGAAGAGTGGCTGCAGTAGAAAGGATGTGGCTGAGAAGGGGAAGAAAGAGCCTCAGGAGCATCAGCACTAGGAGAGGCAACTGATTTCATCCTGAGAGTCTCAGGGGAGAGGAGGCTTCCCCTTCCCAAAAGAACTGGCAGGCCTGGCCATGAGCCAAATAGAGAACAGCTGCTGCTGTCTGAGGGAGAAGCTGTGCAGCCTTAGGCAATTCAAACAACCTCTCTCAGCCAAGGGCAATATAATAATGCCTGCTATACTAACCTTAGTGAATTGTTGTGATGTTCAATGGTGAAAGAGAGTTGTAAAATGTGAAGTGCAATGAAAGGTATAGGTGTGATGTTATCACCAGAACTTCTTAGGCTGGAGGTACCCAACTATGGCTGCACACAAGAACCTCTAGAGACTTTTTTTTTTAATCCTGCACTTGGAAACCACCCTAGATCAGTTATTCAAATTAGGGCAGGCAGTCAGCAGAAGGATAGGAAGTGGTACTTTTTTCAAAAGAATCTGGCGATGCTGAAGGTTGAGACCTGCTACCTAAAACTTCCCCAAACTCCCTGAAGATGATCACTCCGAGCACATGTTTTTTAACAAACTGTATTCTCAGGCTTCTCCCAGATCTACTGAATCAAAATTTCAAGGGGTCCTGGCAATCTCTATATCTAGCAAGCAATCAGAGCAATGTGGACATGGTATGCCAGTGAAAAGTCTGTCGATTCGCTCCTTTTCTGCTGGATAATCATATCCAGCAATGCTTCTGGACAGCACAGGCAAATCAGCTCAAGGAGGGGAAGCACCCTCCTCAGACAGTAAGTACAGACATGCTTTGGGGGGATGGGGTTATAGTAGACAGTTAAATCCCATCCCATCCCTGCTCCACCGAGGGGACACTCCGATTATGAAATGACACATTTCCCAGCCAAAGTGCCTGGGAACCTTAAGACAAAAAGGAAACGACGATGAGTTATCTGTAACTAACAGCGTCAATTACGAGCGCTTTATCGTTGTGTCAATAGATTGTTCAGGCTTTCTTGCTTCACACTCTGCTGACTCTGTTCCCTTCATAAAATTATACAAACACATGCATACCCATGCACACACACTCACAAACACAGAGACCCCAAGCTCGTCAAACACACAAATGGGAGGACAAAGAGGATGACAGGAGCTGGTGAACGCTTATCAGGCCACTGCATTACTCCATTCTAGCATTATTTGCGGGATTCCATGCTACATTCGTGATGTTCCCGGGTAACAGGACCCCAGGAATTCTTCATTTTAGCTCTTTCATCCCACAGAGACAATACTAGCTTAGCAGATGAGAGCATGACTCTGGAGCCAGATTGCCTAGGCTGAAATCCTGCCACCCTGCTTACTGGCTGTGTGTGACTCTGGGAAAGCTAATTCTGTGAAATGGAGACAATAACGGGGCAACTGGGACGATTCAATGCGTTGGTACACATAAGCCCTTAGAGTCATGCCTGACACAAGATGCTACGTGAGTGTCTGCTGCTATCACTGATTGTTGTTTCCGTTGTTGTTTTACTATAGGTGAGAAAGGTGATACCTAGAAAATTAGTTGCTCACTTTGTTCACATCTCTTGACGCTTTTAGGAGTATAGCCAAGGAAGGAGTCATAAATGTGAACAAATATCTACGCTACAAGTGTTTGTTGTAGCACCGTTCATTAGAAGCAACCTGAATGTCCAACAGGAAGTGGGTTACCAAAAGAAGGCTGCATCTCTGTGACGGCTATGTAGTAACTGCATGAGAAAACTGGAGACATAATGTGAAGCTTTTCAAATGAAACACTGAAAGATCTCTATAGATACACAGATACAGACAGACAAAGTTAGTCTGGCGGGAAAATACAACAAAGTTCCAACACTCAGTGTCTCCGGTGGTGGGGTTACGGGATTTTTATTTTCTTCCTTATACTTTTCTAAATTGGGGTAATTTTCTATTATGAGCAGATATTCCTTTTAGAGTCTGAAAATAAAGAGCTCAATTGAAGTAACTTGCTCAAGGTCAAATAGCACATTAGGAGTCCACACAGGCTTCCTATCCCTGTCCAGGGATTGGGCGGCTTCGTGAGGCTGCACTAAGACTAGGAAGGAAAGCTGAGAGGGATGAGAACGATGAACGCACACCAAAAAGCAGCAGGACCTTGGTGGAGCTGTGCAGGGGTGGGCCCCAGCTCAGAAGCTTCCCAGAGCAGAGCTGTGAGGGCAGAGCTAGACACCTTTCCAGGGACTTTTCTATCCCGGAGCCACTGTGTGGCACAGGGAGGTGACCCAGGCACTACAAACCAATGCCCGCCCTTGGGGCTGCTCACTGCTGTCTCCCAGAAATGGAAGAAGCCAGCTTCTACTTTGTCTAAGGATTCCAGAGAGTAACACCAATCTTTCTTTCCTTTGTCCTTTCTACAGACTCCTTCCTCTAGTGTGGAGTCTGAGACCCAGGGAACACTGGTTCGCATCCCTGCTGGGCCGCACTCCCCTGCTTCTCCTTAATATAGAAACGTCTTTTCTTGCCCAGCATTTTCCCCATCATAATGCCAAGGTGCTTGACACAGCCAAAACCAAGGAATGTTTATTTTGCAACGCCGAAATAAAGAAGGATCTGGAATCACTTAATAACTAGGATAGACTTCATCTAAGAAAAATAGAAAGAAAGGAGGGGGGGAAGGAGGAAGGAAGGACGAGGGAAGGAAGGAAGGAAGGAAGGAAGGAAGGAAGGAAGGAGGAAGGGGAGGGAGGGAGAAAAGCAAGGAAGGAAAAAAGGAGGAAGGATGAGAGGGGAGGAGGGAGTGGAGGAGGGAGGAAAAAAGGGAGGGAAGGAAGGAAAGAGAGAGGGAGGAGGGAGGAGAGGAGGAAAGGAAGGAGGGAGGAAGGAATAGAGGCAGAAAGGAAGGAAAAGGAAGACGTTTATCATTCCTTGATAGCAGATAAAAATTATTGTATCTCTTTCAAAACTTTGCTACATCCTGCTCAGTATATTTTTAAATGTAAGTTCAGATCTTTGTAAAATAATAGACTGGAGTATATGAGCTCTGAAATTCAGTGATTCTACATCAAGTTGAAAACCTAGTAACTCCAACTCTCTTTTTCAAAGATCACTCCAGTGGCAAAAGCCAAGCAATAAAGTCTGTCAAGTTTTCAGGGAGCCAGCTGCACATCTGATTAATACACTTGGGTATCCGCAGAATTTTCAAGCAGAAACCCAGTCGTCGAATCCAATGACCTCACTTTACAGTGAAGACTCTGGTGGGAGAACAATACTAACGGCTACCATTTGCTGAGGGCCAGGCAGGTGACATGCGCAGGGTCACACAGCAGGTTAGTGACAGACTCAGAATTGGATGCAATCCTCACCCACCCCACAGTTCACTTCTGACTTTTAGTGGCTTTAATACCAGACACTTTTCCTCATGGCTCAAGATGTACAGGAAAGGAATCGGTACAAAGGCAACAACAGGACAAGAGCAATTACATCCTTTCTGCTTTTGCCTCTGAGCGCAGAAGGGACACCACGGAAGAAGGAATTTCAGCCTGGGCCAGTTGGTGAGAAGCCGACAGCAAGCCTCAGGCCTTGCTGGATGAGAAGAGGGTCAGAGGTAAGAGCCCTCCCTCAGCAGCACCAAAACAACAAAACAAAATAAAACAAACAAGCAAACAAAAACACCTAGCAGAAAACACCTTTCCAGGGGACGGAAATCCAAGCACCAGAGGAACCAGGTCCAACTGTGGTGTGTCAGCACCAAAAATACTTAGGGAGAAAGGGTAAATGTCACACTTGAAAACAGTGTTTATGAAGATGGAAGAATACATACAAGTCACTGCTGGTATTTGCATCTTTCTCAGATTGTGAGGAAGATTTCATAAATAGGATAGTTAGTAAAGGTTATCACGAATGTTTTCACCAATAGGTTTTCGTTAGAAAAGTGATTGTAAAAACAATCCATGTTACAATTTTTTATTTGGTTAACAACGTGTATAGGAATTGGCTGTTACACTGTAAGGCGTGCAGACGTCCTCATTTCCCTGGCAGAGTGCATCAGATCTGTGGACATTTCCTAGCAAGGTAGCCCTAAACCTAACAAGACCAACTCTTACTGTTATTTTCTCAGAGACTTCTATGTAAGAAGAGTTATAAGGACTACAGGGAAGAGGATATCTTTTATCACATTATTCAGAGCCTTATCAAAACACCATTTCTGTTTCTGCACAACTCACGAGGGGCGTGAAGAACTTTAAGAAGCTTGGTAAGAAGCCACAAAATGGTCCAACTCCAAAAACCTTTAATGGCTGAGGCTCCATGCACTCAAATCCATTGCAACAAGCTTCAGCTCTCTTCGAGTTTTTCAAAACGTATTTGTTGGATAAGCTTTGGGGGTATGTGAGCAGACATTACTATAAAACGGGGAAGGAGATTCTGTGGTAAAAAAAATTGTTTTAAAACTAAAAAGTTGAAAAACACTGGGTTAAAGAAGTGAAATAGGTTTACTACTGCAGGACTTCTCAGAGCCTTTACTTTTCTGTTCGTATGCATTGTACATCTCCAAGAGGCAGCATTTCTGAAACACAGTGCCTGGGGATTCTTTCTCCATGGAAAGTTTTGTAGGACTGATGTTCTGCAGATCACATTTGAGGAACTCTGGCATGAGTTATTCTAGGTAATACGGTCACTTGAGTATCCATGTCAGCAGAAGACAAAACAGGAGGGAGGAAATTTAAAGTGCAGCAGGAGATGTGTAACTGAGAAATGAGGAAAACATCCTGACAAAGGGTGCTCAAACACAAGTAGGAGTCTTTATTATGAAGGAGTTTATTTATTATTGAAGGAGTCTATATCATGGATTCTCTTTCTCTGGGCATTTTTCAGAATAAGCCTGGAATAATCTAGAAATTTTTCTAATGCACAGCAAGGCAATGAATTCCACGACTTTTAGAATTCTCTTCCTGCTCAATTATTCCATGTCATCTGTCCTTATTCTCTATTGATATATGAAGTGAGTTCAGCTGACTGGCTTGCAAATTAAATACATCCCTGAAATGCTGAAGGTAAAGCCAATGCATCCTCTGTAAGTTGAGTCTGTTTTCCACTGATTTGTATTATAATTGCAAAGGAAAGTGTTGACTTCACGCATCGGGGAGAAAGCATCCTATCCGCACCCCTGTGCATTTCTTCCCGCTCATTCTCCTGCTGAGGGCAGCCCACAGGTCAGACAAGTGAATAGCTGAGTCATGCGAGCCTTCCACACTCAGTCCTTCAATCTCTCTGTGGATTCCCAAGTTTTCTGGAAGTTCTCACTGATCTCAGGGTTCTCAATGGGTAAGACACCTCATTGCTTATGTTCTTTCTTTAGGAATTTAACAAAATTCCTGGATATTCTCTGCTGCTGGCTTTTTTTAGCAAGGAAACAGTTTCACTCTAAGAGGGTAGGAAGCCCTTTACGTGAGTTGCCTCTGTTATGACCAAGTGTTTGGTGATTGAATAGCTGAATCATGGTCACTATTGGATCAGAAAGTCCAAATCTACGAAACAAAAGAAATATGTCTACATAAGTAGACATATTTCCCAAAAGACTGATTTAGGAGAGCTGTGAGTGGTTTTAACTGTACCTAACGTTTGGATAACAGGCCTTGCCTATGCCTCAGTACTCTGTCAAAGTGGGCAAATAAGAAATAGACCATGACATAATAACTTTTACTGAATGCTTACCACATACCAGGCCTGTTAGCATTACCTGCTTTAATTCCACCGATTCACTGGCCAGCATGTGGGATGTCTATTAATGGCCCAGTTTTACAGAGGAGAAAAGCAAGGCTCAGTGAGATTCTGAATTCTCCCCGGGTCACCCAGGTAGACACCAGCGGGAACAGCACTGGGAGTTGACTCCCTCAGGGTGGACAGATATCACCCTCTGCCTACACTGTTCACAGATAGACTAAGAGGCTCGGAACCATGTCCTCACGTCTCCTGTCCTGCCTCACCTGACACAGCTACAGGTGTGGGAAATGCAGTGTTGCCCACCTGCAAATGCATCACTTATAGTCTGCATGCAGTAAGAAAAAGAGAGATTATGATAGAATTTCTTGGAATTCCCCATTTAGTTTTATTTTATTATGTATTTATTTGAGACAGAGTCGCACTCTGTCGCCCAGGCTGGAGTGCAGTGGCACGATCTCAGCTCACTGCAACCTCCACTTCCCTGGTTCAAGCAATTTGCATGCCTCTACCTCCCAAGTAGCCGAGATTACAGAAATCCGCCACCACACCCGGCTAATTTTTGTATTTTTAGTAGAGATGGAGTTTCACCATGTTGGCCAGGCTCATCTCGAACTCCAGATTCCGGATGTCAACCTATTCGCCCGCCTCGGCCTCCCAAAGTGCTGGGATTACAGGCATGAGCCGCTGCACCCAGCTGGAGTTCCCATTTTTGAACATATATTTTAAAAAATGTCTCCTAGTTCCTACAATGAAAATAAAAACGCTTTTTTTTCCTTTCAAGTCTGATCAGCAATCCTCATCATTTCCAATGCCACAGCATCCCTCTTCCTTCCACCGGAGGAAGGAATCACAATCGCATGAAGTACATTATAAGCTAGTTTACATTCATTTTTCCACTGACTACATGCTCTCTTTTTTTGTTGTTGTTGTTTTTTGTTTTTTGTTTTTTTCTTTTTTTTGAGACGGAGTCTCGCTCTGTCGCCCAGACTGGAGTGCAGTGGCCGGATCTCAGCTCACTGCAAGCTCCGCCTCCCGGGTTTACGACATTCTCCTGCCTCCGCCTCCCGAGTAGCTGGGGCTACAGGTGCCGCCACCTCGCCCGGCTAGTTTTTTGTATTTTTTAGTAGAGACGGGGTTTCACCCTGTGAGCCAGGATGGTCTCGATCTCCTGACCTCGTGATCCGCCTGTCTCGGCCTCCCAAAGTGCTAGGATTAAAGGCTTGAGCCACTGCACCTGGCCACATGCTCTCTTTTAAGTGTAACTATATTGTGTAGATTTTTTTAATGTGAAAGTGCCTACTTCTATTAAAAAGCGCCTCTGATAGGAAAACAATTATATTATACACACACAAAACAACAACAACAACTGTTTGGAAATGCATCTGTTGGAAAAAGTGAAGCCTACAAGCGTTCAAACGTAAGGCTCGTGATGGATTTTATTTAACCCCAACCTGATTGAACATTTCCTGCCCTCCTGGAAAGGGCAGATATAAAGCTTAAAAAAAGGAAAACCTTTCTTATCTCCCTCCCAAGGAAATAATGTTAGACATGGTTCCAAATCTACGGTCATTTACCTTTTGACCAAAAAGCTTCAAAGACAGGAGATTCCACCTGAGAGCTGAAACCAGCTGGAAATAACCCAGGAGAGGCAAGATCGAATCTGGGGATGGCCATGGGCCTCATGACATCGCAGAAGCAACCAGACAGATGCATAGCCCGCGGCTGGGTGGCCAGAGATTATCAGGAAAGCCACACGATGCCACTCATGACTCCCCGCTCTGACGCCCACTCGGTCCCAGCCAGCGGGAGTAGAGTAGTGCTCCACAGCCTGAGATCACAGAAACAGGAGGCGGTTCTCTAACTGGACACATCTCCAAACGCGGAAGTTTGCCTGATTTCTCATTTTCATCATTTCGGTTGGGAGTTTCCGAATCACATCACACATTCCCCTGACTGCTTACCTGGACACAGAACATAGCATGCTCTTGTTACTCCCCAGTGCCGCCTTCTCTGTGCAGCCTCACAGTTCCGTCTCTCATGGATAGCTGGAACCGGCTGCTCCCGGCAAGCAGCCCTCATTTCTGCTCTCATTTCTGTTTTTTCCAGCAAACTCACATATTCCCATCTCCATCTGACCTGCTACTTCTAAGTCAGATAATTGATTCTGAGCCACTAGATGAAGTCACACAGGAAGGCTCCGAGTCTGGCCGCAAGCACCAGTATCCCCAGGGGTTACCAGGTGACATAAGCCAGATATCGTTTTCCCTAAACATGATACTCTTTCCATCTTTCTTTTTCTAAGCTTTGGTAGAAATGTACATAGAGAGAAATATCTCCCACCTACGAAGAAACATGGCTAGGGGCACAATTAAAACTGACAGACGGGCTGGGGGTGGTGGTTCACACTTGTAATCCCAACACTTTGGGAGGCCAAGGCGGGTGGATCACTTCAGGTCAGGAGTTTGAGACCAGCCTGGCCAACATGGTGAAACCCACTCTCTACTAAAAATACAAAAAATTAGTCAGGCCTGGTGGCGGGCACTAATTCCAGCTACTCAGGAGACGGAGACAGGAGAATCACTTGAACCTGGGAGGTAGAGGGTGCAGTGAGCCAAGCCCACGCCATTGCACTCCCGCCTGGGAAACAAGAGTGAAACTCCATCTTTAAAAAAAAATGACAGACGGCCCAGCCTCAGCAGCAGGGAGTAAGAAGTGATGGGCACTGGGCAAAGAGGACCCGCGTCCTTCTGCAGGGGGCCACTGTCCCTCAGCTTTTGCTGATGGGGGGTGGAAAGCAAACGTGCGGGATCAACAAGCCCAGACCTTTGCTTTGAAGAGAAACCAAAAAGTCAGATGTGTGTGTGAAATATTCCAACAGCCCTTAATGCTGTGTCCCATGTGGCTCACAAGCCACAAGTGACAACTGAGGACCTCTTACAAGGTAATCAGCCCAGTTTTAGGGTTGGTGCTCTGTGATTGCAATTCGGAATTGCTGGAGGCATGTAAAACCATAAACCAGGAGATTGCAGATGCACAAAAAAGAAAAACAAAACACACACACACACACACACACACTTCCAAGTGAGTAGAGAGTCTGGTTGGGAGGGTGTGCCTGGGCGCCTGAGTGTGCACACATATGCTGTCCTGGGTGAACGCGATCCTTTCCCTGAAGCACAGAAAGCAGTCTTCTGAAGGGAACACAGCTATTTTCCCCACCATATCGGAATTTTTTTCTCTTTCCACCAATGCCAAATTGCCTTAAACCAGCTGAGGAGTGCCTGGCTGATTTATGCCTCAACGACCAGGGCTTCTGGACACGTTCTTCTTTCTGACCCTGGTCCTGTGATTTGTAAAAGAGTTCTGTAACTGACGGTGACTTCTCTTTCTCTATCAGGGCAACAAAGTGCAGGGAAGAGTCTAGAAGCTGCTTTCTGCCTCCCAAGGCATCAGAAGTCAACGCTCCTGGGTAAGACGCTGACCTTCTGCATCCCTTCCTTCCTCTATAAAATACAGAAGACTCAGATAACCCCTTGCTTTCCTGATTTCCAATCTATGACAGTTTTATTCTGTCCAGTCACTAAATTAAACAGAAAAAATAAAGCCCTAAGAGGTTAAAGAATCCCTTAATCAGTGAGATGAGAAGCCCAGAGCCTGTACATGAGCCTCTCTTTGTCCGGTGCTAAATACCTTTGGTCTGTACTCGTCCTCAGTCATTAGTCCTTCCTTAAAAATCCAGAAGCTGGTCATCTGGTTCTGGGCTTCTGTAGCTAGGACCACTGCCTCTGTGCCCTGGAAACTCAGGGGAGGGAAAGATACAACTAAAAATCACTTAATTCCATTTTCACTGGACAGCTCTGCTAGGGAGTTTGGTTGGACAGAAAATGAATAGTTATTTTTATGTGTGTGTGTGTGTGTGTGTGTGTGTGTGTGTGTGTGTGTGTGTGTGTGTGTTTAGATAATCCTTACAGTTCCATTTCCCATGGGAAATATGCTGGAGTTGGAGTCAGAAAATTTGGGTCCCAGGCACAGCCCTGCCCCTAATTTCCTGTGTGATCTTGGGCAAATTATTTCACTTCTCTGTATCAGTCTCCTTCTTCGTAAAGAGGCATTCACTGGCTCCTCCATCTGTGACCCTCAACACCACCCTCTGCAATGCTCCAGGGCTTGAGGGAAGGGTTAAGCGAGAATTCTCATTCTAGTTTGGCTGGAAACAAACTTTGTTAAAATATACACATATTACCAGTATATCCATCCTATTCTTCCAAGATATATTCAGATTATATTTCTGTATATTAAATCACATCGTAAGTGCAATTATTTAAAGAAATTCTGCTGTGAATCCTCTAGGCAAAGAGCCTTCTGGTAAAAATAGCTAGCTATCCTGAGTCTATTTTTTATGTCATATTTCATTTAAATGTTTGTTTCAGAGAACAAAACTGCAGTCAGCAGGGACCCTGCCTTTCTCTGACATGCAGGTAGTTTCGGCCCCACTCTCAGGTGGGTGTTTGGTGTCTCCGAGGGTCCCTCTGCTGATTGGCAGTGGGAAGAGCCATGCTTTGCTAAGAGTTTATTTCCTGCTAAACTCTGTAACTGGCTGTCTCTTCTGAATCTCACAGCAACTGTGTAAGGCAAGTGATGTTAGCTTCCTTATTTTGCAGATGACGAAACTGAAGCTCGGAGAGGTTAAATGAGGTACAGCTAATAAACAGTGATTCAGACCAAGTCTCCAACTCCAAAGGCAGGCAAGCCAGCATGCTCAGAATCCTCAAACATGAGGGCAGCCACGTCGCCTTGCCCTGGGATGGGACCTTTGTAAGAAGCCGTAGTGGCTATGGCAGTGAGATGAGGGTGAAGACAGCAATCTGGCCCACACCAAGACCCCTAACAAGAGACGTCATAAACGCTCTTTAGGCGGAGTGAAGGCCAGTGGAGACCCACAAGGGCAGGGGAGTTGGATTCTTCCAAGGAGGACAGGAAAGCAGAAACACACTCACGGGAGATTAAGGGGTACCCCCACCTGCAAAGGGGGCCGTGAAGGCGACTGGGGAACAGAATGCATGCTGAGGATGAGGACCAGGACAGTGGAAGTTTGAAAGCCACTGGAATAGTGTAGGAAAACTCTGGGCCAGGGTCTGGCTTGTGGGTTCTGTCCCTCCTGCTAACTATAAGACCCTGCATTCGTCCCAAGGAAGAAGGCATGAGCAGGTGTGTGAGGAAAACTCAAGTGGAGTGTCAACCACTGAGAATGTTAAAATGGGAGAGGGAGATCAGTGGCAGTACTGAGGAAGGGCTCCATAGAAGTTCCACATATATACGCTACACACATACAGAATATATAGCACCATATGTGTGTGTGTGTATATGTGGGTATATGTATAAGCGTGTATATATGAGTCTGTGCATACATGTGTGTATATGTGTTTGTGTGTGCATATGTGTGTATACATGTGCATGTGTACATTTATGTTTGTGTATATATACGTGTGTGTATATGTGGTTTTGTGTGCATATATATGTGTGTATATGTGTTGATGTATGTATATATGTTTATGTGTGTATATATGTATGTGTGTATATGCATATGTGTGTGTGTGTGTGCACATTCAGAGACCCATAGGAAACAAAAGCACAGGACACCTGCTGCTGTTCCATCAGAGACAAGCTGGTGTGTAAACAGAAGTCTATATACACATTTGGGGGCTATGGCTTCATTCTCTCTTCTTGCCCAATAACAGTTAGACCCTGACTGCATTCCATTCGGTTCCATCTCCCCTGAAGACTATGAAACACACATTACTGTGTGCCCTTAAGTACATCACAACCCCTCTGAGCTTCCATTTTCTTATCTGCCAAAGAAAAAAACAAAGCCTAGCCTACCACCTCATTTCATTGCTGTAGGATGATAATAACGGCTGACATTGTACATTTAAACACTGTACATATATTAATTATTTTAATCTTTAGAACAACCCTATCAGATTGGTACGATTATCAGCCTCCATTTGACAGAGAAGGAAACTGAGGCCACAGAACTGTTCCATAACTTGCCCAGTGTCACCCAGCAAAGGAGGGATTTGAGCCGGGACGATCTGGTTCCAGCAACTATGCTCTTAACCCCTTCGTTAAATAGCACGATGTCTGAAAGCACGGAACGTGTTTGAAAATGTTCTGTAAATGAATGGCGCCATTCTTATTCTTGCTAGGACTGTTCCCACTGGGAATGATGCAACACACTGTCAGGATTCCCTGGGTGGGGATAAATCCTGCAGCCTCAGATCTGCAGCCCCGCTAGCCAGGTACCACGCTTCCAGTGGTAAGTCCTCCCCGCCCCTCCCAGCTGCAGGACTGTCTTCCTATGTTCTTTTTCAAAGCAGTGTCTCTGCTGCCAAGAGCAGGTTTGTCTGTCTCCTGGAGACAGCGGTTGTCAAGCCCTGAGAGAACAGCAAGCATGTCAAAAATAGCAGCGCCAGCAGACTGCGTGGCTGCAATTTCCTTTTGAAATGTCGGCTTTGTTCTCACCAAAGAGCCAGGGTCTGTCTGCGCTCCTTGCAGCCTACAGCAGAAGCTGCTTGATTCCAAAATGTTTTCTAGGAGGAGGTAAAGTGTATCTGCTGAGGCTCGTGGCCGAGGAATGAGGAACTCTCTTTAGAGTAACAATGATGAGGTTGGAGGTGGGTTTAAAAAAAAAATTGTAATAAATCCCGGCAGGGCTAGTCCCCAGACAGGTCAAGTGATAGCCAAGGTAACACCAGTGTGAATGATACTTCCTGTAGGGTAGGAACTTTTCCTCTTTTGTTCTGAAAACTAGGGAGTCACTCTCCTGTTGTTACTGTGCACCTTCAAACACAGCCGCCGCTTTGACAACCCTTCCAAGGTGGTGGCTGATAGGTTTTCACTCCCCCTTTAGGGTACCAGGGGAAGCCAGAGGATGAGGACCAAGAAGACCAAGAGGCAGGGTGAACTACTTTCTCAAGTTCAGAGCAAAGGGACGTGAAAAACATGACCATCTCTAACCGCACAGAGACCTCAAGCCCAGCACAGAAAAGTGGTTCATCAGGAGACCTGGCAAGATGAGAGGCTAACAGCCCATCTGTCTTTCTTCCCCGCGGCCTGTGTCTGGGAAGATCCCTCTCCCTGCCAAGTGCCAAGCTCCAGACCTTATTCTGCCATGAGCTATCTGTGCAACCCGAGGCAAAATATGAAGTGAGGTGGAGAGAGGAACTCCTACCACCGAGTAAACGGATTTCTTTTCCTCCCCTAAGTGACCGTGACAAGGTAGGATTGGAGTACACTTTCCTCCCCACTTCCTTCCCACGGCAGTAACACACAGTCAAAACCCACGTGAGCCAGGATGGCAGCTCCAGCTAGATTGTCCTGGAAGGACCACGCTCTCTGGGAATCTATCTTGGAATGGATGTCGAGGTGCTGGCAGATAGAAATTCTGCCGCAAGCAAGGGCTCAGCCAGTGGAGAGGAGAAATGACAAGCCGCGGGACTGGCTGGTGCCTCTGAGGAAAGCATCATGGGAAGGGAAGGGAGGGTCCGGTGGGCACAAGGTGAAGAAGGCCCAGAGGAGATCAGAGTCTGGGAGAGAATCATCGAAAGGTTCAGTAAGACAAATGAAGGCCGTTACCGCCCACTTCTTTTGTTTACCCAAAGCACCAAAGACTGCTGGGACCTCATCATAGGGCTGTTAAGCATCAGTAACAACTGTAGGGGAGTGTGGGGAGGGAGCTAGGAAACATGAAACCTTTATGTACCCACAAAAAAAATTTCAAAAAATTCAAAAATAAAATAATAACCATAGTAGATACATAAATAAAACCTTGGGCCCTCTGCAATCTCTTAAGGAATTCTGAGTTTACAGCTACAGGGATTTGGTGAGGTTTTTGGTTTGTGGGAACTTTTCTTGGAGTTTTTTTCTTTTTGCCAGCAAAAGTTCCTTGGCAAGGAACTGTAAGTTCCTTGGGCAAGCCCAAGGCCATAGTCCTATATAATGGATAATATTCAACATACATATCATAGCTCAATGCATGCTAATTATGCCCTGCACTTACCCAAAAAACTGGCATGACTCATCTTTAGAGGAAAAAAGAAAAAAGCATGTAACTCTCGTAACAATTTGATGTCAAAACGAAGCACGCGCGCACACACACACACACACACATACACCAGTTCATGACATTGTGCATGAATAGCAAGGATCAACTGCATGTAAGTTCTAAAGTGTCCCCATGTGGCAGAAGAAAAAAACTGTCATTCTATTCTAGATATTGTCTGGTCCATTTTTAGACACGCCAAACTTCTAGATTTATAGGACCAAACTGTTCTTCCAGCCCAGATGGAAAACTCCCAGATTATTAGACTCATTGCTTTCTTTTTTTCACAATTCAATGATTTGGGGGTGCAATTTTTAGAGTTATATGATTATTACCACAATCCTGTTTTAGAGCATTTCTATTACCCCCCACAAGTTATCTGGGGCCAATTGTAATAGCACAAGCTTCCACCCCCCTGGGGGCCCCTCAGGTCGTCCTGAAGTCCTGCTGCAGGTGGGACTTAGCCCATGCTCTAAGACTTCTAGCAAGGAGTCCACCAATTCTCCTTGCGGACTGCCTGGTGAATCTTAATCCTCCTTGTCAGGATTCCCTGCACCTTGTACCACTGAGATTTATGTCCTTTCCTTTTGTTCTGCCTTCAGTACCCGAGAGAGACAGCCAGAGTCTAACAAAATCTTCAAGTGAATTAAGGGCAGTTCTAAAGTCATCCCCGATGTAAGGCTTTTTCCAGGCTAACTCCAACCTTATGCCTGCCTCCTAAGCCCTCTTTTCTCTGTTTATTTGACATTTCTACTGTCCCTCTGTCTTTGACCTCTCTGCCAGCCTCCTAAGCTTGGAGACCCTGAGGTGGTCCAGGGCTACTCAGCAGAGGATTCGTCTGAGACTTGTCAGGGTCATTCTCTCCCTCCCAGCCTGCCTTCTCTCATTTATGCTTGCAGGTTCAGGAAATTTCTGGGAGACATTTTTCTGAGCCCATAGCAGTCTTATCTTGCTTGGTAGGTTCAGGACTTGCCCCCACAGAGGTAAGCATGGTAGGAAAGAATGGCAGAGTGAGAAGTCAGGAAAGAGTGGTATACTCCTGCTGCAGACAGACCTTCGCAAGCACAGCTGTCCTAGATTTCAATGTGCGACCTCGCCGTCAACACTCTAGGTGCTCCCAGTCACTGAAAAGGTGGAGAGAGGGAGAAAGATGGGCAGGAAGACACACATAGAAGGAAGAAGACAGTAAAACAACAGAGGGGGAAAACCAGAAGGAAGAAAACTAGAGAAAGGAGAAAAAAGGCAGAGACAGTAAGAATGAAAAGAAGGAAAGGGAAAAATGCACAGAAAAAGAGAATTTTTTAAAGGGGTCAGCAGCATCAAGGGGACAGAAACAGAGAAAAAGAAAACTGAAGTCAATTGAGTCAAAGAAAAATACACAGAAAGAGCGAGATAGCCCCTGAGGGAAGAGGAATGAAAATCTTGCATGTCTCCAGATGCACGCTTCCCCACCTTCTCTCTCTCTCCCCACCCCGTTCTAATTTTGCCTGCAGGACTGAGCCAAAAACAAAATTCCCCTCCAGTAGAACCTACCTCACCTGCAAAGACGGCGAGCTGTCCCTCCTCGCTCCGTGGGGACGAATATGCCGCATCTCAGGCTGAGGCTGGCAGTTCCAGGAAGTCCTCTGGGAGCTCTTTCCAGCTTGAGTCAGGTGTAGCGATGGCTTGGACCCTACCTGTGAATCACCACCCCAGCTGTCCAGGCAACACAGAGTGCATATTCTCTTGGTGCTCAGGGCACAAAATCCAAATTAAGAGACTTAAGGTCAGAGAGGGATCACTTGACAAAATTCTTCACAGAAACTTGGTCGAGCTACAGCCTCTTTGAGATTCCTCCCAGGAGCTAGATAGACTGTTCCCGGGGAGGAAGAAGTTGCAATTCTCTGCCTCTCGTGGAGCTGGGAAGAGCCTGCCTCTGTGGAGATGGGAACTCCATGATCCCTAAGACTGTGATCTCACCTGGTGAGGCCCAGCCTGGCTGCCACTCCAAGGAGAAGTTGTCCCCTCTAAGGGCTCCCCTCGACAGCTTGAAAAAATTAACACTGACGTTGGTTTAACTGGTTGCTTAACATTCAAATTTCTGAAGAATCAGGAGTAAGATGAGGCAGCTGCAATGACTGGGTGGGGAAACTAGGAAGAAAAGTCCAGATAGGAAGCTTTGAGGCCCTGCTTCCTCTACATTTTCCAAAAGTCCCACATCCTTGTCCTGGCACTCCCAGCCCCTAAGCCACTATGTGGGAGGTGCTCCCATCTGAGAAGCTGGGAAGATGTAGTCCCCTGGTCTCCCTTGATGCCCAAAGCAGAAGATAGAGAGAACAGTCTGGAAGGTTGCTACGGCAACCGGAGTCCCTGGTGAGCTGGGCTCTCCACAAACCCTTTCAAGCATGCTCTGACTTGGAAAGGAAATGTTTTCTCAGGGATGGTGATGAGGGTGATTACATACACATATACAGAGATACATGCATGCATGTCCCAACTTTTACCCTCGGCTGGGAGCTTCCCTTCTGCCTCTGGAATGGGCTTTTTTCTCTTCTTTCCCCAAATAGCCGGCAGTAATGGGAGAGATTTGGAAAACTGGCACTTTCTGACCTCAGAGCAGGTTTGTGCATCACAAACATCTCTATCTTCTACTGTGTTTCAGGTTTGGAGAAGCCAAGCTCCTAGTCAAGGTGACCTCCAGCCATGGAAGGATCCCCCTGAACATATCTAAAGAGAACCCTCCTTTCTGAAGGGTAAGAAGGAAAGGCGGAGGGGCTCAGTCCAAGAGGCCAAGGAGGGATTTAGGGAGCCAATGGTCCATAATGGCCTATTCTTAGGCTTTGGATCCAAGGCAGGAACTCTGGGGGAAGGCCTTGCCTATGGGGGTACAGAGAGAACTAAAAATCAAATCCATGACTAAGATTCACACATTTGCATAGCACTGTCCCCAGCTTCCCAGACATTCCCCATGAGGTAGGGAGGGGAAGACAGTAATGTTCCCATTTAATGGGTGGGTAAACTGAGGCACAAAAAGGGACTGTGGACCCAAGTTACCCTGTAAAGTTATGGCAAGGTCGAGATTTAGATCTGGCAGTCACAGAAGCAACACTGCCTCTCAAGCAAACCCTCATAAGGCTGTCCTCTCGTAAGCTGCTCTTCGAGAAAATAATTTTTTAAAAAAATTATCATCAAAGAGTCTGAAAGCATAGTTATAAAATTAAAAACATGTTAACAGTCCTTTCAGTTTCAGAACTGCACCCAAAAGATCTCAGAACAGTACATCACAGTTTATCAAAGGCAAAACAAATGGCAACGTTACTGAGAGAGGAAAGAGGGTAGGTGGGCCAGTGGATAGACGGCAGTGGTCTCACAATGGAAGAAAATGGCTTAGATCAAGTGGGAATGCCACCACATCACCTTACCAGTGAGAGCAGACCAAATGCAGCTCCAACGGGCAGAGCAGGCAAGTGTTTGCTTGACTCAGCAAAAAAACCTCTTAGAGTGAGGCTGTTGGCAAAGGAATAACACTTGCTCCTTATTCTAAACCACATGTTTCATGCCCATAAAATGGGAAGAAACCCATGCTGCCATCCAATGTGTGCTTTTACCTGTCTAGGGCTTTAAGCTGGAGTTTGCTTGAGGAAGCCTTCAACAGCAATCCTAAATCAAATTCCCAGGAAGCAAGGTAGAGGGCTAGAGAAAATTTGGGGGAAATGAGAGAGAAAAGGCTGCCATCTGCAACAGGATTCCTCTGCCCCTTTGAGAAAACAGTATCTGTTTAAGTGGCACCTTGCTTCAGACTGTGGTCAAGCCAGTTGCTTGACTCTGTTCAGACATTCCTCCTGGTTCTGTGGTTCCCTTTCTCCAGTTCTTCTGCTCAGGAAGGCACTTGCACAAAAAGAGTATTTGGCTCTGAGAAGGAACCTTCCTGGAAGCTAGAGAGTCAGGGGATCCGAGTGGGGAGGACTAAATGTAGACCGAACACCAGTGCCTCTTGTGCTGGGCCACACTTTGAAAAATCCATGGCCCCTTTGGTCCTGGACTAACCCCCATGTCCTCCAAGTGGTAAAGTTTGATTGTATTTTCTCTAATTCCAGCCAAGTTTAGAAATGAATAACCTATTTTGAGGCTGTGCAAATGAAGACTTTACCAAGGGTCATCTGCAGGATGACCAGCAGGTGTTACAGGGCACCGGAATAACAGCAAGTTGAGTATTGCTTCTGTCCTGCAGCTTCTTCCAGTTACCAAGCGGCCTGAAGCTAGGAAGCGCACATGACCCAAAGCAAAGAACACTAAGGAGGGAGCGAAGACTTAGGTATGGCTGGTTTCCATCCTGTTGACATTGCTGTTCCTAGAGATATTGTAAGTCCCAGACATGAAAAATCAGTCTTGAGGGAAGGTCAGACATAAATGTATATCTCATCCATATGACAGAAGATGGACACGATTGGGTGGCACCGCTGGAATTTTAAAAATGTCACTTAGATGGATTAACCTTGAATGCTTAAGCAACAATAGATTAAGCAACAAGGTTGATAGTCCAGGTATTTGGTCCTGGATGCCAGGTAGTGGGTGAAGGAGAGAGAGTCAAGAAGTCAACTGAAGCTAGGGTGAGTAGTGAAAATGAGAAGGAAGCCTAAGAGACTGTTAGCTCAGTGCTCCCCTCCTGCAGGCCCTGCCTTCACTGGTCAGACCTCCGTGAGCATTCTTTTCTCTGCATAGGCCCGATGTGGTGTAGGAAGGTAGCTGGGTCTCCGTTCCCGGTTAGCCTCGGGGAAGTCAGGCTTGCCAAGTCCATTGTCAGTTGCCTTCAGGTCCGGCGCAGGCTGCCCACAAGTGACGTGGGTATACTGGCCTTGCTCCTCCTGCTCCGTCTCCCGGTGGTAGAAGTAGTTGAAGTTGGAGACGATAACGGGCACAGGCAGGGCAATGGTGAGGACCCCAGCGATGGCACACAGCGAGCCCACGATCTTACCCCCCACAGTCATGGGGTACATGTCCCCGTAACCTACCGTGGTCATTGTAACCACTGCCCACCAGAAAGCATCCGGGATGCTGGGAAAGAGCGAATCGTCATCGTCAGCCTCTGCGAAGTAGACGGCACTGGAGAAGAGGATGACCCCGATGAAGAGGAAGAAGATGAGCAGCCCCAGCTCCCTCATGGAGGCCTGCAAGGTCTTGCCCAGGATCTGCAGCCCCTTGGAGTGGCGGGAGAGCTTGAAGATGCGGAACACCCGGACCAGGCGGATGACTCTGAGGATGGCCAGGGACATGGCCTGCTGCCCATTCTGGCTGCCTCCTCCACTGGCTGGCTGCTGCTCCTGCTGCTGCACCAGCTCGGTGCCCAGGGTGATGAAGTAGGGGAAGATGGCCACCAAGTCAATGATGTTCATGATGTTCCGGAAGAAGGCCGGCTTGCTGGGGCAGGCGGAGAAGCGCACCAAGAGCTCAAAAGTGAACCAGACAATGCACAGGGTCTCCACCAGAAAGAAAGGGTCTGTAAAGAAGGAGCCCCCCAGAGTACTGAGTGAGGACGAGCCCCCGGTCCCCATTTCCCCATGGGTGATGCCATGATGAAATGTGTAGGAATCGTCTTCATCCTCCTCTTCCTCCTGACTCCCCCTGGAAACTGAGGAGACTCGACTCACACCACCACCATTGCTTCCACCTCGACCATCTACACGGAACTGGGGTAAGGTCTCCAGGCAAAAGATGACTATGGAGATGAGAATGACCAACACGGAGACGATGGCGATACCCCTGGCGGGCCCAGAGCTCTCTGGGTACTCGAAGAGCAGCCACACCTGGCGCTGGAAGGGCTGGGAGGGCAGCGGCTTCTCGTCCTCGCCACCTTCGGGCAGGCAGCCCTCGTCCTCCCGGAAGGCCGCCAGGGCCTCGTCCCCCAGCTGGTAGAAGCGGATCTCCTCCAGGAAAATGTCCAGGGGCACGTTGACCGGCCTCCGCAGGCGGCCCCCAGACTGGTAGTAGTAGAGGATGGCGTCGAAGCTGGGCCGGTTGCGGTCGAAGAAGTACTCGTTCCTCAGGGGGTCGAAGAAGCGGACTCGGCGGCCAGGGTCCCCGAGCAGCGTGTCCGGAAACAGCGACAGGGTGCGCAACTGTGTCTCAAAGCGCAGCCCGGAGATATTGATCACCAGCCGCTCGCTACTACAGCAGCCCCCGCCCCCGCCGGCCTCCGGGAAGTCTCCGGCATCCTGTTGCTCCCCCTCCGGCCCACGGACCTCCCCCGGCGCCGCCAGCGTAAGGGATTTCTCCGATCTCATGCCCCCTCGGAGGTGCGCTCTCCGCCACTAGGACGGCGCCCACAACACAACCTCTGGAGCGCGGCACCCGCTCCCCGGCTCCCGGCTGCGCCCTCTTTAGGGTGGGGCTCGTGCTCCTCCCGGTTCGCGGTCTGACCTGGCGGTTGGGTCCGTGAGCCCTAAGGCCCTGGTCTCTGCAAGGCTGGGTCTGGGGAGGTGACCTGGGCGCTGGGGATTTGGTTCTGCGCTTCCCGTTACCCGCGCCCCGGTGCTAGAGCTTACTGGGATGCCCGGAACCGCACACAGGCGCGTGTGAAACTGGCTGCCCGAAAAGACGAGTGGCTTCGCCCCCAGCGGTGCCTGAGACCCTGCTCCCGGACGCAGGGGTCCGCCCTCCAGCCGGGCTAGCTCTTCCCAGTGCCCACTGCGCTCCTCCAGCCGCTCCGGACCCCCGGCTGCCGCTGGTACCGAAGCGCCTGATGCGCCTCCCTCCGGCTCGGCAAAGACTCCTGGCGGGGCTCGGCCTCCACCCTGCGTCCACCGCGGGGCTGGGTCCGGCCAAGGTCGCGGTTCCGGCCGCCACAGCTGCCACCTCCTCCCTAGGAGCCGCGCCGCAGGCCTCGCAGAGGGCCTTGGGCTGCCCCGGCGCCCGAGCGCGGGGACCCACCTCCCCACGGCTCAAGGCTTCGCTGCCGCCGCCGCAGCTGCAGCGGCTCGGCTCTGCGCTCTGCCCTTCCTTCCCAACACACACTCTCCAAGTGACGTGGCAGGCCCCGCCTGCTGCCCCCTCCCACCCCACTCCCACATCACACCCCTCGCCCAGCCAGGGGTTGCCGCGAGCCAGGGCGCCATGGAAATAGACGCACACTTGCCTCACCAGTAAGCTTTCCCGCGCTCTCCTGGCACGCCTCTCGCTTTCACACGTTCACATTCGCGCCCCCCTCCACAAGCGCCGGCACCCTCACACCACACCCCCTCCACCCCCGCAATCGGCTTTTCTCATTTCGGTTTACCGAGTTGACCTGCGCAGTGTATTTCATCAATAAGAAGACACACCCCGCCCCACCACACAATACGGAGCACTGTGCACCCACTCATCCAGAAATCTAAAGAAAACATGAAATCAGACATTCTTCTGTCTTTAGGAAGACCCGTTTGCCAACCTCTCCAATATCTACAGGAAAGAAAAAAAAAAATAGAGAAAGTATTTTTGAGATGCCTTGAGAGCTTCCAATTTAAATTCCAATATAATTCTCCCTCTACCTTTGCAAGCCTGGGAGGGTGAGGCTGCAACTCTCCTAGAATTGCAAAGGGATGGTAGAGAAAGGGTGGCAAGTGGATCAATGCCTTTCCCATCAGAAGTTTTCCAGGGGAGTCCTGAGAGCCTGAGGCAATAACCCCAGTGAGGAAGGACCCGGAAGATGGAAGCACCTCAGAGATACCTCAGCCCAGGAAACTGCATCCTGGGGATGCTTTGCTCCTAGCCACCCCAGAGGATGCATCTGGAATTGCTGCTTATTGGGTAGCTAAAAAAGGGGAGAAGAGGGTGAATGGAAAAGGGGTATGTAAGAGTGATGATTGAAACAATAATAGCTACATTTACTGGGCATTGAATATGTGCCAGTCACATTCTAGGTGCTTTCCCAGAAAGATGTCCTCTGCTCCTAAGCCATGTTACAACGAAGACCCTTTTGGCGGTATTTGAGTAGGGCAAAGTTTCTTGTTAGGGACCAGTTGACTCTCCCTAACTCTCCAGTAAGAAGGGAATAAGGATGGTTTTCCATCATTTCTGTCTTTCTTCACCAGACCAGACAAGTTGGGGTCTGGTAGAGGAAGACTCAACTGATCGTTTCAGACTGACACTTCCAGGTAGGGTTGACAGTTGCTTCTCTGTGCCTTGGTTTCCTCTTTTCTGGCTGGCTGTAGCCAAAATGAATCGGCTAACAACTACAAAGTGTTTTTGTGTAGCTTCTGGTGCGTATTAGATGATTAGTACACATTCATTGAGTTTAATGATGAGAATGACACATAAAGGTGCTCTGAAACCACAGGTTGCATCTGAGAGTTCTTTGTGTTGCACGGAGTATTTTAAAACCACAGTGGTTCTCAGCAGCATTCACTCTCAGAGGGCTGGAGGAAGGAGAGAACCAAGGCTTCTAGATGTGTCGGGAAGGGGTCACATGTTGAGTGGGTAAGAAAGATGCTAGCCTTTGAATTCACTGCATACTCATTCTCCAGTCTTGCTCCTCACCAGCTGAGCCAGGCAACAGCCTCTGCTCCCTTTCTGTGCTTGCACAGCTGATTTCTGGCACCAACACCCTATGGGCTTTTTTGATCCCCCAGGATAGAAATCAAAAGAGATCACAGCATACAGGAGCAAAGAGAAAAATTTTCATGAAAGCTTGTGGACATAAGGGACCAAACGGCAAGAAAGGAAGTGGGTTGCTCTCCAAAGTCAAGGCATGGGTTCCCTTTGCGGGGGTCTGCAGTAAGGGGAAGTCAGGGCATATAGAGATGAGCTTTTTCTGGCACATGTGTGGTGGTTTAAGATGCTGCTTCACACAACAGATGTCTCATTGGCACCTTAAATCTCCACCTGCGGGCATGATTTTTAGTACTAAAATAAGGAAAAGTTCACGATGAGGTGAAAGTTAAGCTTAGCTAGGCATACAGGAGCTCGGGAAGGTCCCTAGTTCTCTACAGCAAGGGACTAATTGATTTGTGGTTAATAGCTTCTTGGGCTTTTGATGTTGACTGGCTTGGAGTTACAGTTTGAGTAAGGGACTTTTGTTCTTTTTTCTCCAAACCACATCACAAGAGGAAAGCAGCCAGCTTGCGCATCTCATGCTTGCCCATCTCATTTCCACTCCCTTCTCTCACCTTGCTTGTCTCAGTGAAGGGAGAGAAAGCAAGTACACAGAGTCATCCAGCGGAGTTTTCTCACTTACAGGCTGTGTAATTAAGCCATTTAGACTCCACGCAAAAGTTGCTCTGTTTCAAAACTGTTTTGAAAGAAAAGAAAAGGAAACCAACACCACATACAATACAGAAGATACTCTTTACCCTCATCCAGTTATCTGTCATTATTTTCTGAGTCATAAATTGACTAACCCATGATTCTTTTTGTTTTTGTTTTCAAATGTATAATGGATGATTCCTTTGCAGGTTTTTTTTCATCATTGCCATTTTTATTCACGAGACTGTCAACTAGGTCAGTAATTCTTCAAAACCAATCCTGGCAAAGCCTGGGAAGGAACCTTCATTCTGCAGAAGGGTACACACCCTGAGAAGGTGTTGAGAAACTCCATTTGAGTGCCCCTCGGGTTAAGCCTGGCTGGGCTGCCTGCCACCCTGCAGGCAGAATTGATGTTCCGTGATTACCTTCCATCAAGCATGAGGTTGTATCCCAAGAGGGGTTTCACTGTGCCCGGGGAGTTTCCCCTGAGAAGGAAAAGCCATTGGCAAATGCATGAATCAGAGTTCTGTTTTTAGTTCTTTTGTGAAATAGACTCATTTCTTAGCTTAAGAAAAACCCTATGCCTAGATCATTCCCCCCAAGCGTGTATTAAGGATGAGTACAATCACGCCTTTAGAAGTGCCAGTTCCCAGGTGAAGGAAGACCCACAACTCCATCCATAGATGCTGCCAAGTGGCTCCCAATGTCAGGTAATTTTTCCCCAGCATTCACTAAGCAGCAATTTCATGCCCCACAGATTGTGTTGTTATTTTTTGTTGTTGTATCCAGATTCAGATGTTTGCCATGGTCACAGCGATCATTAATTTATTTAAAAAGTATGTATTGAGCAGCTACTGGGTGCCAGCATGGTGCCAGGTTCTGAGGATTTAGCAGTGATCTATACAAAATATCTGCTTTGATAAGCATACATTTTCACATAAGAAATAAATTACATTATAGACAGAAAATTTTAACAGTAAACAATAAGGAAGATATTTCCATATTGCAGTAAATGCCTTGAGGAGGATAAATGGGATGCTATGTCAGAAATGAACTTGGGGACTCAACTTTGCAAGGGTAGCTGGAAAAGTTCCCTCTGAAGAGGTAATATTTCAACTGACAATCCAAAGAGGAGAATGGAGCCTGGCACGGTAGCTCACGCCTGTAATCCCAGCACTTTGGGAGGGTGAGGCAGGTGGATCACCTGAGGTTAGGAGTTCAAGACCAGTCTGACCAATATGGTGAAACTCCGTCTCTACTGAAAATACAAAAATTATCTGGGCATGGTGGAGGGCACCTGTAGTCCCAGTTACTTGGGAGGTTGAGGCAGGAGAATCGCTTTAACCTGGGAGATGGAGGTTGCAATGAGCCAATATGGCACCACTGCACTCCAGCCTGGGTGACAGAGGGAGACTCTGTCTCAAAAATAAATAAATAAGAGAACGGGGTCACAGTGCCAAAAGCAGGGAAGAGCATTCTGGACTGACAAGTGCAAAAGCCCTGAGCTAGAAAGGTCATGGGTGTTCAAGGTCAAAAAGAAGGCCATGTGCTGGGAGGAGAATGGGCAAGGGAAAGGGAGGTGCAAGATAAGATTGAAGAACTAGCAAGGGTACCATCTTGTAGGGTAAGGTGCTCAGTTTTTATCTTAAGGGCGGTATGAAGCCAATGATGGTTTTCAAGCAGAGAAGAGATGTGATGTGATTTACTTAGAGGCTGTGAGGGGAATGAATTATGAACAGGTAGAAGAAGAAATAGAAAGACCAGGAAATTGCAGTCATCTGGGGAAAAGATAATGGTGACTTAGGCCAGAGAAAGGCAGAATGGGTAGAGTGGGTAGAGATAGAGTGGAGAGGAGGTGAGGAGAACTGAGGAGGTATGTTTAGATGATAGAATCAGCAGGAATTGATCATCACTAGAACATGAGAAATAAGGCACCAATGCCAACCTCAAGCAACTAGGCAGGTAGGTGTTGCCTTTTACCGAGAAAGAGAAGACAAGAGGTTAAACAAGTTGGGATGCATCAAGACCTCACCTTTAGATGTATTAAACTGGAGAAGGAAATTATACATGCAAATGAAGACATCAAGGAAGCGGTTATTTATTTAGGTCTGGAATATGAAAAAGAAATTTACGATTTATGAATTTAAAACATCTAGAAATATATAAATTCATGGCACTAAGGTCTTCTGCAGAAACAGAATATGGACAATGAAGAGAAATGACCAGGACCAAGTCCTTCACAGCAGTCTTCAATCTACTGGTCAAGGTCAGGAGGAAGGGCAGCCAGCAGAGGAGGCTGAGGGGTTGTCAGGGAGGTCAAAGGAAAGCCAAGAGATAGAAAGGTCCTGGAAACCAACAACCGGGACTGGATCCCAGGGGCCCCGTCCTCCTGGGCTCACGCTGGCCTTCCAGTGGAACACATGATCTACAACAGGTCAGGAGTACATGGGGGGCATCCATGGGAAGAACCACCTAAGAATGGATGTATGTGCCCAACAAGATGAGCACAGAAAATGTGAAGCATCGTGTGATAACCATTTATATTCTGACCTCTGCCCTAGGTTCCAAAATGTACCTATTCCATTCATGTACTTATGGTACATAAATGACCATGAATGATCTATCTTCCAGGCTTCTTTACATTTTTATTTTGCTGTGTGTGCGTGTGTGTGTGTGCACGCACGTGTGTGCATGTGTGCTGCTTGTGTGCGTGTGTGTGTGCGTGTGTGTGTGTGCCTGTGTGGGTGTGCGTGTGTGTATGCACACGCATGTGTGCGTGTGTGCGTGTGCGTGCATGTGTGGGTGTGCGTGTGTGTGCGTGTATGTGTGGGTGTGCGTGTGTGTGTGCGTGTGCATGCATATGTGGGTGTGCGTGTGTGTGTGTGCACTTGTCATCATTCTGGTAATAGGATCCCTGAAGTTGTCCTCTTTCTCTGTGTAACCTCTGGAAATGGTTCTCCTCATGGTCCTGTCACCCACAGGCCCCTGCTGTGAGGACAGGGTGGCAGGTAGTCAGCTTCCTTAACTCTCATTGAGAAAACACAACACTTGTGCACAAGCACAGACACACCCTCCCTAGGATGACCCACCCCACTCTTGAGCTTTCCACTGTGGAATCCAAACCACTCAGAGCCAGCGAGAAGCAGGGGTGATGAGTCTGACTCCGTGTCCCTCCTCTCACCATCTCACTCTGGGCAAGGCTCTGCCCTCGAGCTTCAGTTCTTCAGGGTGTTTCAAGTGGAAGCCCCTCCGTCCAAACACAGCGTTCTGCCCGGCCCGATCCCCTTCTTCTGGGTCCCTCATTCACCCCGTACGCCAGGGCCTGGGTCATGTTTACTCCTTCTCTTAACCTTCTCCTACTTTTTCTGCCAGAGAGAGGAGACCGCATTGAATCCTGGGGAAGGAAGGGAGAAAAATGGACGGCTGGATAACTCTCTACTTTGCAGTCAATTTTTGCTATTTTCCTTTTGTTCCCCTCCCTCTACACACACACACACACACACACACACCCCAAAAATTTGGTCATCTGAGAGTTACATTAAAAAGAAGTCAGCTATCTTGAACTTCGAGGGTTAATTTCCTGCAGTAGCACCCACTGGTTCCACAAACTAATTGATGTACCCTGCCAACATTGATAACACAACACTTTGACCTGAAGTTCCCTTCTACTCATTTAGTCTCTGGATGCACTGTGGCCATTTCCCTCCTCCTGGGCTTCCCCTGCGGCCAAGTGGATGGAGTCAGAGGCACAAATGCAAACACATGTGCTATACAAAAGCACTATTTATAATTAGCTGCTTAGTGCAATTTTTAGTGAGGATGATGACGTCAATTACAAAGTAGTGATGGTGATGATGATGTTCCATAATTCAGTAGAGAAAAATCTAACAGCTTTCACTTGAGTGAGGCTGTATATTAGAAAAGAAATGCATTAGACATCTGTGCCACACCAATCAACAGCCTCAGGAAATGACTATCCATGCCAAGAAAGAAATCTCTAACGAACTCCTCGTCCTTCTGGGGGGATCCCAAGAGAGCTTGTTAGTATCCTAAGTTTGCAGCCTGCATCTTCATCCAATTCCCCTCCTGTGATAGTCATTAATGCCGTTTTCCAAATGTCTCCAGCTCTCTACTTTTCAGGAACATGGAGAATTTTACTATCTCACTCACTGGTGGCTGTGTGGCACCAGGCAAGTAGTTCTGGACAGTGAGTTATAATCAGAAGGTACGTGTGTCACTTCTGAACCAAAATATGTAATTCCTCATGGGAAAGCCCCCAGAGCTTTCTTCACACCAACCACAATGACCAGCTTTGTTCAGGATGGTGACTGCTCTGTCAGGGTGAGCTGTGTTACAGGGTGAGGGGGCAGGAAGCTTGGCCCCCAGCTGAAGCAATAGTAGCATGAGTGAGAAACAAACCCTTATTGCTCTAATCCTCTGGTACTCAGGGATTGATTTGTTCCCATAGCAGAATCAAGTCTATCCAAACTGAAGTAAGAAGCTGCTAAAAGTAAAAACTTAAAACCTGTGACATGGCCAAGGTGTGGTGGCTCACACCTATAAACCCAGCACTTTGGGAGGCCGTGGCAGGTGGATCACAAGGCCAAGAGATCGAGACCATCCCAGCCAACATGGTGAAACCCCATTTCTAAAAATACAAAAATTAGCTGGGTGTGGTGGTGCGCACTTGTAGTCCCAGCTACTCAGGAAGCTGAGTCAGGAGACTTGCTTGAACCTGGGAGGCAGAGGTTGTTGTGAGTCGAGATTGTGCCACTGTACTCCGACCTGGCCACAGAGCAAGACTCCATCAAAAAAAAAAAAAAAAACACAAACTTGTGACACTGGTTCTGTGGCCGAATGACAGGTATTGAAGAAACTTTATAGGAGGCTATTACAGGCAATCCGTGTTACAAATGGAAAAATATTCTCAAAACTGTCACCTGTGATAACTTAGAAGGCAGATTATATCCCTAAAAACGTGCGTATCTAGGAAGAGGGTTGAAAAACCGCTTGTTATATTGTATGGTGGCCACTGTTGGCTGCATCTGACAATGTAGTACAAGATATTTGTGAGTTCGGAAAAGATTGGGCCAGTTAGCAAGCAGAGATGAAATGGACAGGAGAGAGTCCAGAAATGTGGGGATTTTCAGGGTAGACAGAGGCAGCTGCTTCTCATTCCCCAAAGAAGTAAACAAAACTTAAAAGACCTTTATACAAGAAAGACTGAGGAGTGCTTCAGCTCATGCCATGGAACAAATCAAGCATAGGGCAGTCATGTCCGTTGTCAGTTCCTCTGAATGGAATAAGTCATTGTAGGGCAAAAGTGTAGTTGAAGTTACGGCTTCAAAAAGTCATTCAAACAGGGCAAACTGGCTCAGGTAAGAGCGAGAGAAAAATCAAGACTAAAGCTGTAACATCCCACAAATAATATATAGACCCAAATTATTGCTGTTAGGTTCACGTTGAGAAGAACCATGGCTCCCACAGGCAAAATACACTTACTTATTCCCTAAGGAAGATAACCCCAAAGTCCTCCCCAGTCCTGGTATCAGGCTGAAATGCTAGGTTCTCTAGCAGTGCATAGTAGTTTTTATATTAAGGAGCGACGTGTGCTAGTCTCTACATCAGTTTTGAATATGGATTTCTGCAATTCCGAGACTTAGAAATCCAAAAGACAAATTATCTGCCTCTATCCCCATAGCACGACATACAATGGCTCATTTAGAATAGGATAACAACTGTAACCACAGGTGTGGTTATTGGCTATCGGTACAGAGGTCTGCCTGAAACACACAGGAAGAAGTCTAAGAAGATTTTCAGACAGTCATCCTACCAAAGGAACCATGACCTGAACGAAACCATTCATGACTTTTCAAAATGTAAAGTACCGTTGGGCCCCTAAATTATCACAGACAAGGAGCCGGCCAAGAAAGCAGTTCAGTGTCATCTGCAATTCCCATCTCTGATAGGAGCAAGGAGGGCAACAGAAAGAAGACCCTCCAGAGGGAGAATCCATAGGCAGAGAACAGAGGGCTGGGATCTCCTCCCAGGCAGCCAAGTGAGGGTCGAATTCTGTTTCACAGGATTTCAGAGTCGTTATGGACCAGTGACTACTGTGCTTCCACAATCTTCCCCCTTTCTGAATGGGAATATTGATTGCAGTTATCCTACTTCAAATGCATCGTTTCTTGTCTTGTGGGAGAGAAGCGATTACTTATTTTTTTGGAGCCTAAGTCTCAGAAAGGAAAGGATCCACATTCACAACTATGGAGACGAGAACATGCCGCTCCCTAATGTGAAAACTGCCCTGTTACACACCACAAGAGACCCTAGCATTTCAGCTTGATACCAGGACTCGGTTGGACTTTTAGGCTGTCTTCCTTAGGTAGCAAGTAAATGTATTTTGCCTGGGGGAGACAAACATTTTGTGATCCTAATAGCAGGCAATGATAGTCATTGCTGCTATTTGACAAACATCTTCAGTCTGTTCACCTCCTGGGTACATGGTAAGATTGTGTCCTTCTTGGTTTCCACGTGGTTGGGTGAGAGTCACGTGACTAGTTGTAGCTGATAAGTTGTGCCATGTGTCATATCGGGCCTGCAGCACTTAATTGCCAATGCTCTCTTCCTCTGCCGTAATGATCCATAGCACTTGAGAAGGTAGCAACCCCATCAGCCTACAACCCAGATTGAAAGACATAGAGCAGAACACTAAGAGTGCCAGTGATGGGTAGGTAGTCTGAGCAATAGATAGTCCTTTGCTCTAACCCACTAAGCTTTGCGGGCTGTTTGTTACTGCAGCATAACCCTGTTTCTCCCGACCAATATGCCTACTTGCATTCCTGCTTGGAAGATAAATGCAATATAGAGATCATTAATATTCTATTTTCTATGCCTATAAGAAAAGAATTAAACATGGATCATGAAATTAATTTCAAAAGCCTAACTTTGGCCAACTTTTTCATTCTTACTATTGCTTACTTCTCCTCCCACCACAGTTTTCTATAGAGATCTTCACTTTGTTTACATTAAACTGGTCTGGATTTTTACTCCTCCTTGTCCATTTTCTGACCTAACTTTACCACTGAAATGATAGCAACCTGTTGTCTAACTCTGGTGTCCTATCTGCATCTCCAGTGGGGTCATGGGCAGTAGCTAAGTCTTTATGATAAAATGTTGTAGCTTTCTTCTGTTTATTAACTTTTCAATAAATATTGACTAAAGATAGTAATAGCTAATGATAAGCATTTTGTGAATGCATACTGCATTCCAAGCACTTTGCTAAGAGGTATGAGGTAAAGCTTTTCCTAGCCTCCTTTTAAAAATGAGAAAACAGAAGGACGGGAAGTTTAATTTACCAGCTCACGGAGCCAGTGGGTACCTGAGCAGGCTTCAAATGCAACCATTCTACAAAAAAAAAAAAAAATTGTTTTAAGTTTCCCAGGCATGGTGGCACACGCCTGTAGTCCCACCTTGGGAAACTGAGGCAGGAGGATGACTTGAACTGAGGAGTTGGAGGCTGCAGTGGGGCTGTGATCATGCCACTGTACTCTAGCCTTCAAAAAATACACTCAGTCTTGAGTCCAGAGCCCATGTGGGGAGCTCTCTTTCTTCATCTTCCCAAAGTGTATTCTACACAATTCTAGTTCTCACCACGTTAATAGGTATGTGCACAGACAAGGCACTCCACCCTGTAGCCTTGTGCTTAGGATTCCAAACTGCCACAATCTGGGTTCCACTCCTGATCAAAGAACCAGCTGCCTAGAGATGTAAATTCTTTAACTCAGAAGAAGAAGAAATTCATTTGATAAAAAATGGATTTGATATTTGTAAACACCCACCCCAATTAAATGAGTTTAGGAATCTTACACTTTGTCTCGGAGAGCTTCACAATAGACATTAGAATAGTAAAACCTCTGATTCATCCCTTAACATTATTTAACCCGATGTTTCCCAAATGTATTTAACCACAAATCCCTATTTCTCACCAAGCCTCACATTCGGAGGCACTTTGTATTATAGGACACAAGATCATAGAAATCAAGCACTAGGAGGAATGGTGAACATCATCTCAACCAACTGCATGATTTTGCTGATGCCAGAATCAGAGTACGAAGTGAGCAAATTACTTTTCCATAGTATTAATGGCTACAATGACTGAAATATAGATCTCTTAATTCCCTGTTCAGCAGGATTACTCTACCTCAAAGGTTATAAAACGCAAATTCTCCCAGGACAAAGTGGCAGGTCAGAGAGAATCACAAGTTTCTCATAGACTCCAGGGATCCTGAGGACAAAGACCCTGTTACTATGCCTTCTCCCTCTGGCCTAGCACAATATCCTCCACAGAGCAGGTGCTCAATAAATGTAAATTAATGAGTAACAATGAGGGACAGAAGGAGGATCAAGCAACCAAGAAGAAGAGACAGAGGACCAGGTGGCTTATGCGCAGAGAGCACTGGTTACTAAGCATGTGACATAAGGAATGACACAGGTCCAAAAGGATCTCCCTTCAGCTGCAACACCGTCCCTCTCAAGGTACTGATGGAGTAAAAGCAAATTCTGTGCAGCTGTGCATGTGTGCCGAGAGAGAGAGTACGTGTGTAGAGGGGAGGAGTAGAGTGATGGAAGGGGAGCTGGACAAGACGCACAAAGCCACATTTAATTGTAGGAATTGCCCCAAATAGCAGGCACGAAGGGAAGGAATACCAAATGCCAGTCCATGGAAGAACAAAAATGCCATGACTTTCAGGGCATGTTCTGTAAAAATGGGGAAAATATTTTCCTGTCTCTTCTACCCCTGGAAGGAAGCATAAGTTCTTTGAATATGATTCCCAAGAGATTGATCTTAAACCTCTGGCACAGTTAACAAAATTGTAGTTTTAAAATTCATATCTATTGCTTATTTTGGTAGATGTGGAATCCATGGGGTAAAAAGGTATTTTTAGTTCTGAAAACAAACTAAAGGACTTTATGGTTCAGAAAGGTCAAGATTAAGATATGGTTCGTGATGGAGACCTTAAGACAAAGGAAGTTAAATTGCTTTGCATCGAAAAATAAAATGATTTTCAGTTTTCTCCCAGAGTCAGAAATTTGGAAAAGCCTATGGTTGCAGAAGAGAAGGAATTAGAGAAGACGAAATATCTGTTGAATAGGACAGGTCTCCAAAAGAGGACGGGTAGACAAGGTCTCAAAGACATTACTTGTAAGGCATTATTCCTGGTGGGGTGCGGAGACTGGAACAGGGATGTCTGAGGTCCACTTTTAGGCTGTTCTCTATTCTGGGCTCAAATTCCCCTCTGGTCTGGGAGAAGGAAAGGAAGTTGCTTCAGGGAAGGACGAGAGGGGAGGTTAGGGAAGATCCTAACAGAAAAAGAAGATCCTGCTAGGTCCACCGGCTCACCTTTCCCCCTTTGATGCAATTAGACGGGATCAGTGTGGTGACCTGGACAGGCTGGTTGCCCGTTTCCAGCAAAAGCGTTCATGTCACCTCTGTGAACACATTCCAGGCAGAGCGCCACTGCTCCTTGCCTAGTGAGTCTATGTTGTATGTACTTGGGCCTCTAAGATTCTGTTTCCCTTCCTGAGGAGCAAAGGGTGTGATTTTAATGTTCTGGTTCTCCTGCTTTACAGATGTAATGAAATAGCTGGAGCTAAATAATGCAAAACTCCTGGTCCACGGATGGTAACTTCTCTCTTTTTTTAACTACAGTCTCTAATTCACTCAAAGGAACAAATTATGTTTTATGGCCTTTTATAAAATATTCATCCCCTCCTCCTCCAGCACTCTCAGTGGTTCAGGAAGCCTGGAAATGGCCCTGTGTATGGAGGATCTCATTTCCTCCCAGATGCAATTTGCAGAGGCTGCCAGGCTTCTGATAACAGAGAGGGGTGATGCTGCTGCAATGGGCTGAGAGCAAGGACTCCGCATAGACCTCCCGGGACGTTTGGGGATTGGGGCCAGGAGCGATGTGAGGCGAGTGAGCGAGTGAAGGGGACCCGTTTTGCCCTTTTTTGGATCATGTCCATTTCATCCATTTCTTCTTGTAGGTGAAAGCCTGGCCCAAGCCCTTCACAGTCCACCTTCTCCCGTGCATCCTCCTCTCTGATATTTGGGTGTTGTTTCCAGCCAAACCCAGGTTTAGGAAACAGCTCAGCAGCCAGAGTCCAGGGAAGGGAGGATCAGTTTGTGGAGGGTGGGGTGGGAGAGGTTTCAGGGAGAAGAGGATGAGGTGATGGCTGTTCTGAAGAGAAGGGAGATTCTCAAATGTACTCCCACTTCCTGTTCCTTTACATTTTCCATCCAAATGACCAAGGGACACAGGAATGTAACAACATGAATAATGATCTTCCTTTTTGGGTGTTTTACAGTTTACAAGGAATGTCCACATCTGGAGCCTTGAACACTAACACTGGAGTCAAAAGCCTGACTTGCGGGCCTGGCCGGGCTGCTGATTCACCTGTGTCACCTCGTTTTCCTGGGCCTCCGTTTCCCTTCTTGCACAGAGAGGGGCTTAGACCGGAGGACTGAGGTCTAATTTAAGTTTTAATTCTAGCTCTATAAGCCTCAGAGCCTGGACGGGTGCTCCAAATTCTAGGCTTATACCATTTCTGAGGGTCTCTGGGCATCTGTCTACTGACTGGTAGAAAGAACCACATTTTACGAAGAACAACAGTGGCAGTAACTCCATGATGACAGCAGTTTGCCCCTAATTCCTGTCTGGCCTGAGACCGCAACAGCAGACATCACAACCAGGCTCTTCCTCCGGGCCAGGAGTGGGCTTTATGCACCCCTCCCCACCAAGCCGGGCCTGATTCTCAGAGGGGGCGCGGGGGAGGAAATGTGCTACCAGCTGCGTTCTACACAGCAGCAGAGGCATAGAGAGGAGGACGCAAACACACTCATCATTTCGGTGCTATTTCCCCTCATTTCCCTCTATTCTGAAGTATTCCTGTACCCTTCTATATTGGGAAGTGCCATTTCTGAGGATAAGATGAAGGATGGCAGAAGCTGAAGGATCTTATACTAACAGCCAAAATACGGAGAGGTAAAAATTACAGTGGAGGACATTGCAACTGATTTGTCATCTAAAAATCTCAAAGTACTCTGTATCTCCCATTTATTCCCAGGACCTATTAATCAGAAAAGCTTGTATCAATTCATGCAGGCCTTTTTTTATATTATCCTAGTCTGTAGGTAAGAATCTGTGAGCCCTGACCACCTCAGGCTTTATTAACTGCAAAATACACGGGATTCTCCACCCATTTCAGAGATGACTTGAGCAATATTTGTGCATGTGGAGAGAATAAAAAGAAGGCTCCTTGAGAGGACTGCCTCACCTACCCTCACTCTTTCTTGTCATAATTGCCTTCTTTCTTTTGACCATACCTACGGCAGACTTGAGAACAATCTGTTCATTTATTTGATAAATACGTATTGGGCATCTTCTGTGTACCAGGTACAGTGTTGGGCACCGGGTATAGAGTGGGGAACAAAAGAGCCATGGCCTCTGTCCTCAAGGATTGTCTATCTAGTCATGTGTACACACACACACACACACATTCATATCACCCCTTCCACGATGTGATGGTTAATACCAACTGCCAACTTGATTGGACTGAAGGATGCAAAGTATTGATCCTGGGTGTGTCTGTGAGGGTGTTGCCAAAGGAGATTCACATTTGAGTCAGTGGGCTGGGAAAGGCAGACCCACTCTCAATCTGGGTGGGCACCATCTAATCAGCCAGCGCAGCTAGAATATAAAGCAGGCAGAAAAAAATGTGAAAAGACTAGAGTGGCTTAGCCTCCCAGCCTACATCTTTCCTTCATGCTGGGTGTTTCCTGCCCTCGAATATTGGACTCCAAGTTCTTCGGCTTTGGGACTCGGACTGGCTTCCTTGTTCCTCAGCTTGCAGACAGCATATTGTGGGACCTTGTGATCATGTGAGCTAATATTACTTAATAAACACCCATATATGTATTTATTACATACATTTTATATATATATATATAATGTTCTGGTTAATATAGATATCATTTCTGTCCCTCTAGAAAACCCTAACTGATATACAGGTACATATATATAGGAAGGAGAGAGAGAGAGAGAGACTCCAAACAGCCCCCAGCTGTTTCAGTGTTCAGCCATTCAAGTCATCCCAGCTGAGGCTTCAGGTATCATAAAGCAGTACAGAACGTTCCCACTATGACTTAATTCCTGAATCACAGATTTGTGAAATATAATACGAATAAATTGTTGTTTTAAGCCACTATGTGTTGGGTATCTTGTTATGTGGCAGTAGATAACTGGTCCCCTCAGAGAAGTCAGTAACTTGCAGAAAGTCACTCAAATAATAAACTATGGAGTGGAGATTCAAACCCAGCTGAGCAGCTATAATGAGCAGCCTCCTAGGGCTGAACACAATGTGAGAACTCAGAGGAGCCCAGTGCTCATCCTAGCCATCTGCTTTCCTGAATGCGGAACTAACCCTCTGTGGCTTCCTTTTGCTTTAAACACACATACACACACACACAAATGCACATACATACCTGTGCACACATATACATGTGCATGCACATACACACACATATTCATGCAGATGTACATGGGCATTGTATTACACTATCTCCTCACCCGAAGGGCGTTCTTACAGGAAAAGAACGTGCATGCAGCCTGTCCCTTGGGGAGAAAGCATGTGCTTGTTAGCAGACCTTCAGCAGGCCAGGTCTGGCACATGTGGGCCATGCTGTAGCCATGCTCTAAAGCCCAGAGAAACCAACATAAGGTTCCAATCTGAATTCCATTTCCGTGAAAAAAAATTTCAGCCTAATCCTCTGGTCCTTCCCAAAGCCAAGAAGGGGCCCTGCACTAGGGAAGTGCCCCACATCCCCACAAGACAGGTTCTTACTCCTTGGTCAGAAACAGGGAGACCAGGAATGGATAAGTGAGTGCCAGTGGAGGGCTGACCCAATGCTGTCCAGAAATTCTGCACTTGGCAGTCTCAAATTTGTCAGCTCAGAGACAGGCAGAGGAAGGAGCAAAGCCACATTTTGTGGCACAGGAAATGAAAGTTGCCATTTTTAACCCCTTCCGTGTGTCCAGATTCCATTTCCTGCAGCTGCTTAGGGAAAGGTCAGACCACGTGAGCATCCTGGATTCCCTTCAAGCCATGAATAGACTAGGAGTGAGCAAAGGGGACTTGAGCCCCAGATTGTAAAAGGAAACATAAAGAGGGGTGTTGAGTAATGTATAAGGTCAGAGACAAGGTCATATTCTTCCTAACAGTCCCATTACCTAACTGGGGTGCCTGGTAGATAATTGATGACCTGTTTGTTGAATGAATGAAAAAAATGACCCCCATACAACCACCTTGATGTCAAGTTCCTGAAATATTTCAGGAAGTGGCCGGATTGCTCCCAGAATCATGACCACGATCTTCTGAGGAAGAGTGGACGCTAAAAGAGTGGGACTCCCTTGCCCATCAGTAGAGCTCCAGCTGCTGGAAGATCATGTGGAAAGAGCATAGGCTATTGCCTAGATGCCACCTACCAGCTGTGTGACCCTGAGCATGCTCCTTAACCTCTCTGAGCCTCATTTTAAAATGAAGCTAATTTTTTTTTCCAAATTAACATGAAAACATTGGAAATATTTCCTACTAAGCATGTATGTCATTAAGTGTTTTGTTCCTTTCTCTTCACCTTGGCTTGCCGCCTCTCCAGGGATAAAAATCTTTGACTCTACATCTCTCCGTTCTTTTTCTTCCTTTCCATGCTCTTGCCCTTGCAGTCTGGCATACCTGACAGCTCAGGCTTGCAGATAAACTTTGGGACCTGAGCCTCCACTGGAGTGCATCTGGGGTACTGACAAGAAATATCTCAAAGGGGTTTCAAGGAAAACTATCAAAGACTTTGAGATAGAGCAGCTTGGGTTTACATCACATCTCCTCCTATAGACAAGTTACTTAACTAATATGGGCTTCCAATTTCTCATCCATTAAAAAGGGAGTTACCGTGGCATCTTCACCAGCATTATTACAGGGCTTACAGGGTTGTCACCTTAAGATCCGGCAGGCTGTGCCCTGCACAAGGCAGTTGGCGAGCGTGAGGTTGCAATGGGGCCCACGCTGCACACCCTACACCATTCTGTCCCAGTTCAAGGCATTATGATCCCCGAGGAAGGGGCGCTTTTTTCTGATTTGCATGAAGGTATTCTATAGGCAAAAGGTGGCTGTGGAATAGTATGAGAATGAAGTGGGATACAGCAAGAACATCACTTACCCTCATGCATAATCGGAGGAAGCTTTAAAAATATACCCCAAATCTGATTACTTTTTCTCACCACGTTACTGCCGCTCTGGAAGTCTCTTGATTAGTCTCCTGCCAGCAGCGTGCTGCAGCTGACTCATGATGGCTCACAAGAGCTGACTGCTTATATTTTCAGGGCTTTCAAGAGTCCATTGTCGAATTGTTGGTAGTTTGAAATTGGCCATGGTGGGAGCATTTATACCACAGGAATTAGCAGACATTACAAACCAAGGACTTTCTCCCCTCTAGAGAGCTGGTTTACCTGCATACCACTCACTTCACCCCCAGCAGACAATTCTCCACCTACAGGCAGAGTGATTAAAAAACAAACAAACAAAAAAAACCCATAAATCCATGTGTGTCATTTGCCTGCATCAAAGACACCTCATTGCACTAAGTATCAAGTCTAAACTCCCAGCGTGGGTCCATACCACCCCCATGTAATTGGGCTAGTGCCTCCTTCTGAGTCCTCATTGGCTAACACTTCTCTCCCCTCCTCAGCTTCAGCCATGCTGGCCTTTGGGGAGTTCCTGGACACGGAAAGTTCTCTGTGGCTTCAACCCCTTTTACACTTGTATCTTTAGCCTGAAGCACTCTTTCCCCAATGTATCTGCATCACTTTCTCCCTCACTTCTTTCTGGTCTCCACTTGAACGTCATGTCTTTGGAGAAGCCCTCCCTGATCACTGTATCTAAACAGCATACCCCACCTATCCTCTGCTGCTGTTTTATATGTATATTTATTTGCCAACAGCTTTATTGAGATGTAATTCACATACCATACAATTTGTCCATTTAAAGTATAAAGTTCAATGTTTTTCAGTGTATGTGAAGAGTTGTGCAACCATCACCACAGTCTTAGAACAATTTCATCAGCTCCAAAACAAATCCCTTTAGCCCTCAGCCCCAAAAGCTCCCCCAGACCACCCTCCCCATTTCCCACCAGCCCTAAGCAATAACTACTTTCTGCCTCTGTAGATTTGCCTATTCCGGATGTTTCATATAAATGGAATCATACAATACGTGGTCTTTCGTGACTGTCTTTCTTCACTGACTATGATGTTTTCAAGGGTCCTGCCTGTTATAGCATGTATCAATATTTCATTCCTTTTCACTGTCAAATAATCTTCCATTGTATGGATATGCCACATTTCATTTACCCGTTCATCACTTGACAGAAAATTGAATTGTTTCTACCATTTAGCCTTTATGAATAATATTGCTGTGAGCATTCATGTACAAGTTTTTTTTTTTTTTTTTTTTTGAGACGGAGTCTTGCTCTGTCGCCCAGGCTGGAGTGCAGTGGCCGGATCTCAGCTCACTGCAAGCTCCGCCTCCCGGGTTCACGCCATTCTCCTGCCTCAGCCTCCCGAGTAGCTGGGACTACAGGCGCCCGCCACCTTGCCCGGCTAGTTTTTTTGTATTTTTTAGTAGAGACGGGGTTTCACCATGTTAGCCAGGATGGTCTCGATCTCCTGACCTCGTGATCCGCCCATCTCGGCCTCCCAAAGTGCTGGGATTACAGGCTTGAGCCACCGCGCCCGGCCTCATGTACAAGTTTTTGTGTGGACATGTTCTTATATCTCTTGGGTATCTATCTACCTAGGCATGGAATTTCTGGGTCATATGGTAACCCTATCTTTAACTTTCTGAGAAACTGTTTTACATTCCCACCAGCGATGTATTAGGGTTCTAATTTCTCTAAATCCTCACCAATGATTGTTATTTTACTTTTCAAAAAAAGTGCCGCATAGCCATCCTAGTGAGTATGAAGTGGTAGCCTATTGTGGTTTTGATTTGCATTTCCCTGATGACTAATGAATGTTGAGCATTTTTTCATATGTCTGTTGGCCATTTGGATATCTTATTTTAAAACATGTCTATTCAGACCCTTTGCTCATTTTTAGAGTTATTTATATATTCTAGATACAAGTCCCTAATCAGGTATATGATTTGCTGTATTTTCTCCCATTTGTGGGTTTTTTTTTAAATTAATATACTTTTTTTTAAGAGCAATTTTGAGTTTACAGAAAAATTGTGAGGTGTCTTTTTACTTTCTTGACAGTGTCATTTGAAGCACAAAAGTTTTTAATTTGATGAAGTCTAATTTACCTATTTTTTCTGGTGTCATAGATAAGAATCCATTGTCAAGTCCAAGGTCCCACAGATAATGCCTATGTTTCTTTTTGTTTGTTTGTTTGTTTTGTTTTGTTTTGTTTTGTTTTTGAGATGGAGTCTCGCTCTGTCACCCACGCTGGAGTGCAGTGGCGCAATCTCGGCTCACTGCAACCTCCACCTCCGGGGTTCAGGTGATTCTCCTGCCTCAGCCTCCCATGTAGCTGGAACTGCAGGCGTGTGCCACTACACCCAGCTAATTTCTATATTTTTTTAGTAGAGATGGGGTTTCATCATGTTGGCCAGGCTGCTCTTGAACTCCTGACCTCAAGTTATCTGCCCGCCTTGGCCTCCCAAAGTGCTGGGATTACAGGCGTCAACCACCTTGCCCGGCCCTGCCTATGTTTCTTCTAAGAGTTTTATAGTTTCAGCTTCTACACTTAGGTCTTGGTTTAGTTTGAGTTTATTTTTATATGTGGTATGATGTATGGGTCCAGCTGTGGATATCCAGTGGCCCAGCATATGTATGTATTTTTTAATGTACACATTTTCCTGCTTAGGCCATAAGCTCCATGAGGACAGAAATTCTTTTCTGTTTTATTCACTGACGTGTCTATCCTTAGCACCTAAAACACTGGCATATGGGGGCACTTCATATTTGTTGAATAAATGAGGAATAATTAACTCAATAAGTGTTATTATGATTATCATTACGCTTACTTTCTTTTCTTTCTTTCTTTTTTTTTTTTCTTTTAAGACAGGGTCTCTCTCTATTGTCCAGGCTGGAGTGCAGTGGTGCAATCTCAGTGCACCACTGAGTGATGCCATTTCCAAATGGCAGAGTTGGAATTCAAGCCCAGGATTTTAACAATGCTCAGTGGTGCAATCACTGCAGCCTCAGCCTCCCAGGCTCAGGCAATCCTCCTGAGTAGCTGGGACTACAGCCATGCACATCACATCTGGCTAATTTTTGTTTGTTTGTTTGTTTGTTTTTTGGAGAGATGGGGTTTCACCATGTTGCCCAGGCTGGGCTTGCACTCTGGGCTCAAGTGATTCTCCCACCTCGGCCTCCCAAAATGCTGGGATTACTATAGGCGTGAGCCACCATGCCCGGCTCATTATTTTACACTTTCAACCCCTCTGGGCTTCAACCCCTCAGCTTAAAACTCCTACAACTAGGCCGGGTGCTGTGGCTAATACCTGTAATCCCAGCACTTTGGGAGGCTGAGGCAGGCAGATCACCTGAGGTCAGGAGTTCAAGAGCAGCCTGGTCAACACAGTGAAACCCCATCTCTACTAAAAATACCAAAACATTAGCTAAGTGTTGTGGCATGTGCCTGTAATCCCAGCTACCTGGGAGGCTGAGGCAGGAGAATCACCTGAACCCAGGAGGCAGGGGTTGCAGTGAGTCAAGATCACGCCAGTGCATTGCAGTCTGGGCAACAGAGCAAGATTCCATCCCCCCAAAAAAAAAAAAAAAAAAATTCCTAGCACTAACCAGTCTCTCCAATGCCTCCTACTGCCACCCTCGGTCCTGGAGTTTGGTTCTTTCTGGTTCTAACTCTGATCCTCCAACCAACCGAAAGGTCCACTCAGTCCTCCCACCTCCTATGTGAGCCTTCCAAGCTCTCTGTTCCCTCCCAGTTTCCTCTTCCCTCTTCTCTTTCTGGAGCTTCTCACCCTCGGAGCCATTCTGGCCTCTGCCCTCCAGGGCCCACCCATCCTGCTCAATGAACAGTCACCCTTCTTAGTAAGCCCTTAGTGTCTGCCTAGAGTCTCAGTTCTGCAAGGTGCTCTCAGGTTTGCCTTAGAGATCCCCGAGAGACCCCCATGAGACAAATCAAGCACTGTGTCCTGCCTATCTTACAAATGAGACCCTGAGCCCAGAAGGGCTTGCTCAGGCTACTTGCAGGTCCCACAGTTTATTACAGGTGGCATTATGCCTAGGACCCAGGTCTTCTGACTCCAGGTCGGGACAACTCCTATGAACAAAGGGATTTTTGCTTGCATGAGGACAACTCTACCAGACTCTCTGAAAGGCCTTCCCAAATTTCTAGTCACCTCCTTGGTCAAAATAAGCATTTTTTTTTTTACAACACCAGTTAACTTTTGACAAATGATTGCTGTATGCCGGATCCTGTGCTGTTTTACATACATTCTTCTTCTAATCCTCACTAATCCGAAGTTCAGAGAAGCTAATGAACTTCTAAAAAACCGTACACGTTAGCAAATGGCAGAGTTGGAATTCAAGCCCAGGATTTTAACAACTAAACATTGCAGCTCCCTCCCATAAGGTGATTCACCTTAATAGGTTCCATTTTCCACAAGGAAAAGCAAAACTAGTCAAAAGAAAAAAACATCTACCGAGTTCTTCTTTGCCCTAATGGTGAAGATGGCTCTGCACTGGTCCTTATCCTCCTCCTTTCGGAAACAGAGACCCTAAGCAGCTCCAGGTACTGAGTCCTGAGTCCTGAGTCCTGAGTCTTCTGCACTCACCTGCATGCCTCCCTTCTTCAACCTATCCCTCCTCCTGCTTTCCTCTAGCTCCTGCACCAGGCCCCAATCTCCAACCTCCTCTTCCCCTCCCACCCACCCCAAGACCAGGCCCCTCTTTGTTTTATGTTCTCTTTCTGAATCAGAGAAAATCTGCAGCCTTCCCTCCCCCAAGCAGAGCAAGACTAGCCTGTGGCTGAATAAAAGCTCTGAGTCGTGAGCCGCAGTCATTATTTTACTTTAACTTGTCATGTCCCTTCTTCCAAATGATCCCTATTCATCGCTCTCTGCAGCCTGCCCCTCAGCCTGCACACATGTGGCAGCGGCGCTCCTCTAAACCACTCTTGGACATCTTCAGAGAAGGACCTGCCTCCTAGGCCACCATTAGAGCCCCCTCCCCCCGCAGCCCCCAGCCTTCTAATCGCAGAGTTCATTACAAAGCCTATTGCAGCTCTCAACAACTGGGTGCTTAATGGAGATGGATCTGTCCCCCGGGATGGCTCTAAAAGCAGCACACATCAGTTAATAGTTTTTTCCTGCTGTTTTTTCCAAGTCAGGGATTGAACTGGTGACAGGGAAAAGAAATAATCTCCTTAATATGTCTTTGGAAAGTAAATACTTGTTCAAATAAAATAAAATCATCATCCCTGGAACATGCAGGAAGGGAGGTGGAATTTCCTCCATTCCTATTTATGATCTCATCACCCGGAGTATGGAGGGGGGCAGAGAAGGCCAAGTAGATTGAGAAGCCTGAGGACCCAAACATTTGGGGTAGGCAAAAACTTACTTGATTATAAAACACTGGCATTAGCAGTCCCCCTACTCTCTGTTCTGCTGATTTGCATACTCAGTTGCACAAGCACGTGAATTAGTCTGGGTCTTTCTGTAAGGCCAGATTCTACTTAATGCTCTTTTAGGGGATCTATCTTGCCCTACTTATTTCTCTAAATTATCTTGTCTGATTTAATTCACCCCTCTTCCCCTTTTATCAGTCCTGATTCCACTCCCATTATAATCCTCAATGCGAGGGGGAATTAGTGTGCACAAGTTGGGGATGGCTGCGGGAGGAGGGAAGCAATTAGGAAAAGCAGCAGCAGAGGAGGATAAGCAAGGCAGAGGACCCGCCAGCAGAGCTGGGAGGCCGCGATGCATCTGTCAGACAGAGCTTTTTCCAAGGCTGCCAAGGGCTAATGGACTATATTTTCTTTTGAAGTATTTTTTACTGATACAAATGGGCTACTTCTTACTGAGTACCTTTTCCTGATACACTCTAAAACATTGAAGAGGACTGCTCTCACAACCCACAATTTCCATTTCCTCCCTGAAGCATCTGTTGTTCTCTGTGGCACTCTTTGCAAGGCACACACACACACACACACACAGACAACACATGGAATACGTCTGGCATACTGGGCGCTGCTCTAAGTTAGCACCTACTTATCTAATTTAATTCTAAAAACAATTTTATTTTTGTAGTTGGAGAGTTGGCCAGACTGACCAGTTGTTCTGTAAACCATTTCCTTTTCTTTCTGGACACATAGCTGGACTACATTTCCCAGCTGCCCTTGCAATTAATTAGGTGCAGTCATGTCAGTGAGTTCTGCACAGTGGATTGAGAGCAAAAGGGATGTGGGTCATTCTTGAGCTGGCCCATAAAACTACACAAACCTTAATATTCTCTCTCCATTCCTCATCGTTTGGCCAAATGAAGAGGGCTCTGGGGACTGCGTCGGGTGAGGGGTTGAGAGAGCCACAGCTGGAGGGATCCCGAGTCCCTGAGTCATAGTTGGAGGAGAGCTATGCAAAAGAGCCACTGGACCAGGGACACCCACGTTGGACTGTCACACCAGCAAGACATACATTTTTATTTTGTCAGATTCCTAAAATTTTGGTTAATCAGCCTACCCTGACTATTACAACCTCCATTCTGTAGACTATGAAATTGAGACCCAGAGAACTTCTATGACCGCCCCCAAGGTCAAATAGCTATTCAATGGAAGAGCTGGGATTCCCAGCCAGATCTTCTGGCTAAAACCATTGCTTTTGCCACCATACCACAGCTGTTTCATAATCGCTTCTGCTATTGCTTTCAAGGAAGCAAAAAATCTGCTGAGACATGCAGTCATTTTATACAAATGCATTTACAGTTCATTGATGCTGTCCTAATTAGTACCTTAATGAAGATGGCCCTGGGGAAAAAGAGACCTAAAGCAGGGAGGTAATCAGGGCCAGATTCTGGACATAATATGGGAAGAGATGCTACAAAGTCACCCTGAAGGACCTCAAAGCAGCCTTAGCCAACAGGGGCAATACAGGCTTAGGGAGGTTGGCAGCAAGGGCAAAAAAATGGGTATACTGTGTTCACATTAGAAAAAGGTAGACTGAGTATTTTTTGTGGCAGGAAGAAAATCATGAAAATGCAATAAAGAATCTTTGGAAAGCCATTATGCACAGCCAGCTCACTAGCCCACCATCACCCCTCTGTTAGAAATTCTTGTCATTTCCCAGTGACTATAGCATAAAATCCACCTCCTTAACTTGCAAACAAGGTTAATCATGATCTTCCACTCTTACCTATCGAGTTTCAACTCCTTCTTAAGGAGGGCAGAGGTAGAGTGTGAAAACAGTACATTATGCTCTATCTTTTTTTTTTTTTTTTTTTTTGAGACCGAGTCTCACTCTGTCGCCCAGGCTAGAGTGCAGTGGCCGGATCTCAGCTCACTGCAAGCTCCACCTCCCGGGTTCACGCCATTCTCCTGCCTCAGCCTCCCAAGTAGCTGGGACTACAGGCGCCCGCCACCTCGCCCGGCTAGTTTTTTGTATTTTTTTTTTTTAGTAGAGACGGGGTTTCACCGTGTTAGCCAGGATGGTCTCGATCTCCTGACCTCGTGATCTGCCTGTCTCGGCCTCCCAAAGTGCTGGGATTACAGGCTTGAGCCACCACGCCCGGCCATTATGCTCTATCTTAAGTCTTAAGAACTCTCTTAAGTCCCAGAGCACACCATGCTGTCCAGGTCTTTGCAAATACTGTTCCCTCTGCATAGCCCTCCACCCTAGTCCCAGCCTCCACAAAGATGAGGTCAGATGCCATCCCATTCTCTGGTCTGGGTTTGATGCCCCTCCTCAGTACCCCCATGGTCTCCTCTGTACATCTACATTATATTGCTGGTCAAATGCATTGCAATTGTTCACTCTTGCCTCCTACCAGACTATGTATTGTGCATCCTTCATATCCCGGCACTTCACAAACACATGGAACACAGTAGGAGCTCAATAAATGCTATATGGGTGTGTGGCTAGATGGCTGAATAAACAGAATCCTGAAGAAAAAGTACTTGACACTGTGATAGGTAATGGGCTCCCCCAAAAATGTCCGTATATTACTCCCTGGAACTAGATTGTGTTAAATGTAAAAAGGGAATTAAGGTTGCTGACCAGCTGACCTTAAGATAGAGAGATGACCCTGGATTATCCAGATGGCCCCAATGTACTCACAGTAATTCACAAAAGATGGAAAAGGGAGGCCAAACAGTCAGTGTCAGAATGATGACATGTAAGAAAGATTTGACAAGCCACTACTGACTTTAAAGATGGAAGAAGGCCACAAGCACAGGAAGGCAGGCAGCCTCTATAGGCAGGAAAAGGCAAGAACAAACCAAATGAAACAATGCGAATTCTCTCCTAGGCCTTCCAGAAAGGTGTCAGCCCTGCGTGCCAAGAAGTTTCAAAAGAGAAAACCACTAGTCATCTGTCCACATTCATTGGACCTATATGTGCAGGGAACTGTGCTAGGGCCTGGAGGGATACAGAGCTGTATCGGAACAAATTCTGACCTTGAGGTCTATCCTTCCAGGAAATCTGGGGTCGGGAGGGGTGCAGCAGGTAATGACCTGAAACCCGATCATGAGGTAATGATCTAAAAGATATTAGAAAACACTGAAAGAGGGAGGGAGGGAAATGTAGGAACGAACTGTCACTGGAACATGTGGCTGCGCAGGTGTCTCTTCACAAACACAAGCATAGGGAAACGCTGAAGTAGGCCACTTGCCACGCGACAGCAACAGGGGCCTCTGAAGGCAGCCGTCCTGTGTGGGCTCCAGATCAGGCTGTCCCAGGAAACCGGAACTCCCTACATATGGAAAAGAGCTTCCCAGTGACAGATCTACAGAAGACAATGAGACTGAGAGCATGCTAAATCCAGAAGTCACACCTGTCATTATACAGATGAAAGAATCAGCACTCAGAGAGAGGAAACTACCTTTGTTTTGAAGCCATAGTCTTCACACAGCCGCACATCCTCAGCCCCTGATGCAATCTCTATGGCAGTAGTCATTACAGGTGCCATAGCTAGTGTGTGTGGCCGCCGAATTCCCACTGTACACTGTCTATTTCTTGAGGCAGGGGCTAATCTCACCTATTTTTAAAAATTCTCCTGAACAGTGATTAATACATGGTAATTAAAAAATAAATATTTGTTGAATAAATTAAGGTAACATCCACAGAGGGAAAAATCAAATAACAAGAGAATTTTCAAATCATGGTACCAGGTAAGGCCGGAGAATAGGGAATTGGGATAACCAAGGGTTAAGGCATAAGCAAAGAACAGCAGGTGCAGCCAGTTCCAAGCAAGATTAGGCAACGCACGGGCCACATCCTCACTCCTGTGATATCAAGGCCGAAGTCTCCACTTCAGCCTCTGATTGGTCGGGGGCCAATCCTTCACAGGGTGTAACCAATTGGAAGCCTCTAAAGGGCACCTGGGGTGTTACCCAAATCCTTTAGCTTAATAAAAACCCTAAACAATGTTGTAATCAGGGCTCCTGAGACGCTTTCTTGAGCTTGCTCCCACTCTGTGGAGTGTACCTTCGCTTCAATAAATTTGTGGTTTTGCTGCTTCTTTCATTGCTTCATTCTTTTGATGCTTTGTGCATTTTATTCAATTCTTTGCTCAATGTACCAAGAACCTGGAAAACTCACAATCAAGACTTTTCCATTCAGTAACATAGGAAAAAGGGATTAGTAGTGATTTTTTCTTCAATAAATATTTATTACTTTATCACCTATGATAAAGTTATGTTTATTTTTTATTTTTTTAAAGACAGGTTCTTGTCATGTTGCCCAGGCTGGTCTTGAACTGCTGGGCTCAAGCAATCCACTGGCTTCAGCCTCCCAAAGTGCTGGGATTACAGGCATGAGCCACCGTGCCCAGCCAAGAAAGTTACGTTTTAATGAAAGAGATTGAAAGGTATGTTTTTCTGTTTCTTTCAAAGCGTATGTTTTTCTATTCTGCAGCACTCCTGAAAACCCACATTGTAGTCCTCATTTGGGTGTTTACCAGTTGTGTGACCTTGGACTGGTAAATTAATCACTGAGAGCCTTAGTTCCTCATCAGGAAAGTGCAAACAAGGAGACCTATTTTGTTAGATTGTCTGAAGGATGAAAAATAGCATTTGCACAGCCCCTCAATGCCCAGCACATAGTAGATGTTCAATAAATGATAACTCTTATGAGTCTCCCCCTAGGCCGGGATACTTCCCTTTGTACTCAGTTGGGAAACTGACTCCAAAATAACAGAGCAGCTCCAGCCTTCCAGGCTCCCTCCCATTCTACCCTGCATGAACAGAACTCCTTTCTTCTAATATGCTTCCACCTACCTTCTTTCTTATCAGATCAGCTGATCCCTCTGCTGTGCTGAGAAGCTGAGGGCAAGCTCCGCTCCACACAGAACCTGGCCTGAAAGACATTCACCCACACATTGCTCTGCAGAGTTATCCTCTAAATTCTGTACTAGAAACTTTTCTCTTTCGGCAGGTGACTTGTCTATATCCATAAATATGGACTAGTGAATAATGTTGGATTTCTGAAAAAAAAAAAAATACTAAATTGAAAAATCAGACTGGACATGAGTCATGCCTGTAATCCCAGCACTTTGGAAGGCCAGGGTGGGAAAATTGCTTGAGGACAGAAGTTTGACATAAGCCTGGGCGCAACACAGCAAGACCCTGCCTCTACAAAAATAAAAAATAAATAAATTAGCTGAATGTGGTGTCACACGCCTGTAGTCCCAGCTACTCAGGAGGCTGAGGCAGAAGTTTGAGGTTACAGTGAGGCAGTGAGCTATGATCATGTCACTGCACTCTATAAACAAACAAACAAACAAACAAAAAACCTATAACTACATATATAAAGGATGGTCCTAATTTCATGAAATATATAAATATGTTCAGACACATAGGTTCAAACAAAAAATATGAAAATGAACAGAATCTAGTATTATTACTTCCAAGCAGTAAGATGATGCATGGTTTTACTTTATTTTGTGTGTATGTGTTTTGGAAATTTCTACAACACAATGTGGGGTTACTTTTACAGTGAGAAATAAAACAAGTATTATTTTCATTTGTTTCTCGACGCACTCCTTAGGGAGAAGGCAGAATGGAAAACACTTCCATTGGCTGCTGTGTTTACCCATATGTCCCACAGGGTCTCTGTCCCAGGATTCACCCTCTGTCTTTGCTCTTTCATTCCATCCAGGCAAATTCATTTTGAGCTCCCTTTCCTCCCAGTTCCACATCTCTATTTGCTCAGAGCCACATCCCTGGAACAGCTCAAGCCTCTCAAACAGGCAGTGTCCCCTTTTCACTCACCTCCTTAAACCACCCTCAATGGGAGCCTTCTCCACACTTCCTGCCACCCGTTCCAGCCCCACCCTTGATTCCCAGGGGGTACCTGCTTTCTTTTCTGTATCATTCAACTTGATTCTGCCAAGCGTGAGATGACAAAGAATGAAAATTAGGACTGTAGGTGGGAAGAAGGGAAAAAAAGAAAGAAACCCATAAAATTCAAAGGAAGCACGATTAAATTGGCGGAACTTTGGTATATTTAGGCCAGGCATCCAGCAGCTATAAAGTCTTGAAAGACAACAGAACGGAGTTCACAGTGTCTTTTTCTTTGACCCTGGTAGTAGGAGGCAGGTGACTGTGTGTCTGAAAGAGAGTAAATAAGATGCTCCTTGTGTGAGGACACCTACTTTCCAAGGACAAATACCATCACAAGGTCCCCTCCAGACCGGAGGGAGAACACCTAGCCTCCAGGCAAGCAAAAATGCCTCTTTGCTGTCTCCAAAGCCACACCTGCGGAAAGCGTATTTACCTCGGTCTTTCATATTATCTGACTCATGGGTTTAATTAAACTTTCTAACTGGCTATGTGTCTTTTACTACACTTGAAAAAAACAATCCCAGCTGTGGCTTTAGAACTGACTTGCACACCCAGTCTAGAGGCTCATTTATAATCACAAATATCAGGGGTCTGATGACACAGTTAAAGGAATTACTGATGAGAATAACGTTATAAGACAATCTCTGTTTTTCTGTAAAGTTTTCTTTTTTAAAAACTTTGGATGTTTATCTCTCTTCTTGTTGCTATTTCAGGGAAAAGAACTGCCAAATGGAGTTCTTCCATCTTTGACTTAAAAAGGGGTGTGGGGGGTAGAAGCTGGTCCTTGTTATAACATGAGTGCCAACAGTTGGCCTAGAATCAGTGTGCACAGCCAGATTTTCAAATTCCAGTAACCAGGAGTCCGTAATGAAAAGACACCTACAAATGTCTCTCTCTGAGGCCTCTGGCCAGGAGGCGTGGGGATCTTTGGTCCTGTCTGGAGCCAAGAGACTCTAAGGATGGAGTGGAGACAGGCAGAATGCTGCCAAGAACTTGGCTGGGTGTGTTTTCCCGAAGCACATCTGAGGTAAAGTCTGTCTGTCCCTGGATGTGCCAGACCACTCCACACCAGGGCCAAAGGCGAGCTGGATTTCAGAACAGGGACCTGTTTGTTGTACCACATTGCTTTCAGGGAGCAACTGGCCAGCAGGTCTATTTGCCCAACCTCAGCCACTCTCCCACAGGCATCTTGGCTGCTCTCTGAAGAACCTCCCTTCCTTGCCTTTTGGGTGGAAGTGGCCCTGAATTGCTGTTATTTTTCCAAACTCCTCTGTGCATAAACAAGATGTTTGGAAAAGCTCAGATGGCCACAGATCTGCCATGTTGGCCACTGATGGTCATTTGCAGGGCAGCACTGGACAGCATCAGCAGATGTGCTTCTGCCCAGCTCTAGACATTGCCCCAACCACCACATCCCACCCCCTACCTCCACCCCACCTCCTCTCCCTCTCTTTTCAAGAGAACTTGGCTACAGGGAGTTCAGACTGGTAGGGGTGAGGTAGACAAGAGGCCTTCAGTAATTTTAAGGGTGTTTCTTATCAGGGTTGTAAGCAATCCTCCCTGTTCCCAAAGGGTTCAAGGAAGAAAGGGGGAATCCCATAGGTGGGAATCTGACTCCCCTGACAGAGCTCTTCTCGAGATCCTAAGAGCTGGGGTAGGGCTCCAAAGAAGAACCCTATATGGAAAATTGTCTGTCCATGATGAAAGCTACCCTGGGCAAAGTATTTCTGAGTACAGACCCCCTGTTGCTTCCCTCTGACTGAACAGAAAGATGCACACAAGCAGACCAGCCCACGGATCAGTGGGCAGCTAGGGCCGGCTCTGCAGGAGCTAGGTGCATCCTGCACACAAAAGTCCCCCCATCTGAGGGTGGGCAGAGGCGAGGAGAGCCTCTAGGGAGGAGAATGAGAGTAGCAGCAGCCACAGGCTCTTTTCCTGGCTCACCCAGCCACCCCTGCCCGGCCAGTCCCCAGGCTTAGCTACAGACATGTTTACACTGATCCACTGCCTGCCATCGCCAGAGGTTCCCATGGCCGTCCAGGTTCCCTGAGCCCACTGCAGTGGCTACTGGAGGCAAGTGTGGCTCCTGCCCACCCTGTCCCTTTCCTCACTCGTAAGCCCTGCTGTCCACCTCCAGCCACATCCATCCCATAATGTCCTTCATCCCCTGAACTGTCTTTGCAGTTCCCACTCCTGTGGTCCCAAGCCAGTGCTTTCCTGTCCCCTCAGTCCACCTCCACTGTTCCCTATGCCACGCTGGGGAACTCAGGAGTGAGCGTTCTAGGCCAGGAAGGCAAACAAGGCCAGGCAGGTAGCCAGTCCCCAGGACAGCAGTCTACCCAGGACCAGTGTGCCAGCCCTCTCTTTTGGGTGTGACCTAGTGTCTGGCTCCAGCTGGGCAAGAGGAGCCCGTATGAAACTGGCAGAGCCCCAGGTTTTAAAAGCAGAGCACAACAGAGCATTTGTGCCTACAGCATCTGCACCACAGGATCCATGGCACCTAACCCGTATCTGGGACCAAACTCTAGGGAAAGAGTCCCGGTAGACAGGGAAGGGACCCCATGATAAAGGTTGGGGTTGGGGGCTCCAGAAAGAAAGGGGTTCCACAGGTTATGATGCTAAAATTGGAGCTACTCTTGGATTCCTCTTGTTGTCACTGTTACTGCAATCTGCATTCTTAGATTTTCCCCTTTCCCCAGGGATCAGAGGAAGCTGGGAGGTACATGGTGCTCCACTCCATCGTGAGTGAACTCCATCTTTAACAGAACTCTCCTGCCCTGGAGAGAAGCTCTTGAAGATTATAAAATCACTGGACCAACTGTTGGAGATTGTCACTGTGGTGGCTGTGACCCAGTGAGGGCCCACTAGACACTGCGCCTGGGCTGCTGTCTACCCAGCCCTGCCTCTCACAGCCAAGCACCGCACATACACACACAGGCATGAGAGGGTCACAAAGGCTGTGGGGAAACTAATTGTTTCAAAAGCATTTTGAAACACTTGGTTTATTAAGAAATGTTTTCCATTTTTTATTAAAATACCTAAGGGCACCACATTTTTACTAAAAAATACCTGAAAGATTCGTGTTTGATTGTTTAATGGAGAACCCAGAGCAGTAAATTGGAGACTACCTGTTAGGCTTAAGCCATGTTAGGGCAGGATTTTCAACAGATTCCCAACAGAGAGTATCTCTGGGGCTCAGGAGCAAAAAAATCAAAACTCTCAGAATTCTCCAAATCATAAGTTATTCTTTAAGTATTTCTAAAGTTAATAATACTTTTTACTCATTGTTTTGGATCTCTAAAAGTTATTTCATAAATAAGAACTATTAAGTTCAATAACATTTATAAAAACTATGGTCTGTAGCAAATATTCAAACTCTGGGACATTCCAGCAAACATTATTGTGTATATTCAGATAATGTAACATTCAGGTACCCTAGTAAGCTAGCAGCTCTAGATAGAATCACAGGTTGAAACTGACAGTTTAAGAACACATTTTGCTTCCAAAACTTGATATTTCTTAAAACACCCTTCATAAGATTTGTATGAATATTTGCATAGAATATACCATGCTTTAAAAATACTAACATGTATTTTATTTGCAACAATTACTCAACATTACAGGCAGACAAATCAGAAATGCACATTTGTAACAGGGCTATTGCTACACATAAGGATGTTAAACTGATTAGATCATGACTGTTTTTTTTTTTCTTTGCACTCCCGTCCTGGTGTTCGAAAACATCAACCTTAATCTTTGGCTGTGTCTGTGTTTTCTGCTCTTGCGTGCCATTGGACATCAATGATTTCATCAGACCAGTAACAGCTCTATGTCACTTGCAAAACTTTAATTCTCACAGGAGAATTATAAAGCTGTTTTCCGTTTTCCCCATTTTTCAACTGATTTTGCTTTGAATTTGGGATTTGGAAAAACCAAAATTTCCTGAGCAATGCTAGGAAGGGATTCCCGTATGGAAAACCTGGTCAAGATCTGCTGCAGACCCATCAGGAAGGCCCACCAGCAGGCTCTCTGGAAAGCAGAGTAGACAGCTTGATGAGGGGGGAATAGCTGAGACTCAGGGGCTCCAGGACAAAGTCCGTGTAGCAACAGCAAAACTCAAGCCCATTTTCATCAATTTAGTCTCAGCTAGAAAATGCCCTGGAAGCAGAACCACCAGCCTCACTCAGCAGTTAATGAAGAACCTTCAAAGGGTGAAAGAAGGTTGACAACTTACTTTGAAAGGCCAAGTCCTAACTTAGCCTTTATGGCTTGTAAGACAGAGAAGGAAAATATTAACATTAGGGAATGTTGACATGCCTGGTTTCATTAGTTAAAGTTAGAACTATACCTACTTCTTATTTCGTTATATAAAGTTGAGTTTCTTCCTAGGTTTTTTTTTGCTACGGAAGCCAAACATCTTTCTGGTGATATTGACAGATTTGGTTTTTATAGTTCCAAGGAGATGGTAGATTTGGAATCTTGAGACATATTTGCTCCTTGAAACCACATTTGTTAAAATGTGGGAGAAAACTGTGTTTGCTAAAATTATAACTTAAAGTCATGAGCAGTTGATTTTACCCTTTAATCCTAGTGATAATTAACTCGACCTGACATTATAGACCTCACTCTATTTCATTTAATCTCCATAAAAGGACTTCATAAATTTCTTTAAATTTAGAAAATTAGCTAAAAGCACATTTCCTACTGTTAAAATGTATTACAAGTAAAATGAGGGAACTCTGTAAGAGATTAACTTTAAAATTCTAGAATGTCAACGCATTATGGCATGGCTCACAGCTCTGTACCCTTTAGGTCTTACACAGATGAGGAAGATGCTCCCTCTGAAGACAGACTTGGGATGCTCAAGCCTCGTGTAGGTGATGCTTAGGGCCTGGAGAAGAGGATCAACCAGGCACATGATGGCAGTGACCCCTGAGTCTCCAGGCCGTGCTCCCTTTGGAAAAGTGCCAGAATCCTAGGGAAGTAGAGGCTGCAATGCTGCAATAAAGAGTGGGACAGATCCAAGCTGCATTCCTAGGATTTCTGTTTGAAGTTTGGTGTTGTAGGGAGAAAAACAAGCAAAGCTGCCTTGTAATTCTAGTTTTGGATAGGTGGAATGACAAGAGGAACAAGCCTGTTACTTTAGGGCCAACAAGAAAGGAGCATTTTGTAACAGTAAACTGTGGATCTTCAAGGCTGCTATAGCATGGCTTATTCCCATAAGGGGATAAATTGGGCATGGCCATCTGGAAATTGAGAAGTAATGTGGGATGGGGAGAAAATGGCCATTTGCAAGATGCCCCAGGGACTCTCACTTTCTGAGTCAAAGAAAGGGAATGAATGACGGGTCCACAGTTCCAGATATCCAACTCCTGGAATCAAACACAGACTTCTCTGTTGGAGTTTTGGTGACCTCTCACACTCCAGGGTCATCGACGAGTTTACTTGTCATATTTACTGTTGTTTACAAGGTAATAATGACTTACAGTAGAGCTCCAATGTTCCCAAAAATCAGAGAGAGGGGTCAATAAATAACTAACTTGGTTTCCAAGGGAACAGTTTCCTGAGTAGACTGAAGACAGTCACTGAGACAACCTTCACACGTCCTGGCCAACGAAAGCTAGAAGTAGACAGTGACCAGATAAGCAAAATTCCATGTAGATCTTAGGACAAGGAATGCATAGGTGGTTTTAGGGCCAAGGAAGCAAATCAATACGTTCTTTGTCATAACTAACAGGCTACCCTGGAGAACGGAGCTGCTGGGGGAAGCTCAGGACCCCTGGGAAACTGGGGAGCCTAAGCAGCTTTCTGCATCCTCGCTGTAAGTGTGAGAGAATCACAGATTTCCCTCAAAGAATAAAGTACACCAAACTTGAATTAAGCTGCTATTGTTTATCATTGCAGTTAAAAGGGAAGAGGTTTTTAGTGTCTATCTAGCTAGGCGTTCTTTGAGTTTATTTTTTGTTTTTATTTTTAAATAATTCCAGATATACAGAAAAGTTGCAAACATAGTACAAAGAATTCTTGTAAACAAACCCTTTACCGTTCATCCAGATTCACTTTTCCACGTTCGCTTGATCATTCCCACTTCTGTCTGTCTGTCTATCTATCTATCTATCTATCTATCTCCATCCATCCACTGCTCCATCGAATCTGTCTACTGCTCTATCCATCCACCCACCCATCCATCATCCATCTATATAAAATCTCAGAGATAATGTCCCTTCCCCTCAACTCCATCCAGTGACCATTTTGTAAAATAAAAAACATCCTCTTATACAGCCAGAGTACAATGATCAAACTTGGGATACAATGCTATGATCTAATCAATAAACCTTATTCAACTTCCACCTGTTGTCTACTGCTGTCCTTTGCAATCCAAGGGGGGAAAAGCCCTCAGGTCCAGGATCTAATCCAGGATCACACATGACATTCAGTTATCTGTTAGTCTCCTTGAATCTGGAAAACTTCCTTGGTCTCTCTTTGTCTTCCATGAGTTGACATTTTTGAAGCACACAGACCACTTCTTTTGAAGAATGTCCCTCAATTTGGGTTTGATTGATGTTTCCTCAAGATTTTAGGTTCAGGTTCTGTATTTTGGCAGGAAAACCATAGAAGTGATATTGTGTTCTTCTTGCATTATATCAGGAGGCCCATGACATCCGTTTGTCTGACAACTGGTGATGTTAACGCCAATCACTCTGTTAAAATTACCGTTATTTATTTTAATACTCAAATTGTCCCAGATCTGGCCAGTGGAAGCCCCCTTCAACCTGACCATTGTGGTTTGTGACACGTCCCCATAATTTTCTGAGCAGTTTATAACTTTCTAAAATAGAAAGATATCCCAGCCTCAGTCCTAAAATTAGCTGTTTCTCCAAAGGCTTGTAATTCCTTTTACTGGAAAATATTTAGAAACAAGATCTGCATGCTGCATGCTAGGTGCGAGCAACGTGTGTGTGCATGAGTGAGTGTGTATATGTTCATTTACAATATGGAAATATAGTTAGATTCAGTTAATTTTGTTTATACTCCATTTTGGGTTTCTATCTTTATTGCTTTTATATATTTATATTTTAAGCATTTGAAATATAATATGGATCTAGAAGTCAAAACTATAGAAAATATATAGTTAGAGAAATGTCACTCTCCCCACATCCCTTCTATCCCGTTCCTATTCCCAATTTTTTCTGCCCTATTTCCAGCCACCATCACCCACTGTGACCAATCTCATTATTTTCTTATTTATTCTTCTTATGTTTTACTTTGCAGAAACGAACAGATACAGGCATATTTTTCCCTTATTTCTTAACTAAAAAGTACATAGTGTAGATACAATTTTTCTTTTTCCACTTAAGAAAAGATACTGGAAATCACCCCATATCAGTTCAGACAAGGAGTCTTTGTTCTTTATCATAGCTGCATAGTACTCCATTACATGGAGGTATTCAATTATTCTCTGATGTTCAGCCACATCGTTTTTTGTTTTCTTTTTTTAACATTTCTCAGTTACAATGAATACTGCAAAGAGTTATTTTGTGCATAAGTATTTTCTTATTTTTGGAGGTAAATCTCTAGAGGTGGAATTACTGGCACAAATCGAAAATGTACACACAGTATCTTTAGATATTGCTAAATATCCCCAGTTTGCATTATGTACAAGATTGCCTGTTTCCCACAGCCCTTCCAAAAGAATGTGCTGTCCTACTTTTTAATTTTTACCAATTTAAGTGAAAAGTATCTCAATACTGTTTTAATTTGCATTTCTCTAACTATGAATGAGGTTAAACATGTTTTCACATGTTTAAGGATATTGTGTCTTTTATCCAACTTTCTATTGGGTACATGCTTTTTCAAAGCTTTGCTGTGAATTGCGTTTTCCTTTCAATTTGCCAGGCAGAAGCTAGAAGTTAAACAGTTGCTTAACATTCATCTTATCCCTTGATTTTTTCATAATAAAATTGTATCTGCAGTCGTTTTACTTCTTGATATGGCAGTGTTCTTAGTGAAATTTTAATCAAGCTATCTATAACCTATACACTTTTAAAAGTTCATTTTTATAAGTTTTTTTTTTTTTTTTTCTGTTGCCCAGGCTGAAGTGCAATGGCGCAATCTCAGTTCACTGCAAGCTCCGCCTCCCAGGTTCATGCCATTCACCTGCCTCAGCCTCTCGAGTAGCTGGGGTTACAAGCGCCCACCACCACGCCCGGCTAATTTTTTGTATTTTTAGTAGAGATGGGGTTTCACCGTGTTAGCCAGGATGGTCTTGATCTCCTGACCTCCCGATCCGCCCACCTCGGCCTCCCAAAGTGCTGGGATTACAGGCATGAGCCACCGTGCCTGGCCCATTTTTATAAGTTTTAATTGATTAAATTCTGTACCAAATTATCACCGTCTTGCTTGCCTAATGCCTTAAGAAAACCTAATGATTCCCCAGATCATTTCCAGGCAGCCCTGACATGGGACTGAGAGAGAAAAGCGGCCCTCTGAAGAAGGGGTTCCGGGAGCACATGCTTGAAGGGTAATCCCACAACACAACACACACACGGGGCCATCCCACCTCCTCTCCCACCATGGTGCCTGGTCCCACCAGCCTCCAAGACCTTGCCCAAAATTGGCAGGCTGAGCTGTATCTTCCCAACTCACCAACCAGCAGAAAACATTCATCCAGCAGACAGCCATAGAATCCCTGGTTTTAAGATTTGCCTGCAGTCTCTTCTTTGTCCCCAGAAAGCAGCGTCCCTCTGATTTAAGCCTCATCTTCTCCATAATTTGCAAGAGTAGGAGGAGGGAATAGGTAATTCAGTCATTAAATGTTATAACCTACTAAGAGAAAGGCTCCGATGGCCCTGGATTTTCTTACCCTTCTCAACACACTGTCCCCCGGATAGCTGTGATGAGTTCAGGTGCCTTCTCTCCTCCCTTCAGCCTCCAGAATCTCTTTGGTGTGAGAGAGATTAATAATCCAAATAAAACTGCCATGGGAGGAGGAATGGAGGAATTTTTAAAAGTCACTTGTCTACTTTCTGCATCTGTCAGGACAGCCCAGGCAGGAGGGAGAATTAGTGCCACCTGGAGAGCTGTCACACTGCCGGCCTGAGATGGGCCCAGCCTCTCACGTGGAATGGCCCCCGGCAGCCTGGGGAGTCCCCAGGTAGATGCGCTGGGGAGGAGGTGTGGGGCAGATGGCGACAGTAGCTGTGGGGAAGGGAGGCTAAACACCGTGGGCAGAAGTCAAAGATAAACTTCCATCCTCCTCCTTCTCTCCCCACATAACAGCCAAAAGATACTGGTTATTTCAAGGAGTTTCTAAGAATGGCGTTTGATATATATCACGACCTTCCCAGGGAAGCTGGGGATGAGGCATCAGAGTTTCCTCTCCGCTCTGCAGCACAGACACCCCAGCACACGCACGGGCCCCACCTGAAGTCGCCATAAACACACATACACACGCTTTCCTTCTCACTGAGAAAGGAGCTGCGAGTACTGGGCATAGAAGTCGTTCCACCTGCAAGAATTGATGACCCAGATTCAACGCCGTCTGGCGATCACTGGCTGTTGGTCTGACCCCAGTCTCCGACGGTGTGCTGGATTTCCCACGCTTGCGTGGTACAGGTCTGGAGCACAAGCACGTGGTTACCCAAAAGATCCTTCTTCATCTCCAGACACCGCTTGGTATCCCTGTTTATGACGGCTCCTCCCTGGAGGGGAAGAGAGACAGAGCCAAGGTGCTGAAATGCCTCAGTAATTCGTCACCTCTTCTGGCCCTGCTCTCCCTGCTGCGCTCTGCCACATTCTTGAGGGACCTCTCAGTCTTCCACAAGTCATCCAGGGGAGAAAAGGAAGCAGGATGTAGGATGAGACCACCCAGTGCTTCCTCTACCAGCCCCATGGCAAACTGACCAACCAGGCGGTGTTGCTCTGGCTTCCTGTGATGCCCTCAGCCTCTTCTGAGATGGAAGCATTGGGTCGGTACTGACTACCACGGAACAAAGGCATCTGTGAGAACGGTGGGCCTTCTTAACTTGGCCCTCCTTTCCACGTCCTCGCCCCTGACCCCATGAGACCCATCAGGGTCACCTTCACCTTGTGCTTCTCTTGCTCTTCAGGGAAACTGTGTCGTGGGCCTGGAGCAGGAGCTACATTCAGGAACCTCAGCCTCTGAGGCAACCTCCTGCCTCTCCTGTTGAGGGGCTTTGCCAAGGTTTATAACTGGGAACATGATAGGCATCAGTGCTACCATGGTAAGGTTGAATCCTTGCTCTACCATATACGAACCGTGTGGGCTTGGGCAAATTACCTGCTCTCTTCAAGTCTCAATGTCAATCTCATGTATAAAACGGGTTTAGAGTTAGTATTAAGGTTAAAATTAATATTGATGGACCATCTTGGGCCTGACACATGAAACATACAACAAATCTCAGTTCATCTCTGCCACTCCCTATTCTCACAGGAGAAGAGAAAGGAAGGGCCATCCTTCTCTTTGATCTCTTTGATTCCCACAACCTCCCTGAGCTTCTTCCCCCTCATCTTCATATCTCAGCAACTGACAATCCTGCCATCTGTCCAAACTACCATCTCTCCTGGTCCTGCCCTCTGCTCCTGGCCCTCTCTCTCCCACGTCCCTCTCTAACCCTTTGCAGGACTCACATGATCTATATTAGTGCCCGGGTCAGGCTGTTTCCTCTTTATGCCCTGCACTCTGCTATCATCCTTAGGGTGCATAACATTCATTCTGATGGCTAGTGAGAAACCCTGACCTCACTGTTCCCCTTCAGACAATCTGCCACCAAGTTCTTGAACACCAAGTAGGACTGACTGCAGCTCTAACATCTCCAGATTTCTGCTTCGTCTCTCACAATCACCTCCCTGCTTCTCATCTCTTCCCATCACAAACTGCCTCCAACGGCCCTTGCTCCCCCAAATTTGCCTGTCCCTGGACTCCCCGAAGCCCCAACCACCCCTTTCCTCCTCTGGGCACCCGTCCAACATTGGCCATTCAGGGCAACTCTTCAGATTCTGGAACTTCTCCTCCACCACCGCCACCACTCCTCTCTCTTTGCTTCCAGACCACAGAGCCCTTGTGGACAGGGTCTGCCAACTGAGCAGGCCTGGCTCTTAAACCTGCCTACAGCAGCCTGGCCCCAGCGCTGGGCTTACTCCTCAGGGTTCCTCTTCCAGGCCTCTTCAGTATGTTCTGTCTGTCAGCCCCCACCTGGCACTCACTTTAACTAAATGTCAAGAACACCACACTTCTATTCAATCCTCCCGTCCCCTGCAAGCCCTCAGCGATCCTGAGGACACGGCCTCACAGATGATCTCAAAGGAGCGGCCCCATGCCCACCTCACCTGCCAGCAGCCCCCTCTGTTCCCTGAGCCCCAGCCATCCTCGATGCTAGAGGAACACTCTTCCTAACATCCGTCTTTTATTTCTCCCTCTTTGCAGATTCCTTTTCTACTGCCTTCAAACAAGTCGAAATGTCACAATACTAGAAGGACAAAATAAACCCAGACCTCAACTCTACTAACCCTTTCAACAAACATTCAGTTTTTCTCTCCCTTGCAGAATCGAATTCCCAAGCAACGAGGCAATAGCACACATTCGTTAAGATCCCGCGTTTGAATGCTGGGCATTTACTACACCGTGTAGCCCTCAGCAAATAATTGGACTCCTCAGTGCCCTGGTTACTTCATGGGTGAGATGGAGTTAGCGATCCTACTTCTCTTATGAAACCTATGTTTCGTAAGAACTAAATGAGATAATGTTTAACCTCACACGTGGGCATATATGTGTTCAGTAACTCTTGGTTATTCTAATTTAATGTGACCTTTCAGACAAAGTCAGTGGTCTATTTTCTATTTCCACTCAACTTCCACGTGACATGAGCTTTGACAGTGTTCCACACATCCTCTAGTTGCTTTCAAATTGTGTTCATCTGGATCTTACACAATTTTGTCTTGGGTTTGTTTGTTTGTTTGTCTGTTTTTTGCTTTTTTCTTTTTTTTTCTTTTGAGACACAGTCTCGCTCTGTTTCCCAGGATAGAGTGCAGTGGCATGATCTCAGCTCATTGCAACCTCCGCCTCCCGGGTTCAACTAATTCTCCTGCCTCAGTCTCCTGAGTAGCTGGGATTACAGCCACCCGCCACCACACCCAGCTAATTTTTGTATTTTTAGTAAAGATGGAGTTTCACCATGTTGGCCAGGCTGGTCTCAAACTGCTGACCTCAGTCGGTGATCTGCCCGCGTTGGCCTCCCAAAGTGCTGAGATGATAGGCATGAGCCACCACGCCTGGCCGTTTTGGTCTTTGTTTTGCCTGTCAGAGTTTTTAAAGGATTTTTGTTTTTGTTTCTTTTTCACTTTTACAAAAGTAAGAGATGCTTATTCTTTAACTTGGAAAATACACTTTAAAAATATATAAAATACTTTAAAATAAATGGCCAGGGCTCAGGGCACATGGACTACTGGCAGGTGAGGCAGGCATGGAGCAGTTCCTTTGAGATCGTCCGTGAGGTCATGTCCTCAGGATCGCTGGCAGCTTTCAGGGGAGGGGATGATTGACTAGAAGTATATTTATTAAAAATATATTTTAAAATATTTTATATATAAAGTATATAAAAGCACTCATAACAAGATAACATTGTATATGTGGTCTTTACATCTTGCTTCTTTATACAAATTTAACATTCTACGTACATCTTTTCCAATTTTATTAACTTTTTGAAATAGATTTCTTCAGAATATCATTTGAATGGTTATATAATATTCAGTTCAAGAGATGAGCAAAGCATCCCCCACTGTTGGACATTTAATTTTTCCTTGTGTTTCACCGTGATAAGTATTAAGATATTTTCTACATTAATCCTGGCCTATGTTCTATACTATTTTTTAAGTAAAGATATTGTCCTAAAAAAGAATCAGTGCCTTAAAAAGAGTTATAGTTAGTCTGGGTTCTGAGGAGCGTCTGGTTTTCCTACACGTGGGCACGTTGCTTCTGGAGCCGTGCCAGTCTCCACGCTCATCAGCGGTGTGTGGGAGCACTCCCTCCCCACTTCCTCTTTCCCCGCACTTTCAACCCCTCACCATGAGCGCTCTCCTCCTCCTCACTACTCCTCACTGCTCCTCACAGAGACCCTCTTTGTATTGTGAGCTGTTGCTTCACCCCGAAGATGGACGACCTTCCCCAAATGCCCCCTTACTTCAGCGGCATCACTACCTCAATGCAGTGCTCCTCAAGTTAAAGTCCACGTGTCTGACTAGGCCTTCTCTTCTTCAGCTGGCTTCCCGCCCCATCACTGGCTCTCTTGTGAGTCACAGGGGTCACGGCCTCCTCTGGTACACCCAAAACACGGAATCATGAAGTCAAAGAAAACAAAGGGATGATCTAGTCTCATCTCCCTCTCAATTTTGGAAAATTTCTTTGGTAACTTTTTAGCAAATTAATTTGTAAGCTGTGTCTACAAAGAAAAGTGAGAACCAGAAGAGCCCAATATTCAATCAAGTATCATTTTTCGTATCTGAAAGAATTGTAGACCTAAGAGGTAAGATGGATGGAAAAGGATTAGATGGAGTGAATCCACTCAAGACTAACTTAATATTAGGTAACACACCAGAAATTACATGATCACCTCCCTTTTCAGCTTTTGTAGTTCTTGACATAGTGGCCATAGAAATGGACCCAGCCTGTATATTAGAATGGTTGGCAGAATTTCCCTGGATGTCCTGCCTTCCAGATCTCACAGCCAATCCAAATCTCTTTTCTGTCAGTAGCCTCAGTCAGCTGAGAAGGCGATCATCCAAAATTGTCTTGGCAAGTCAACCTTCAAAATGTTTGGAATGCATAATTATTTATTTAGTAACGGTAGGCTGTTATCAAGAAAAAAAAAACAGAAAAAAAGATATGGAAAAATGAGAATAAAATTTTATCTAAAAATATTATTTCTTTAGAATACATTGTATCTTTAATTCATAGGAGATTTAGGATAAAGTGTAGCTATTAAGAGAATCAAATACATAGCACTCGCCAAAGATTCTGTGTATATTTACTATTTTTAAGTACTTAAATGGGCATCTTACAGATTAATCTTGTGACAGCAATTTTAAAATGTGTATTTGAGTAATTAAATTGGTGACCTGATGGTGAAATTTTATTGACTTTATAAACACTTCTGAAACATTTAAGAGAACTTAAGAATTGAAAAATTTAAAGTCAGGTCAATGAAGTTCTTAAAGGAAATTTAATGTATTAAATTTGTAAATACAGCTCATAATGTCTAATGGAATTTAATTTATTAAATTCCCCTTCTTTAAAGGGGATTGTCAAAACTTGTTAGCCTTACAGATAAAATAATAAGATTTGTAACCTGAACTTTAAAGAAAAACCATGATTCCTTGAATACTCCTTTGCACCAAGTACCATGCTAAATGCTTTACACACACTATCTCATTAAATGTTTTAATTTATAACTTGAATACAGTGAATATTAATTTTTTAAAACCAAGTAAACTTGTAGTAGTTTTCTTCACACGAACAAAAAAGATAGCACTGAGGACATCAAAAACTCATATTTAGCACCCTAGGCCTGCCAGATGCTCAGACATGCTGTGCTTGGTGACTGCCATTGACGGAGAACTCACCACCATGCTCAGCTGCCTATTCTTCTGTGGGAAACCTGAAGCTGTGAGGCCTTTAGTAAGTCCTCCCCTTGCTCCTACATTAAGTCAAAATCTACCTCCTTAATCTTTACCTATTGGTCTCAGTTCTGCCCTCCTGAGACATTAAACAAATCTACTCCCTCTTCCTCACAAAGACAGCGTCGCCTTTTCTCTATCCATAAGCCTAACAGGCCTTTCAAGCTCATATCCCCAGGCCTGCCAATCTTCCATTTGCTCTGCAACCATTTGTTGAGTGACTGCCATGTTCTAGGGGTTGTGCCAGATGCTAGAGAAAAAACAGCAAACCCCAGGCCCTGCCTTCCAGCTCACAGCCAAATGATGAAAAGAAGCAAGTGAGCAGGCAATTGCAAGAGATGGTGAGACTAGGGCTACAAAAACGCCCCAGAGAGCACCAAGAGGAACCACTCAACCGACTCCTCTGGGCTCACGGAAGGTTTCCAAGGAGGTGACGTGTAAGGCCAGGGGAACACTTTGTAGTTGGTCTGGTGATGAAGTGGGAGGAGAGGGAATAACACCTGCAGAAAGGCCTAAGATAAGAGGGAACCTGCATTTTCATTGAATTACACGTAGTTCCATAGAATTGGAGCGTAAAGTGAGACACCAGAGACTGAGAAGACATTACCCTCCTCCTTCTCATCGAGATTGTCTAGTTCAGGGAAGCTTAATCTAGGATGCAAAAACCCTCTGAAACTGTAAGCAAATCTTGCACATAGGTTCATATGTATGTTTTCCTGGAGAGAGAGAGTCCATAGCTATCTGTGAATTCTCAAAGGGGTCATAAACTTTGAAAAGTTAGAAACTGTTGAACTAGATTGTCCGTGTGGCACCTGAGCCAAGCACAGTACCGCATTCAGAGATACAGTCACAGGCAGAGCAGTAGCTCCCTCCAGGAGGTACTGCCCCTTCCTAACGAATTGGCCCAAGAGTGCAGAAGTTTTTGGAGCAACCCCATCCATTGTAAATTCCCCATAGACTGTTGTCAGCCAAGACCCTCCAGTCATTGTCCCGTGAATTCTGCCAGATTCCCTCCACCCTGTCCTTGGTCATTTGACGTTGACGTTAAAGGCAAGGCTTCTACATTAGCCCCCGTCAGATTTCAGCCTAGTGTTCCACACCCTCTGATACTCATTAATAAATGGATCACAATGGCTAATGCGTACTGAACACTCCTCTGCTCCAGGCACCACGCTAAACGCTTTGCACACGCTATCTCATTTAATCCTCCCAAAAGTCGCATACAGAAGATATTATCATCTCCATCATTTTATAATGAGGAAACTGAGCTTCAGAGAGGGTAAGGAACTTGCTGTACTGAGCTAGGACTTGTGCCCAAACTCTCAACTGTTCAGCTACAACAGACTCCAATATTTCCTCTCCTTAACCACCCCTGCCTTAGTCAAGAGACTCAGTGTTTCACACCCAGTTTGCTGTTTCCAATCTTTTCCCTACACGGGGCCACAAGAAGTAATTCCCCTAAAACAATATGAAATCAAATCTGAACCTTTCATATACCTGTCCTTTAAAAAAATATGTAACTTGCCAGGCACTGTGGCTCACGCCTGTAATCCCAGCACTTTGGGAGGCTGAGGCAGGCAGATCAAGAGGTCAGGAATTCAAGACCAGCCTGGCCAACATGATGAAACCCTATCTCTACCAAAAATACAAAAATTAACTGGGCACAATGGTACGTGCCTGTAATCCCAGCTACTCGGGAGGCTGAGGCAGGAGAATCGCTTGAACCAGGACCTGGGAGGCGGAGGTTGCGGTGAGCCGAGACTGTGCCACTGCACTCTAGCCTGGGCTACAGAGCCAGACTCAGTCTCAAAAGAAAAAAAAACAACAACACGTCACTCACCCGTTTAAAATCCCAATATATATGCAGTCCATTCCTGGCTGCCTCAGAGCATCGTTCTAAGATGGGCTTCTCCGCCTTGCCGGGGTCTGTCAGGCAGCGATCTCTAGCGCTGGCCTCTGCAATCAGTTGTCCCACATAGAGCTCCCCGGTTAGGTGATAGTAGACATTCTGGAAAAAAAAAAAAAAAGCAGAGGACTCGCCATAGGCATCGTCAGCCAGCAGGACGCCCTAGCCGGAGGGAGAGCAGGAAGACTGATCTCGGGCCCCCAGACACCCAGTCCCGCCGGGAGCACTGAACCTTCCTGGACAATGTGAAGCCGCCTCTGCTTCCTTCTCCTGAGTCTCCCCTCGAATCCAGGGAGAAGGCCAGGCCTAGGAGGGTCCAGCGGAAGCAGAGCTCACGTGGATGAAGCAGCTTGTCTTTGAAGGAAAAACAAATCTGAACTCCAGAATCTGTCACTGTAGGCCTCAGCGATGGGTTTGTTGTCAGAAAACCTTTTAAATTCCTGATTTGACACTGTCTTGCTCAGTGAGCTTGGAGAAGTAGGTTATTAATGTGTCTCCATTTTTTCATCTAAGTGGAAACGATGTCTATTGTGCATGCCTCAAAAGGCTGCTATGAGGAGAGCATGCAAAGTTTCAGAGGGCAGATGTGAATATCGTCTCTTAAAAAAAAAAAAGTTCCGGCCCGGCGCAGTGGCTCACGCCTGTAATCCCAGCACTTCGGGAGGCCAAGACGGGCGGATCACGAGGTCAGAAGATCGAGACCATCCTGGCTAACACGGTGAAACCCCGTCTCTACTACAAACACAAAAAATGAGCCGGGCGTGGTGGCAGGTGCCTGTAGTCCCAGCTACTCGGGAGGCTGAGGCAGGAGAATGGCGTGAACCCGGGAGGCGGAGCTTGCAGTGAGCCGAGATCGCACCACTGCACTCCAGCCTGGGCAACAGCACGAGACTCTGTCTCAAAACAAACAAACAAACAAACAAAAAAAAACAAAAAAAAAGTCCCCTGGCTACACCTTCCACATGGTGCCAGGGCTCTTCCATCCATCCCTTGGAGGAGCATCTGCTCAGCCTCTATCCTCTCTAGCTGTTTCCTTCTCTATAGGACAAGCACAGGTGGCTTCACCTGCCCACTTTCCCAGGCTTTCAAGGAGCCGTAAGCAGATGGCGGGAGCCGTGGGAGGAGGGGAAAAGGAAGGGACCAGAGGTGATTGTCAATGCAGGTATCACCGTGGAGAATGAACGTGACAGAGCATAGCCTTTCTACCTATCCTCCCTGTAACTGAGATGGAACTACGTTGCCATGGCTTTCTGAAGAAACTAAGACGTGCTCAGTTACAAGTGCAGGTCTGGGTTTCACCCTTACCCAGGATCTCCGCTCCTGCCTCCCCATCACCTATCACGGAGTCTGGACTCAGCAACGGTTACCAGGGGCTGAGCCACGACAGACTTGCCCAGGCAGGGCCAGGAAGACTGTGGAACATACCTGTGAACTGAATCCATGGCAGTAATGCATGATGGGGGTGTTGCCTGGAACGGGCCCCTGATCCAAGCAGATATTTTCATCCAATAGGTTTTTCATCTGAAGGGACAAAACACACGGCAACACTGTTAGAAAGAGGCAGAGAATGAGGCCCCATCCCTCCCAGGGCCTACATTTTCCCCAACACACCGAGGGCACCAGGAACCACCAGCCGCAAGGAGCAGAGGGCTGGGATCCCGGCAGGCCTTTCCTAAGCACTGGGAAACAGATTGAAGCTGAAGGGAGGCGCTGCCGCGATGCCCACATCCTGGAAACACGCCCCACCTCACACCATCACCACACACAGGGAGGGGCGTCTCTGCAGAGTTCAGGTGGGCAAGGCCAGTGGCTGCAGTTGGTGGAGAAACCGGGGTTGGGCCGGGGTGGGGGAGTGTCCAGGCAAGAGCTACAGTTGTCAAGGGGAGTAAAAGCAGAAAGAAGGAAAAGACATGGGGACTGGGGAGCAAGGGACAAAAGGAAACTGAGAGGGTTGAGGGCAAAGCGCTGAGGAAAAAGCCATGGTAGGAAGGGTGTCTTGGGCAGGACGGGCAATCACGTGATTCAGGCTGCATTGTCTTTCACAGACATCTAAAATTCAGCAGTTTCATAATACATACTCTTCCATAGCCCACGATGGTGTGGATTGGCTTCAAGAGTGGATAAACATTTTTCAGGTACCAGTCAAAAGTTTTACATTTCAGTTTTTCCCGGAGTGCGACTCTGGAAGAAATGTCTCCAAAATCTATTCCAGAGTTCTGTAAATAAAACACCAAGTGTTTCTGTGCTTTGACTCACAAAAGCTCTGTTAAAGCGAACTAAATACGGCCTGAGAAGGAGTCCATATTTCTGTATGTGAGTTCTTGTGGACGAACTACAACCCAACCTAACAGACAGACAAGATTGAAACTCTAACTTAGGACTATGCACCTGCAACAATAGCGGGGTCTTGGCCAATCCCAGCTGCCATACTTCAACCACTCATCCATTGTCCAGTGTTCAAACTGTGTTCAAATAAGGCAAACACGGAGCTGTAACCAATTCAGCTGTTTCTGTACCTCACTTCCGGTGTCTGTACGCCACTTCCCTTTTTTTGGTCTATAAATCTTCTTCCACCACATGGCTGTGCTGGAGTCTCTGAATCTGCTGTGATTCTGGGTGTTGCCCCATTTGCAAATCATTCATTGCTCAGTTAGACTCCTTTACATTTAATTTGGCTGCAGTTTTTATTTTAACAGCGCCTTCGCTCCACCAGTGGGTATGGACCACGCATGATGGAACTGAGTATTTTTCTGATAGCCTGTGAAGTAACCTTGACATTTTATATTTCCAGAGAAAGTGGAAAAACCTTAAACCCTAGAAAATTCTGCTTTTTCAAATTCTACTCCTTCAAGGCCCGCATAGTGGAGCCACTCAGGTTTATTTCTCCTCATGCGCTTATGCAGATTGCTCCATTTGAGATGGTATTTACATCAATAAAACCCAAAATACTCCTCACGATAGGGCCAGAAAAGGAGCCTATTGACACAAGAAGACTTCTGGAGATTAAAAGAGACTTTTTTAGAAGTGATATTTGTGGGGAATCAATGTAAAATAATACTAAAGAGGCAAATTAGAAAAAGCAGGAACCACTTGTGTATCTGCCTTCTTCCCAGAATTTTCCTTTGGGGCTCATTTCAGATCATCCCATGCAAAAATTTAGATCATCCTTTGATGGTTCAGTGTTTTACAGACAACTCTTTGTACGGCTTGGGACAGTCACAATATGACGCTGTAGAAATAAAAAAGCTAGAGATGTCCTGGAGGGTACTTTTTTTTCCTATCATACCTTGGCATACAGGGACATCAGAATCAATTCTTACCCATCTCTCTTCAAACAGTGATCCAACTGTAAGAGGTTATTGGCAGCTTGGATTATGAAAGGAAGCATTTTGCCATCTTTAAATTATAAAGAAGGCTCAGGCATTTCTGCACATTTTTACAATCTCCAGACCTAGTGATCCCAGTGTTAACCTGGCTCCTGACCCTAGGAGTCCTTCCAGACTTTCTCTTCTAGGTCCATCCACCGTCACCCACCATCCTGACTCCCTGGCTTTCTGGGGGCTACATTAGAACCTACTGTGATGGAGGGATGAGTTTGTCAATGCGATGACTCCTCCCTTTGGGCCAACACAGCTCCATATGCTCTAGCCCAGAGCCAGAGCTCAGGGACACCAGACAGCATAGCATGACCTTAAGCAGACAGTGTATAAGATGTGGGCTTAGCTAAGAAGGCCATCCTTGGCTGGGTGCAGGGGCTGACACTTTCAAACTCAACATTTTGGGAGGCCAGGAGTTCCAGACCAGCCTGGGCAAAATAGCAAGACCCTGTCTCTACCAAAAAAAAAACACACACACACGCAAAACTTAAAAAAGAATGCTATCCTCATGCTTGTGCATCCAGCAAGATGACAGTGCCTTCTCCCACCACCCTACATCACACCTGCTATGTTTATATCTCCCATTATAAAAGAGAGATGAAGAACAGGGAACTTAGAAGCCAGATTTCCTTGGTTTGAATCTTACTCTCCACATTACCTTAAACAAGCTTCTTCCAACTCTCTGTGCTTCAGCTTCCTCATCTGTAAAACTTAGAATAATAAAAAGAAAACCTATCCCCTACATATGTTGTGACGGCTAATAAATTAATATATAGAAGGGTCCGGAATGCAGTACTGTACTGTTACATAAATGTTAAGAGCCATTATTATCACACCATCAGGACCTTACCCTAATTATTTAGGGCTGTGATGGCACTTTTGCTTTATCCTGCCCCATTACATAACTGCCACCTCCTCCTCTTTCATTCTTCTGTGCCGCTGTTCAGTTCCATGACTCACCTGGAGAGGTAAGTTCCAGGCCAAGTAGACCATGTGTTTGTGCTCATCCATCCAGATTTCCGCCACTCGCAGAGCGTTGCGCTTCAAGGCAGGGGTCAGATCCAAGGCATAGGGCTTGTGGTGTCTCTCTAGGTGAGCAATCCGGGAGCAGGGCAAAATCTCAATCTTCCCTCCACACTGCCACACCTGCAGAAGAAGACAAAATAATCACCTGTGCTTCACAGCCAATGGGTTGCATAGCTTATTGACACAAGAAGACTACATTTTAGAACCGTTTTTAAAGAATGTAAGCTCAGTCCTCCCACTCCTGCCTTTATATTGCCTCCTAACCGTCTTATCTAAATCATCTTTCCTTAGAAGTCTACTGAACTGCTTCTCTCCTGTCATTCAAACAACTCCTGAAATCATACTTCTTTCAGCAAGTCCTCCTACATGGACCAAAGGAGGGGCCTCTGCTCCCTTACCCCCAAGGGAAGTGTCCATGTCCTGAGAGGCGCCATGCCCTGAGCCACTCTCACTGCACTAAGTTCCTCATGCCCCTTCTCTGCCTGCATGCTAGACATAGGGCAATGTGGCAGACAGATGCCAAAATGACCCCATGATCCCTCCTCCTGGTGTCTAGAGCCTTGCCTGATCCCCTCCCCCTTGAGTGTGGGCCAGTGACATGCTTCTAACCAACAGAATATGGCAAAGATGGCAGGATGTACTCGACTGCATGGATCGTGAATACACTGCACAAGATTGTAGAGTCCATTTTGCCAAGAGATGCTCTTGTTGGCTTTGAAGAAGGAAGCTGCCATGTTGTCAGCTAACACATGAAAAGGGAAGACATGAAGAGTGGCTTCCAGCCGATACCCAGCCTGAAACGGAATGCTTCCTCAGCCTGGAAGACTTTAAGGAACTGAATGCTGCCAATAAGAATGTGAGCTTGAAAGCAGATCTTTCCCCAGTGGAGCCCAGATGAGAACCTAACTGTGGCTGACACCTTGATGGCAGCCTTACAGAAGACCCAGCTGAACTGTGCATGGACCTCTGACCCACAGAAACTGTGAAATAATGAATGCATCTTGCTTTCAAACACTAAGTTGTGATAACATTGTTATACAGCAATAGATAACTCATTTGCGTAACTTGACCAAAAGGTACCATGGCTTATGACCCAATTACAAACATTCGTTTGTACCATCCTGATGGGTATAAAACATACTTGTCAAAACACACATTCCCATATTGAGCTTAGAAAATACGATGTTCATCTCAGTAGCTAATGGGACTATCCAATCATATTGGATTGATGTGATGTCTCCTGTGTCTTCTCTTCACGGTTGCCTAAGTGAGCTGCAGTTTCTGGGAGGTAATTAGCCCATAGCAGTGGCTACCAACCTAGCACACTCATGACAGTGGGAGTGCCTGAGATAACGGTGTGTAGCTCAGGCCCCACTGGTCCAGCTAACTTACCAAAAGAGTGTCCAACTGAGTAGTCAGTCTCATTATCTGACTTTCAAATTGTTTTCATCCTTTTCTCCACTTCTTAAAACCCTGAATTCCCCTTCCTTTACACCCTATTTCCCAGAACAATGAAGGTTAAAAAAAAAAAAAAAAAGCAAGGCTTTGAAGTCAGACTGGCCTATGTTCAAATTCTGGTTCCATCACTGCACACCTGGCAGCTAGCGTGTTTTGCAGCTGTCAGTTTTGTAATGATGGAAAAAGCTGACCCTCAACTTACTCATCTGCTAAAAGGGCACAGCCACTCTTTGGACTGTCACCAGGATCAAATGACATAACAAGAAATCAGTTATGGCAGCCTCTGAGATAACCTGAAATACACATTTTCTTTCATTATCCTTCTTTGGCTTTCCTCATTGGCCCCCAGAATGATGTGGAAGTACATCCAGCTTGCACTCAAATATTATTACTCTCTCTAGCCAAACATTCAAAATCCAAATATAACCTTACTCCAATTTTCCTAGCTGATGGAGGTCTTCACCTCACATGAATTCAGGGAGAAAAATTAACTTTGTCATAAGAAATCTTAAATTCAAGTTAAAAGTCAAGATTGTCGAGGCCAGGTGTGGTGGTTCATGCTTGTAATCCCAGCAATTTGGGAGGCTGGGACAGGCAGATCCCTTGAGGTCAGGAATTTGAGACCAGCCTGTCCAACATGGTGAAACCCTGTCTCTACTAAAAATACAGAAAGTAGCCGGGTGTGTTGGTGCGCACCTGTAATCCCAGTTACTCAGGAGGCTGAGGCAGGAGAATCACTTGAACCTGGGAGATGGAGCTCGCAATGAACCTAGATTGCGCCACTGCACTCCAGCCTGGGCAACAGAGCAAGACTCTGTTTCAAAAGAAAAAAAAAAAAGATTGCCATTTATGAAGTAATGCTCATAATTAGCTTTGCCCAAAAGTCTTCAAACTCTGCTCTCAAAATTTATTCCCACTTGCCAAACTCCTTCCATCATCTCTCTCTCTCCTTTCTCTCTCTCACACACACACACACACAGACACACACACACACATACACACACACACATACACACACATACACACACACATACACACACACATACACACAGACACACACACATACACACACACAGACACACACATACACACACAGACACACACACACATACACACACACATACACACACAGACACACACAGACACACACATACACACACACATACACACACACACATACACACAAACACACACATACACACAGACATTAAGCGTCTGATGATAATAATATTACTTTGTGCCATATGCTGTCCTAATACTTTCCATAAATTTAATCCTCACCATACAGGTATCTCCCTTTAAGTAACCTGCCCATGTTTGCCAGCTAGTAAATGACAGAGCTGCATTGTGAACCCAGGAAGTTACACATCCAGTTCTGGCACAGTGCGTGAAATAAACAAGGTGCTCAACAAATGCTGTTTTTCCTTTCCTACCCATATCTCCCTTCTTCACCTTTCGTACCCATCATCTCCATTTACACACACTGATGAGCACCATCCCTGCCACGGCCACTAGATGTCAGAATAAAGCACTCCACGCAGCTCTGACAGTCAAGACCTGCTACTGGAGAAAGATCATAATAAGTGCTTAGAAGCTTTAAAAGGCAAATAGTCACACACAAACCAAGAAGCTGGATATGGGCAGAACTGCTTGATCCAAAGAAAAGGGAAAAGATGACCCTATATTTTAAGCAAAGTCCATTTTAAAAATCACAAAATATTAAAATAAATAGAACGTATTGTAGAAACTGAAATGGTAGTGTTTTACGTACATTTGGGAGAATGAAAACAGAGAGACTCAGCCCAGGTGCAGAAGGAGAGAACAAAGCATAAGGAACTCAGAAATAATGAGGGCTTTGGGTCCTAAGTTGAAGAATTGGGGAATTCACCTGAAGCTCTGATAGGTAGGAAAACCCAGCCACACTGTAACTAGGGTCACCCTCAAGACTTTGCTAAGTACCATACATAAAGTATTTTTGCATTTATATTTTTTGTGTTAGAGACTACTTGTACTCCCAAAGTCTATTCTGCTCTACATCTCCAGTTATAGAAGAAACACCTGGGCATATAACTCACTAACTAAAGTCTATATTTCCCAGACTCCTTTGCACACAGGTGTGGCCATGTGACTAGGTAATGGCCAATAGAATGTGAAAAGAAACAATATACACAACTTTCAGGTAGTGCTCTTGAAAAGAAAGAGCTTGCTCTCTCTCTTTCCCCCTTTTCTCTCCCTACTGGCTAGAATACAAATACGGTGTTGAGTGTGGCAGGACCACAAAATAAAAGTCTTGGTCCCTATCACCCTAGAGCTGCCATTTCAATCCTGAACTGCTTATGTTCAAACTGTTATAGGAAAGCGTAATTAATTTCTATCATGTTGAAGCTTCTGTTATTTTAGCTTCTGTCAGAGAAGCTGAGTGAGCATTCTAATTAATATCTTTATAAAATTATATCAAATTCATTATTACATTGTGACTGTACCATCATTCTTATGAGGTACATTAAACAAAATGCTTCTCTCCATTTCACAAATGGGAAAACTGATCAGACCACTGTATTTGTCTGTTTTCACACTGCCATAGAGAACTGCCTGAGACTGAGTAATTTATATAGGAAAGAGGTTTTGTTGACTCAAAATTCATCATGGCTAGAGAGGTCTCAGGAAAATTACAATCGTGGCAGAAGGCAAAGAGGAAGCAAGGCACCTTCTTCACAAGGCGGCAGGAAGGAGAATGAACGCAGGAGGAACTACCAAACACTTATAAAACCACCAGATCTTGTGAAAACTCACAATCAGGAGAACAACCTGGTGGAAACCCTCCCATCACGATCCAATTACCTCCACCTGGTCTCTCCTTTGACACGTGGGGATTGTGTGGACTATAATTTAAGATGAGATTTGAGTGGGGACACAAAACCTGACCATATCAACCACCATCCAAAAAACAGTTAGTTTTCTCTGCCAAAGGATGGTTATGGCTTCAGGTATAACCCAGACAAAGCTCAAAAGTTCGTTTGTTAACATTAAATGTGGAGTCCTGAGTGGGTCCTTATTGGGTACAATACATGGCTATGGGGTCATCGGTTTCAGTCAGAAAGAAATTAAAGAGAATGGAATGAAATAAACTCTAGATGGGAAATTACTTTGTTCCTCCAGACACCACAATGGACCAGAGATCACCTTGTCACAAGCACAGAATTTCAGGGCTTGGAGGGGGAAAAAAGGTCATCTTACAGAAGCTTAGTCCACAGTGAGTTAGGAGAGACAGCATTAGAACTCAGGGTCAGTGTTTGTTACAATGCCAACCTGACATTCTTATTATTGTCACTTTTACCATTAAACATTTATTGAGTGTAAACCGTGTATCACTCACCATACTAGGTGCTTGATGCAGGAGGTAAGGGTTAGAGGGCTTGGATGTTGCGCACAAACTCGTGAGTGGCAAAGCAGGATTTTGACTTACGTCTGTCTGTCTCCAATACCTGTATAATTTCCACTACTTTCCATTGCCTCTTTTAAGAGTTCAGCCTTAGCCTGAAAGATGAAAGGTGAACTACCAAGAACAATCACAAACCCACAGGCCAGCCCCTTCTAATGAGGCCCTGAAGATTATGCCAAAAAGGTAAAAGAGATACTGTGGAAATGATATTTTATCCACAAAACCTCTTCTAAATTGATCCTGATGCATGAAAATTTATTGGCCCTAATTCTCCACACCATTTTAGGTTTGGCCATGTGACTTATACTCTGAAATAGCTTGCTACTTCTAAACCTAGGCCTTACAAGACTTCACACGGTCCCATCGGCCCTCTTGTACACCATAAGAAGAGCTTTCTGTCCTAGGTAGCTGCTATCCCACATGTGCCTGAGCCCCAGAGTGAACACGTGTGTGGAACACAGCCATTCCATCTGAGCCAGCTGGATCTGCAAATCTGTGAGAACTGATTATTGTTGCTTTAAGGCACTGAGTTTGGGTTGATTTATTGCATGACATTTTTTGGCAAGAGTTAACCAACACACTGACATGTTTTGAATCTGCACTTGTAATTTCTCTATTTTTCTTGGTTTGCACCCTGAATTCCCTTATAGAGCACAAAAATTCAGGTTGGGAGAGGTGGTGGAGCAAGATGGTGGAATAGAAGGCTCCACCAATCGTCCCCCTGACAAGGATACGAATTTAACAACTATCTACACAAGCAAAGCACCTTCATAAGAGCCAAAAATCAGGTGAACACTCACAGTACTCATGTTTTAACTTGATATTGCTGAAAGAGGCACTGAAGAGGTAGAAAGGACAGTGGTGAATCACTGATGCTACCCCTCCCCCATCCCCACTAGCTGCAGCGTGGTGTAGACAGCACTTCTGTGTGTTGGAGAAGGAAGAGCACAGCAATTGTGAGGCATTGAACTCAGTGCTGTCCTGTTAGAGCAGAAAGGAAAACTGAACCAAACCCAGCTGCTGCCCACCCAAAGAGGGAGCATTTAAACCAGCCCCAGCCAGAGGGAAATCACTGATCCCAGAAGTCGGACGTTGAGTTCCCACAAACCTTGCCACCAGGCTAAAGTGCTCTGAGTCTCTAAGTAAGTCCAAAAGGCAGTCTAGGCAACTATTAGGTGAATCCTAGTGCTGAACTGGGCCCAGACACAGTGAATTGGGGGTGGGGAGGCAGGTCACACAACCTACTGAAACACCAGTTGGGGCCACTAAGGGAGTACTGGCATTACCCTTCCCCTAACCCCAGGATGCACAACTTGCAGCTCCAGAAGAGACCCCTTCCTTCCATTTGAGGAGAGGGGAGGGAGAAGTGAGGAGGACTTTGACTGCATCTTGGATACCAGCTCAGCTACAGCAGGCTAGGAAATCAGTCAGAGTTGTATGGTCCCCGGTCCAGGCCCTAGCTACCAGATGACATTTCTAAACATACGCTGGGCTAGAAGGGAGCTCGCTGCCTTGAAGGGAAGGACCCAGTCCTGGCAGCATTTATCACCTGCTAGGTGAAAAGCCCTGGGACACTGAACAACTAGCAGCAATACCCGATACTACATTGAGGGCCTTGGGTGAGTCTCTGAGACTTGCTGGCTTTAGGTACCAGCTTGGCCACAGGTGGGTAGAGCACCAAGCAGTCACTTGGGGGTCCCTGATTCCAGGACTTGACTCTTACATGGCATTTCTGAACCTGCTCTGGGCCAGAAGGGAGCCCACTTCCCTGCTGGGTGAGTCCTAAGCCAGGCAGCATTCATCATAAACTAACTTGAGAGTCCTTGGGCCCTAAGGGAACATGAGTGGTAATCTGGCAGGACTCCCTGTGGGCCTGTGGCGGCACTGGCCTCTAACTTTGGACAGAAGAGGGAAGAGTAGGAAGGAGTGTGTCCTGTGGTTTGAGTGCCAGCTCAGCCACAATATAATAAAACATGAGGTAGACTTTTAAGGTATTTTACTTTAGCGTCTGACTGCCAGACAGCACCTCTGGACCCACTTGGGACCTGGAGGAATACACGGCCCTGAAAGGAAGGACACAGGCCTGTGTCCTGTGTCCTGGCTTTGCCACCTACTGATTGTAGAGCACCAGGATCTCAAGGGAACATAGGAAGTATGCAGTGAGTGGTCACAGCAGGCCTTGGGTGAGACCCAGTTCTGTGCTAGCTTCAGGTCTGACCCAGAGCAGTCACAGTGGAGGTGGTCACGGAGGTGCTTGTATCACTGCACCCCCAGCTCTAGGTAGCTCAGAACAGAGAGAGAGAGACTCCATTTGTTTGGGAGAAAGTAAGGGAAGAGAATAAGGGTCTCTGCCTGGTAATGCAGAGAATTCTTCAAGATCTTGCCCAAGACCATCAAGGTGGCACTTCCATGAGTCTGGAAGAACCACAGCATTACTGGGCTTGGGGTGCCCCCTAAAATAGGTACAGCTTAGATCATGACACCCACATCTTTTTGCATATCTGGAAAGTCTTTCCAAGAAGGATGGGTACAAACAAGCCTAGAGAGTAAAGGCTACAATAAGTAATCTTTACTTACAACAAGTAGCCTAACTCTTCAATGCCCAGACACAGAAGAACATCTACAAGTATCAGGATAATTCAGGAAAACATGATCTCACCAAATGAACTAAGGGACCAATCCTAGAGAGAGACATGGGACCATTCAGACAGAAAATTCAAAAAAGCTGTTTCGAGGAAACTCAAAGAAGTTCAAGATGATACAGAGAAGGAATTCAGAATTCTATCAGATAAATTTAACAATGAGATGGAAATAATAGAAAAGAATCAAGCAGAAATTCTGGAGCTGATAAATGCAATTGGCATACTCAAGAATGCGTCAATGTCTTTTAATAGCAGAATTGGTTAAACAGAAGGGAGACTCAGTAAGCTTGAGGACAGGGTATTTGTAAAATACCTAGTCAGAGGACAAAAGAAAAAAGAACACAAAACAATGAAGCATGCCTACAGGATCTAGAAAATAGCCTCAAAAGGACAAATATAAGAATTATAGGCCTTAAAGAGGAGGTAGAGAAAGAGAAAGGGGTAGAAAGTTTATTCAAAGGGACAACAATACAGAACTTCCCAAACCTAAAGAAAGATATTGATGTCCAAGTACAAGAAGGTTACAGAATGCTAAGCAGATTTAACCCAAAGAAAACTACCTCAAGGCATTTAATAACCAAACTCCCAAAGATTAAGTATAAAGAAAGGATTCTAAAAACAACATACAATGCAGCTCCTATACTTTCTGACAGCAGACTTTTCCGTGGAAACCTTACAGGCCAGGAGAGAGTGACATGATATTTGTAAAGCGTTGAAGGAAAAAGCTTTTACCCTAGAACAACATATACAGTGAAAATATCCTTCAGCCATGAAGGAGAAATAAAGACTTTCCCATACAAACAAAAGCTGAAGGACTTCATCAACACCAGACCTACCCTACAAGAAATGCTAAAGAGAGTACTTCAGTCAGAAAGAAAAGGACGTTAATGAGCCATAAGTAATCACCTATAGGTGTAAAATTCACTAGTAATAGTACACAGAAAAACACAGAATATTATAACACTGTAACTGTGGTGTATAAACTACACTTACCCTAAATAGACAGTCTAAATAATGAATCAATCAACAATAATAACTACAAAACCTTTTCAAGACATAGTACAATAAGATATATAAATGGAAATGACAAAAAGTTAAAAAGCAGGGGACAAAGTCAAGGTGTAGAGTTTTTATTAGCTTTTTTTTCCCACTTGTTTGGTTGTCTGTTTATATAAATAGTGTTAAGCTGTCATCATCTTAAAATAATGGGTGACAAGATAGTGCAAACCTAATGAGAACCCCAAACCAAAAAAGCATACAACAGATACACAAAAAAATAAAAAGCAAGAAACTAAATCATATCAACAGAGAAAATCACCTTCACTAGAGGAAGACAGGAAAAAAAGAAACAAGAAAGAAAAGACTGCAAAGCAACCAGAAAACAGATGACAAAATAGCAGAAATCCCTTCTTATCAATAATAACATTGAATGTAAATGGACTTAACTCTCCAATCAAGACATAGAGTGGCTGAATGAATGAAAAAACAAGACCTGCTGATCTGTTGCCTATAAGAAACATACTTCACCTATAAAAATACACATAAACTGAAAATAAAAGGATGGAAAAAGATATTCCATACCAATGAAAACCAAAGAAAGGCAGGAGTAGCTATATTTATATCAGACAAAATAGATTTCAAGACAAAAACTATAAGAAGAAACAAAGAAGGTCACTATATAATAATAAAGGGGTCAATTTAGCAAGAGGCTATAACAATTTTAAATACATATGCACCCAATACTGGAGCATCCAGATATATAAAGCAAATATTATTGGAGCTAAATAGAGAGATAGGACCCAATACAATAATAGCTGAAGGCTTCAACATCCTATTTTCAGCACTGGACAGATCTTCCAGACAGAAAACCAACAAAGAAACATCAGACTTCATCTGTACTATAGACAAAGTGTCTCTAAGAGATACAGACATTTCATCCAGTGGCTGCAGAATACACATTTTTCTCCTCAGCACATGGATCATTCTCAAGGACAGACCATATGTTAGGTCACAAAACAAGTCTTAAAACATTCGAAAAATAAAAATAATAGCAAGCATTGTCTCTGACCACAGTGGAATAAAACTAGAAATCAATAACAAGAGAAATTTGGGAAACTATACACACAAATGGAAATTAAACAATATGCCTCTGAATGACCAGTGAGTCAATGAAGAAATTAAGAAGGAAACTGGAAAATTCATTGAAACAAATGATAACAGAGACACAACACACCAAAACCTATGGACTATAGCAAAAACAGTACTAAGAGGGATGTTTGCAGCTCTAAGTGCCTACATCAAAAAGAGTAAAAACATCAAACAAACAATCTAATGATGAATCTTAAAGAACTAGAAAAGCAAGAGGAAACCAAACCCAAAATTGTAATAGAAAATAACTAATAGATCCCATTTGTCAATTTTTCCTTTTGTTGCTATTGCTTTTGGCATCTTTGTCATGAAATCTTTGCCCATTCCTATGTCCTGAATGGTATTGCCTAGGTTGTCTTCTAGGGTTTTTATAGTTTTGGGTTTTACATTTAAGTTTTTAGTCCATCGTGAGTTAATTTTTGTATATGGTGTAAGGAAGAGGTCCAGTTTCAATCTTCTGAATGTGGCTAGCCAGTTATCCCAGCACCATTTATTGAACAGGGAGTCATTTCCCCATTTCTTGTTTTTGTCACGTTTGCTGAAGATCAGATGGTTACAGGTGTGCGGTCTTTTTTCTGGGTTCTCTATTCTGTTGCATTGGTCTATGTGTCAGTTTTTGTACTAGCACCACGACGTTTTGGTTGTCGTAGCCCCATAGTATAGTGTGAAGTCAGGTAGCTATTATTAAAAAGAAAAAAAATAACAGATGCTCACAAGGTTGTGAAGAAAAAGGAATGCTTGTCCACTGTTGATGGGAGCGTAAATCAGTTCAGCCATTGTGGAAGGCACGGTGGTGATTTCTCAAAGATCTAAAGACAGATATACCATTCAACCCAGCAATCCCTTTACTGGGTATATACCCAAAGGATTATAAATCGTTCTATTATAAAGACACACACATATGTATATTCATTGTAGAACTATTCACAATAGCAAAGACATGAAATCAACCTAAATGTCCAACAGTGATAGACTGGATAAAGAAAATGTGGTACACATTCACCAACGAATACTACGCAGCCATAAAAAATGAAATCACGTCCTTTGCGAGGACATGGATGGAGCTAGAGGCCCTTATCCTTAGCAAACTGACACAGGAACAGAAAACCAAACTCCACATGCTCTTACTTTTAAGGGGAAGCTAAATGATGAGAACACATGGACACAAAGAGGGGAACAACTCACGCTGAGGCCTTTTGGAGGGTGGAGGGTGGAGGGAGGGAGAAGATCAGGAAAAACAACTAATGGAGACTAAGCTTAATCCCTAGGTGATGAAATAATCTGTGCAGTAAACCCCCATGACACAAGTCACTGATATAACAAACCTGCGCTAGTATCCCTGAGCTTAAAATGAAATTTAAAAAATAAAAAAGAAATAATAAAGATCAGAGTAGAATTAAATGAAATTGAAATAAAAAATACAAAGAAGTCATTGAAACAGTCCAGGCATGGTGACTCACGCCTGTAATCCCAGCACTTTGGGAGGCTGAGGCGGGAGGATCACGAGGTCAGGAGAACGAGACCATCCTGGCTAACACGGTGAAACCCCGTCTCTACTAAAAATACAAAAAAATTAGCTGGGCATGGTGGCAGGCACCTGTAGTCTCAGCTACTCGGGAGGCTGAGGCAGGAGAATGGCGTGAACCTGGGAGACGGAGCTTGCAGTGAGCCGAGACTGTGCCACTGCAGTCCAGCCTGGGTGACAGAGCAAGACTCCATCTCAAAAAAAAAAAAAAAAAAAAAAAAGGAACAACAACAACAACAAAAATCAATGAAACAAAAAGTTGGTTTTTTGAAAAGCTCAACAAAATTGACAAACCTTTATCCAGACTAACTAAGAAAAAAAGAGAGAATATCTAAATAAATATAATCAGAGGTGAAAAAGACATTACAACTGACACTACATAAATTCAAAGGAACATTACTGGCTACTATAAGCTACTGCATTCCAACAAGTTGGAAAATCTAGAAGAAATGGACAAATTCCTAGACACAATGAACCTGGTTCAAGATTGAACCAGGAAAAACATCCCGAACCTGAACAGACCAATAACAAGTAGTGAGATCAAGGCTGTAATAAAGTTTCCCAGTAAAGGAAAACCTGGGACTCAGTGGTTTCACTGTTGATTTCTACTGAACATTTAAAGAAAAACTAATACCAATCCTACTTAAATTTTTCCAAAAAATAGAGGAGGGAACATTTCCAAACTCATTCTATGAGGCCAGTATTACCCTGATACCAAAACCAGACAAAGACACATTAAAAAAGAAGAAGAAGAAGAAAAGAAAAAGAAAACTGCAGGCCAATATCTCTGATGAACATTGGCACAAAAATCCTCAATAAAATATTAGCAAACTGAATGTGACAATACATTAGAAAGGTCATTCATCATGAACAAGTGGGATTTATCCCTGGGATGCAAGTATTGTTCAATACATGCAGATCAATCAATGTGAAACATCATATCAAGAGAATGAAGGACAAAAACCATGTGATCATTTCAATTGATGCTGAAAAAGCATTTGATAAAATTCAACAACAATTCATGATTTAAAACTCCTCAAAAAACTATGTATAGAAGAAACATACCTTAACATAATAAAAGCCGTATACAACCCACAGCTAATATCATACTGAACAGGGAAAAACTGAAAGCCTTTCCTCTAAGATCTGGAACATGACAAAGATGCCCATTTTCACCACTGTTATTCAATGTACTACTGGAAGTCCTAGCTAGAGCAATTAGACAAGAGAAATAAATAAAGGCATCCAAATTGGAATGGATGAATTTCATGTTACCCTTGTTTGCAGATGACACAACCTTTTATTGGAAAAACCTAAAGACTCCACCAAAAAACTATTAGAATTGATAAATTCAGTAAAGTTGCAGGATGGAAAATCAACATCTAAAAATCAGTAGCATTTCTGTATGCCAATAGTGAACAATCTGAAAAGAAATGTTTAAAAGGAATTCCATTTACAATTGCCACAAATAAAATTAAATACCTAGGAATTAAGCAAAGAAGTGAAATAATGAAAACTATAAAACACTGATGAAAAACATTGAAGAGGACACCAAAAAATGGAAAGATATTCCATGTTCATGGATTGGAAGAATCAATATCATTAAAATGTCCATACAACCCAAAGCAATATATGGATTCAATGCAATCCCTGTCAAAATGCCAATGACATTCTTCACAGAAATAGAAAAAACAATTCTAAAATTTATGTGGTACTGCAAAAGACCCAGAATAACCAAAGCCATGCCTAGCAAAAAGAACAACACTGGAGGAAACACATTACCTGACTTCAAATTATACTACAGGGCTATAGTAACCAAAACAGCATGGTACTAGCATGAAAAAAGACACATAGACTAATGAACCACAATAAAGAACCCAGAAACAAACCCACATGCCTATAGCAAACTCATTTTTGACAAAGGTACCAAGAACATACACTGGGGAAAAGAAATTTTGTGCTGGGAAAATTGTGCTGGGAAAACTGGATATTCATATGCAGAAGAATGAAAGTAGGTCTGTATCTCTCACCATACACAAAAATAAAATGAAAATAGATTAAAGACTTAAATCTGAGACCTCAAATTATGAAACTACTACAAGAAAAAAATGAGGAAAATCTCTAGGACACTGGTCTGGGGAAAGATTTCTTCAGCAATACCCCACAAGCACAGGCAACCAATACAAACACTGACAAATGGAATAACATCAAGTTAAAAAGCACAGCAAAAGACACAATCAACAAAGTGAAGAGACAGCCCACAAAATGGGAGAAAATATTTGCAAACTACCCATCTGTCTAGGGATTAATAACCAGAATATATAAGGAGTTTAAACAACTTTATAGGTAAAAATTTAATAATCCAATCCAAAAATGGGCAAAAGATTTGAATAGACATTTCTCAAAAGAAGACATACAAATGGCAAACAGGCATGTGAAAAGATACTCAACATCACTGATCATCAGATAAATGCAAATCAAAACTACAGTGAGATATCATCTCACTCCAGTTAAAATGGCTTATATCCAAAGACAGGCAATAAAAATGCTGGAGAGGATGTGGAGAAAAGGGAACCCTTGTCCACTGTTGGTAGGAATGTAGATGAGTACAACCACGATGGAGGACAGTTTGTAGGTTCCTCAGAAAAAAAAAATAGAGCTACCATACGATCCAGCAATTCCACTGCTGGGTATATACCCAAAAGAAAGGAAATCACTAAATCCAAGAGATATCTGCACTCTTTCGTTTGTTGCAGCACTGTTCACAACAGCCAAGATATGGAAGAAATCTATGTCCATCAACAGATGAATGGATAAAGAAAATGTAGTACACAATAGAGTACTATTCAGCCATTAAAAAAAAAAGAATGAGGTTCTGTCACTTGCAACAACATGGATGGAACTGGAGATTATTATGTTAAGTGAAATAAGCCAGGCACAGAAAGACAAACACTGTATTTCTCACTTACATGTGAAATTTAAAAATCAAAACAATTGAACTCATGGGCATAGAGAGTAGAAGGATGGTTAGCAGAGGCCGGGAAGGGTAACTGGGGGAGATGAGGATGGTTAATGGGTACAAAAATAATAGTTACAAAGAATGAATAAGACAAATAAGACCTACTATTTGATGGCACAATAGGATGACTATAGTTAATAACAATTTAATTTTGCATTTTAAAATAAACAATGTAATTGGACTGTTCATAACACGAAGGATAAATGCTTGAGGGGATGGATACCCCATTCTCTATGACATGATTATTATTCATTGCATGCCTACATCAAAACATCACATGCACACCCTAAATATATACACCTACAATGCACCCACGAAAATTTAAAATTTCATTTATTTTAATTTAGGTTGTTCGTGTGATCTAAACAAGCATGGGAAGAAGTCGGGGCAGACAAGAGGCATCACTGTGGAAGTGTGAAGCCAGTATTTTTCCAGACACACAGAAGTTGGTCAGAACTAGCACTGGTTTGAGGATTTATTTTTTCTTTTTCTTTCTTTTTTAATAGATACAAGGTTTCACCATGTTGCCCGGGCTGGCCTTGAACTCCTGGGCTCAAGCAATCTGCCTGCCTCAGCCTCCCAAAGTTCTGGGATTACAGATGTGAGCCACCGTGACTGGCCGGCTTTGAGGATTTCAATTATATAATGATAAAAACCTGGCTATTTGTCTTAGATTGGACTATATCTCAGCACAAACTCAGGCTATCATGTCAGCTGCTCTGGCTGTGAGTACAGAAGCAGGCTGGCTGCCCACATGTCTGCATTCCCTGGTCACACTGCCCACTCCTGTTTTTGCTGTCTTTGGCCTTCTAGAGAATTGTCTGCTCCAAGGTTAAGTTTATCCCAGGAGATGCTTGAAAAATGCCCAGAGTCCTCAAGTAAAATAGGGACATCTATCTATTCAATCCCAACTTGACCCCTTCCTACCCACACCTCCGGGATTATATGGTCTATACCAGGAGTGTCCACTCCAGAAGTCCTATTGTCCCCCATCCTTGGCCCAATCGCCTGGAAACATGAGAATGTATCCACCTTTAAGCCAATGACATTCAGCCTTGTTCTAGGATTCCAGGGGTCCTACTACCTTTCTATTATTCCCCTTTCTGCTTTGTCCCATAAAGAGAAGGGAAATGTACACACCCGCAGGCTAAGCTCCACGTTCTCTCCTCCATAGATGAGCATTCCACCATCCAGAGACCCGATCTCTCCCAGGAAGTGCCTGTCAGCAGCCAGGATGCCCATGATTGAAGGACTCCTACAGAGCACACAGCAAGAGTCATTAATCTCTCCACGAGGAGCGGAGGCGAGGGGTGGGATGCTCAATGAGTATTTGGGCTTCAGAACTCTACTTAAGTCTGTTCTTAACATGAAGGCCTTCCCTAAACTTTCAGGCTGGACTAAGCGCATGCAGCTTTCCCTGGCCCACTGTGTTATCACAACCCTTCTCAAAATATATTGAAATTACATCTTTTTCATCTAGGTATCCTTACTTCATAGCCAGTTAATACTTGAAATGGCCAAAATGTTTTCCAAAATTTTTAATATTTTGCTTGATTTTTGCCTGAAAGTCCCTAAATATCCCAAAGTGTCTGTGATTTCTTAACTGGGATGACTTACTGGGGTTTTCTCCTTCTATCCTTTGTCCTTCACTTCATCCCCTCCCCTCCTTCCATGTCACCCCAAGTACTACCACCAAAGATAAACAAAATCCACGCAGTTCATTCCTGCCTTCCCACATGCTACTCAAGTTCCCTGAACCTCCTTAGACTTACTTCACTGGGGCAGTGACATCATGCAGATCAATCCAGGCTTGTGGCAGTGCATCGTAGCGGCACCAGAGTTCCCAGTTAAACCCATCAACTGCCAGTTCATACTTATCCAGTTTGAAGGTGTCAAAACGAATGTTGTCAAACACAGGAGACACAATCACGGTGCGGTCTTCCTGAATCCGAGCCAAGATTGGCTCTGCCCTAGAAGAAGAGTGTGCAGCAAGCCCAGCTTGGGTATGAGGACAAGCAGTAGGAGACAGCAGATAAAGCTGTTTCAAGTACCTTGCCCTGACATTGAGTACCTCCTCCATTTAGGCTGTGCTGGGTTGTGAGTAGAACTCTCCAGAGTCCAGAGAATCTCTGTACCTTTCAGGATAGCTGACGCTGCTAGCAGCCAACCCGCGTCAAGAACAGGTCTGAAATTAGTACCCAAGTAGCACCCCCAGGCCGTTGTGAAGCAGCATTATCAGTATGTATATTACTCCTTGAATTTACGTTATCTCTTGGTTCTCCCTGTTTCCAAGATGATGCTTCTTTCCTGTCTGATTCTCCACATTCTCTAAAGAACATAGTTCTCTTTATTTTATTATGTAATTTCAGGGCTGGGGAAAAACCTTTAAAATAACCAAAGGCTAATCTCCTCATCTTTACAGTTAAAGACACACTGTCTAGTTAAGTGAAGTGACTTACTCCAATTCACAAAGTATTTGGCAAAGTCAGAGTTATGATTCAACTGTCAGTACTCTCTACCATGCTACTTCTCTTAGCCAAGCAAAATGCCTGCATAAAAGCATGCTCTTTTGGAGAGTCCCTTTATTTAAGGCCCGGTGCTGACTTTCCCTATGTCCACAGTGTCCTGTCCTGTGTTCTGTACATGCACAATGTCTCCTCTCTGCCCTCTCCAGAAGAATCAGCCTCTTTGAGCCTTACCACCCAACATTGACTTCAATGTGAGCATCCAAGATGGCGACCACGTCTGCTGTAGCAGCTTCCCAGCCACTGTTGCGGGCTTGAGCAAGACCTTTCCTCTCAGGATGTCGTATTATTTTCAGTAGTCCTGGATACTTCTGGTTGTAAAGCTTAATCTTCTCATCCAAGTGTACCTTTAGTTCTCCTGTCAATCAAGTGCACACCTATAGCAATTCTGCGTGCAACAATCAATGTGATACAAAAGTTTTATACTATCATATAATCGTGACTGGACTACCTCCAGCATAAAATGGGCAATTCCAAGAGTCAGCTAGAAAATAAATAGTATTTCCCCTGCACCTGCCTGTCTTCTCCCTTTCACCTGAGGTGTACTGTGACCATTCCTAATTTCCTTTCCCTCACAGTTAAACTATCTTAGCATGATAATACTGCTTACTACATGTCAGGCACTGTTATAAGTGCTTTTTCACATTAAGGAGTTCTTGAGAGAATGAGTAGGACAGATCTAGCCCAAGGTGCACACGTTGATGGAAAACATTGCAGGAAGGCCTGGAACATCTTCATAGCTAAACTCTCAAGACTCTAGAGAATCCATAAATGACTAAAATTGTTTTGTTTTGGATATTCCCAGTTGACCTACTTAAGGACCAACTGGGACTGAATGCACAGATTAATCTCTTTGCCAGCTTCTAGCTAGTCAATTTAGCCCAAAAATTATGCAAACAAGATTCACTATTTCCAGATTGTTTTCAGGTAGTTTTCTTCCCTCTCTTTTAATAAAGCTTGTCTGTGGCTTTGTTCTTGGGCTCAGCCTACCGCCGACTTCCTCACATGTAAGAAAACAACTTTCATGCAAATCACTGAACAGTATGCAAAATATCTAACCAAATGACTCTGAGTTACTCGTTGATAAAATTTAGTTAATTCTGAAAGTATCTCATGTGGTAGGCACTACAATATCCCTACTTTACAGATAAAGAAACTGAGGCACAAAGAGTTTTAAAAACTTTTCCAAGTCACATATCTAGTAAGTGGTATGCCCTGGATATGAACCTATGCTGTCTTTAGCCACCAGAACACACTGTCTCAAGAACTCTGTGAGTATCTGGCTGAGTTTATTAAGTCCTCCCTCCCTTTCCTCTCCTCTCTCCCCATAGCCAAGGAATGAGATTCTTGATGGTTCCTCTCTCAAGAGCATATTCGTGATACCCAGAGTGATCAAGATCTGGAATCAACACCTAAGTGACTGTGGCAGTAAAATTTACCCCATTTTAGATCTGCTGCACTCAAGAGTGATTGTCTCAATTATTGAAGATGCTAAGCAGAGCCAGTACATCTAAGGCTGTTTGCTTCCTCTGGGAGTGAGCTGGGGTAGCCAAAGTGGCCAGTCTGTACACCTACCCAGGCACTACTTTTAGTCAGTAATCCACAGGAGGTGCCATTGAACCTGAATATCTAGATTCTAATTCAGTCACTACATCATTCTGTGTCACTTCCCATTGGATGTGTCTTTTTCCTCAACTTAGAGAAAAGTACCATAGTGGGCATGGTGGCTCATGCCTGTAATCCCAACACTTTGGGAGCCCGAGGTAGAGGAGTGCTTGAGCCCAGGAGATTGAGACCAGCCTGGGCAACAGAGTGAGATTCTGTTTCTTTTTCAGAAAAAAAGAAAAAAAATTTTAAAAATTCAGGAAAAGTACCAGATAGTCCGGACCCTTCCAACTCCAAATTTTTATGAGCCATAGATTCTGAGTCACCTCCTGAAAAATAATATCTATCATATAGCACAAAAATTAAGGACGCCTCAATGGGTTTTCTGAAGACAACCTATGCTCCCTTCCCAGCTTTGCCCTCCTACTGGTCTCCTCCCCAAAACCTGTTATTCCAAGCTGGTCAGCTCAGGGTACTTCTGGATTCCTCATTTTTGTTCACACCTTTCTTTCGGCACTCCCTAGTTCTCCACCCCAACCCCGTTTCCAAGTCTTCCCTCGTTTTCTCTGCTGTCTCAAATCCTATGAAGGCTTCAAGTCCCAATCCAAGTCTGCCTCCTCCAGGAACCCTTCTTAGATCATCACACCCCCCACCCCCACACCGTGCTTTCTTTCGCTGACAGTTCACTCGGTTTGTCACATTATTCTTCACACACTGAAGTATCTTTCCACAGATGTATCTTGCTTCATTAAGATGGAAACTTGAACTCTCTGACATCCTCTTCCCTGCCCACTGCCTGGCACATGGTAGAAACTCAACATGTAGTTGTTGATTGTGAAATATTCCTAAAATTAGGAAGAAAATACAGCATTCCATCTACCTTGATATAATTTTTTTAAAAGCTTACACCTCATCTAACATTTGAGTGACATTTAACATATAAGCTCAAAATATTTGAGTGACATGAATAAGCTTAACATCTAGGGAAAGACAGAAAGGAGGCAAGCCTCTGGCACCAGGTTGTGGCATTTCAAAAGTACTGCAAATAATACTGAGATAGGCGAGGAGCAGAACACTAGCTACCATGTAATGGGAACAGGTTCTCTCCTGAGGCCTTTACACATATGATTTAATCCCAAAAGTGGTCCTATCAGGTAGGCACCAGTATTTCCTGGTGTTACAGATGCAGAAACTGAGGTGAGAAGTGGTTGAGTCACTTGTCCCCAAGTTCACATGGATAGTGAGTTTCTCTTTCTGTAGGCAAGATACAGACTTCCATTTATTTTCCTGTTTAACATAAAACAGATATTTGAGTTCTACTCAGTATGGGCTCAATTTGGCTGGTGTTTTTGTGGTTAATGACAGAGACTCTCTAATTCCTGTCCCTGTAACACCAAAGAATGGCTGCCAGTCCCCTTTTCTGTGACCATCCAAACAAATCATCTCTGTCGAAAACCAACATGGGTTTCAGATCTAAATGAGAGAAATGTGTTATAATGGAGTGCAGTTTAGAACAATAAGAAATCTTTGGTTTTTCTTTATGTGTCTACACTGTGTTTGTAATCTTGTATTTTTTTATTTTATTGTTCCTCAGGAAAAAGTCCTGAATTAAGTCTTATCTACACCACATAGAACATAGAGGATAGGCCATAGACTGTTGACTTTTTTTTCACAGAAAAAGATAACTTTGACACTATTCCAGCTCAATTCTTGTGTTTGCCTCATGAAGACCCTGAGTCCCAAAGAGGTGAAGGGACTTGCCTGCGGTTGTCTCAGGCAGGGAGCGGAGCCAGGGTGTCTTCAGAAGTCCAGGGCAGAGGTCTTTTTAATCATGCTCCTATTTTTGGCTCAGAAAACCAGGTGTGCAACTTGGTACCAGTCCCCATGCTCAGAAATGAATGAAACCAGTCTCTTTTCTTTGGTTTTCAGTGGAATTTTGCTCTAAAAGTTGTACCTTCTTATTTTTTGCTTAGTTACATTGGAAGTAAAAAAGAGGAAGGTATGCAAAGGATGAAGATAAGTATTGTTAGTATGGAAGAGTCTTAAAAAGAAGGTTTAAGCAGTCATTTTATTTGCTCTCTCTCCTGAGAGATAGGTTGAGAGTACAACCACCTATCTGGTACTTAAAGATCCACAGAGAAGGAACATATTCTGCCTCCAATGAGCTGCCACTTCATAACGCTTATAGTCAGGAAATTCTTCCTCACTGCTAGCCCAAACCTCTAAGTTTTTGTAACTTAATTCTACTGTCTTTTATTTGTTGCACAAAATTAATAAAACTAAGAGTCAACACTTGTTGAGAGGTCACCATGTGCAAAATGCTTTACATAATTCATGTATTATAAAGGGAACATAGCAGTTAGGGCTAGGGCTCTGGACTCTGAAGTTTATGGTCAAATCTCAAGTCTGTCTCTTACCAGCTGTCGGATGTTGAACAAGTTCCTTGATCAGTCCACGCCTTAATTTTGTGCATCTACACAATGGGTCAAAAAGTGGTTCCTTCCTCATAGGGCTGTTGTAATGATTAAAATAGTTAACATGGCCAGGCACTGTAGTCATGCCTGTAATCCCAGCACTTTGGGAGGCCGAGGCAGGCAAACCACCTGAGGTCAGGAGTTCAAGGCCAGTTTGGCCAACATGGTGAAACCCCGTCTCTACTAAAAATACAAAACTTAGCTGGGCGTGGTGGCACCTATAATCCCAGGTACTCAGGAGGCTTAGACAGAAGAATTGGTTGAACCCGGGAGGCGGAGGTTGCAGTGAGCCAAGATCCTGCCACTGCACTCCAGCCTGGGTGACAAGAGAGAAACTCTGTCTCATAAAAAAAGGCAACACACGTAGGGTGCTTAGAACAAGCAATGTTAGCTGCCATTATGATCTCACTTAATTCTCACTATAGTTCATAAAAGAGTTATTATTATCAACATCCATATTTTGTGTACAAGAAAATCAGAACATGAAGACGTTGAGTTACCCAAGGACATAACACTTATAAGGAAGAAGCTGGGATCATGAACTCAGAAAGTGAGGACTCAGGTCCATTATCTTCTACATCTCTTCCTTGGGTGGGCTAGACGCGGGGCAGGGGCACCCTGTGGGCAACAGCTATTGCCTCCGTGAAGAGTCAGCACTCAAAGCTGTCTTTCCTCCAGGCTTCATGACCCAGGGAGAGTGGTCTGCTCTTCATAAGGAGCATCTCTAAGTCCCTTCCTGGTATCTGGAGTCCTTCTCTAGACTCCGCTTCACCCCTCCTCCCCAGGCTCCTTCACTGTGCATAAGAGGGGCACACGTAGATTTGGAGGTACACGGTCCTGCCTAACTCCCACCTCTGCCACTGGCTTGCGGTCCAGTTTAAGCACACTGTGTGAGCTCTCTGTGTCTCCGTGTCCTCATCTGTGTAGAGATAATTATCCTCTGTCTTGACTTTGTGAAGATTAGATGTGGCTAGCACAAACAGACCCTCAACAAATGATCTTTTTATTTTCCCTGCATGAGAAACCCAAGGGGTCCTAAACTGTAAACCAAAACCTCTTTCCAGCCAAGCACAGGTGATAAGTGGTCATTTTTACAGTTATTCTTTGAGCACGTTGCTCACCATTTGAGCTGAAATCGTCCACCAAGATGATTTCCTTCAACAATCGAGAGGGTGTCCGGTTGATGATACTGGTGATGGCCCGCTGTATAATGGACAGAGCTTCATTCATGAATATGAGAATGACACTGAGGGATGGGAGTTGGGAAGGATATGTCTTCTGAAGACATCTATAAGAGATCATTTTTATAACATATTATTTTTTTAATTACTTAAACATTGCTATCCAATCTTTCCTTTCACTCTGTATGATGTTATACAGACCAATTCAACCACCCCTCAAACTCACTGGAAAGCAAAACTCTTAGTGGCTTATCACAGTAGCAAGATTTTATATTCGTTTATCCAAAATTCTCCTGTTATGGGGATAAAATCTTTTTTTATTAATCTTTACCAGATGTTTCCATTTGAACATTCAACATCCTTCAAAAGGAATTCCTATTCCTCTTCTACACCCAGATTAGTTTCCTTGCTGGCAGCCTTCTTCCTGTCATTGCCACAGCCCTTTTCCCATGTTCTCAGACCCCAGTCACCTTTGACACGCCCTCTACTTCACCACCAGACACAGGTGGCAAACTAGCCTGTATTTGCTAAATGCTTACCATATGCTAGGCACTGGTTTACCCTTTTTACAGCTTTATTGGGGTTAAATTGATATACAAAAGCTGCAGATATGCATGCACCCACAATAAAGTAATCAAGGTAATAAATGTATCTATCAGCTCCAAAAGATTTTTTCTATATGTTTGCCCATGTTTAGTTTGTTATTGAGTTTTGTAAGCATTCTTTATATATTCTAGAATTCTTATCAGACATATGGTTTGCAAATATTTTCTCCCACTCCATGGGCAGTCTTTTCACTTTCTTGATGGTGTCATTTCAGGAAAAAACAAAGTTAGTTTTGATAAAGTTCAACATTTCGATCTTGTTTCACCTATGCTTTTGGTGTCATACCTAAGAAACTCTTGCCAATCCCTATCGCCCAAGATTTGCTGTCATTTTTTTCTAAGTGTTTTATAGTTTTATCTCTTATATTTACATCTATGACCATTTTGTGTTAATATTTGTATATGGTGTGATGAGGGGTCCAACTTTGTTATTTTGCATCTAGATATCCACCTGTCTCAGCACCCATTTGTTGAACACACTATTCTCTCTCCCATTGCATTGTCTTGGCACCCCTGTCAAGAATCGGTTGATCATAAATTTAAGTGTATATTTTTTCCCCCATGTAAAAGGACAGAGGGAGCTAAAGTCGGGTATTTTCATTCCACCATGGAGAAAGCTAAAGCAGGCTGGAGTTGATTGTTCCCCTTCTCCCAGGTAAGTTAGTGCCTTGGTCCATTTTGTGCAGCTGGGACTGGGTAAGTTAACAATGAACAGAAATTTATTGGCTCCTGGTTCTGGAGGCGAGTAAGTCTAATATCAAGGTGTGGCCTCTGGTGAGGGGCTTCATGCTGCGTTATAACATGGCAGAAGGTATCCCATGGCAGAAGGAGCAAAGACAGGATGAAAAGAACAAGAGCCCAGTCCCACAATAACAAACCCCCTCTCATGATAATGACGGGGTAAGAGCATTCGCCCATTCACCAGAGCAGAGCCCTCACGACCTAAACACTTCTTCAACGTCCCACCTCTCAATACTGTCGCAACGGCAAATACATTTTCACATGAGTTTCAGAGAAGACAAACATTCGAACCACAGCAGTTAGGCTATCACACAACTCCAGCAGGTTAGGCTCTGGTAAAATAGCTTCTCTTTCGGGCAGACCTTGTTAAGAAGAACAGACTAATCTGGCATATTTCAAAATGATTCCTTTTCACCTCTTCCTTTCTCCCTCCCAGAGGCAGGAGGAGGTTTTTCTCTGATATTTACTGTGAGGATCTGGTAGAGGTCTGGGGGGTAAAATGGACACAAGTGTAGGAACCCCTGTGACTGGGTCTCCCCGGAGTGTTTAATTCTCAGACTTGTCCACGATTCATCAATTTACAGTTCAGGTTTTCCTATCCTCGCCCTGGTTCCCACAGTTTCTGCTCTGGTAAAGTTGTGATTCTTTGTATCTACCTGTCTGTCTGTCCAATTTTGGGGGCAACAGTTGGCCCTGCAATGTCACTTCCCTATAAGAGCTGAGAAGAGGCCGGGCGCGGTGGCTCACGCCTGTAATCCCAGCACTTTGGGAGGCCGAGGAGGGCGGATCACAAGGTCAGGAGATCGAGACCACGGTGGAGACCACGGTGAAACCCCATCTCTACTAAAAATACAAAAAATTAGCCAGGCGCAGTGGCGGGCGCCTGTAGTCCCAGCTACTAGGGAGGCTGAGGCAGGAGAATGGCGTGAACCCAGGAGGCAGAGCTTGCAGTGAGCCAAGATCACGCCACTGCACTCCAGCCTGGTGGACAGAGTGAGACTCCGCCTTAAAAAAAAAAAAAAAGAGCTGAAAAGAGTTTACTTTTCCCTTTTTTCAGCTTTTTACTTGCTGTTAGGATACAGTGGGGACCTCTAAGCTCCTTAAAAGCCAGACCAGAAAATGAAAGTCAAACTCTTCATTTTTATTATTGTACTTCTCAGTTTTAGAATGATCATTTGGCACCTCTTTATAATTTGTAAGTCTTTATTGATAGTTTCTGTTTGATGAGACGTTGTCATTATAACCTTCCTTTAATGCTTTAGACGTGGCTAACTTCAGTTCTTTGAATATATGTATAATGATGTCTTTGAAGTCATTATCAGATAAGTCCAATATCTGGGCCTCTTCTAAAGTTTGCTGCTTTGTTTTCTCTTGTGCAGGAGTTATTACTCTTTCCTGTATCTTTGTATGTCTCATAATTTCTTGTTAAAAACGTATCATTTTAGACAAAGTATCTAGTAACTCTGTATATAACCCAGGAGTAAATGGGTAAATGTCATTGTAATTTGCTTGGTTGTTTATTTATTCAATTGGTAACTTAGTTAAACTAATTTGCAAAGTCTACAAAATCTATTTCTCCTGCAGTGTTCAGCCTTTAATGCTCATGATCTTGATCTTCTTCTTTTTTTTTTTTTTCTTGTTTTTCTCTTTTAGCCTGGCTACCTAGGGGCTGCTTCTGGGTCATCATAAGCCACTTATTCATCAGAGATTGGATTTAAAGCTCCTTGGTTGATTAGATTCCTGAACATAGGTGGCATGGAGGCTGCAATCACGGTTCAGGGAGTTTACATTTTGACCTACATACTGGTAGCTTGGATTTTTTTCTGCAATAACTCCTGAGAGAGCACAGCCTTAGGTATGCACATAGTATTCCAGATTCCCAGGGATGTGCATGATGTTATTTTTAATCCTGGCTTCCTAGTTGTTGCCTCTGAGTCAGAGCAGTTCACTGTTCAAGCTGTATTTGTTCAGAGGTTGGGCTTCAGCCCCCAGTGCCGGTGAGGATTCAGCTGTTTGCTGATGGATCTGTGTTCTGGTTGGCAAATGATTTTCAGTCTTCCCCTCATTCTACTCTTGCTGTTCCTGAGCAGGTTCAGCCTGGGGCTTGCACACAAACTTCTAGACAACCCAGAGATAACTGTGATCCAAGGAGGGCTCTTCTTGGCAATGGTTTTCCCTGATTCTTCCTGTTAAATTTCTGGTTGTTCTGCCATTTTGCTTGTTGCCACCAGTATTACGGAGCTATGAGCATGCTTTTTAATTTTCTCTACCAAGATCTCTATTGCTTCAAACAACATCATTGGGCTGGACTTCTTTATCCTCTGTTCTAAATAAGGTCAGTCCCTTAAATATAGCTAGGGAGGTTTTCATCCTGCCTTTCCTCCTGAATAGAACTTCTGCACCACTGCACAGGAGCTGGAGGTGGAGACAGAAGCCCTTCTAGAATGACAACTTGCTCTACAGGTAGACGTGGGCTGGGGGAAAGGAGGTGGCGGCCCCTGGAGCTCCTGGTCTTCCTAGCTTGTGCATTCTGGTATGGAAGTTCCACTCTGACAGCAAGTTGGGGAAGGAGCAACTGGAGCCCAGTGTTCTTGGACTCATGCACCTGGAGTTGAAATTTCACCCTACGAGTAGAGGCAAAATAAAAGAAGGGAGTCACAATTGTCTCTCTCAATTACCTCCACTAGGAATATAACTTTTGCATTCCTAGTGGAGGAAGGAGAAGGTCTGAAATGTGGGTGGCCTGTCCTTCCTGGGGTGATACCAAGGACCTATGTATGCTAGCACCTGCAGGGACAGGGAGCCCCCTTCTTGACCACAGCCACCAGAGCAGATAACCTTGTGAAGTTTCCATAAGACAGTGCTGAGGGTGGGTGGGGGGAACAAGTCATGGCTCCAATGCCACAGACTCCTGCTCTTCTGAAGGCTAAAGATTTTCTTGAAAGAATGTTTTTCCATTTGCATATTTCCTTAGAACAGTTTGTTTAAAAATTTAAATAATTATGATTTTTTCCAGTTAAATAGTTGTTTTGCTAGGGAAAGAAAATGTTGCACTCAACACTTTGCCATTCTGGAAGGAAGCCTCAATCCACACATTTTTTAAAGATTTAAAGTAGTTGCCAACCTACAAATCCAGATTTCTTGTCTCTCTGACAAAGCAAATATTTATCTCACTGCAACCACTTTTCCAGGAGATAGCCCCTGCTCTGTCCAGAGCCAGGGTTCCTGCAGTTACTCACAGTGTAGCTTCCTGTTCACCCATTCACCATCGCCCTCACCCAAAATGCTCACAACATGTATGTTGGCAGGCATTTGAATTGCAGCCTCTGAAATTGCAAGGGGATTTTAGGCAAAAGCCAAAATGCAGATGAATGCCAGGGACACAAAAGAGCACACACTCCTTGGAGAACTGCCCTGCTTAGTAGTAGTGCCAAGAGATATGAAGATGGACATATCAGAAGGACTGGACATTGGAAGCTAGGAAGATTGGACTTTATCCTAGAGGGACTAGAGGATTTTAAGCGAAGAATTGGTATGATCAACTTAACATTTTGAAGAAAGCATTCTGGCTGCCATGAAGACAACAGAAGGTAATCAGCCACATGTGGATGCCATACTACAGGTGGGAAGGTATGAAGACCCCACCTAAGGCCTACCCTGAAGAAAGAAAGGAGCGAGAGAAAGATACTTTCAATGTGATCTCCTCGTCTCACTCATTACTCAAAGGTGGTGGGCAGGTGGAAGTTGAAGGGGTGATACTAGATCACAAAAAAAAAATTATCAGATACTAACAATACTCACACACACATCACTTGGGGATCTTGTTAAAGTACACACTCTTATCAGGAAGTTGGAGCGGGGTCTGAGATCCTGAATTTCTTCCAGGCTCCCAAGTGATACCAATGCTGTAAGAGGGTGGTACAGTAAATAAGAGTAGGAGCAGAGTCTCCAGAAAGAACTGTGTTCACTCGAGTTACAGCTGTCACTTTCTATCTGCATGATCTTTTTGTGCTTCTCTTCCTTTCCTTATTTATAAGATGGTGAGGGTGGTGGTGGCTAGCAGCAATAGTATTAATAGTAATAGTAGTAGTAGGAGGAGTAATCCTCACATCATAGTATTATTATGAGGTTCAAATGTGGTAATGTGCATAAGTGCTCAGAATAAAAGAAGCTCCATAAAGGTTATCTACTATTCTTACTACTTTGCTGGTTATTTTTGTTCTTGTTGTCATTATTACTTGGACAATGGCAACTTTCACTGAGCTAGGAGCAATAAGAGAAGAAAAAGAAGTGGATCAACTTAGGTTTGGCCGTGTGGCGTCTGAGATGCCTCTGAGTCACACCATGGAATTCCCTGGCAGGTCACTGCATATATGGCCCTGGAGCCTCAGAAGAACAAGTCTGGATTACAGTCCTGTGGATTTGGGAGTCATTGCCATGTAAGTGGTGAATTCGTAAGTGGATAAAATCACCTTAACTACCAGCAGAAAGAAGCCTTGGACTAAAGCCTGAGGATGATCAATATTTAACGCACAGGCTGAGGAGCCTGGCAGAGATGAACTTCAAATTCTTTAAAGCCTAGTGGCAGTTCTTAATGTCTGGTATGGGATGGTTATACAATAAATCTGTATTTAATTGAGAGTAAGAACAGGTGATTATGTTAAATTGAAGACTGGTTAAAATTCTGTTGAACTTCTCTTTCCTCTAATCCACATAATCACATCAGTGACTTCAGATGTTCTTTCCTCTGCCCTGTTTCCTATGCATCTTTTGCATATTCTTGTCTATACTCTAAATGCTTTCATGACACTTCTCTTATCCATACCCACATTTTCTTACCCACCGTACATCAATCAAAAGAGGTCGGAAATGTGCCTCCCGTGGTTCCAAAAGAATAATCTCTCCCTCCTCCCTGCATCACCAGTACCTGACCTGGAACGTGTAGACCAGCACTATCCAGTAGAATTTTCTGCAATGATGAAATCTTTTATATCTATCCTATACATAATGATAGCTACTAGCCGCGTGTGCCTATCAAGCACTTATAATATGGCTAATGTAACCAGAACTTAAATGCTTAATTTAATTTTAATTAATTTACATTTAAGTAGCCATATGTGACTGGTAGCTATTATACTGAACAGTGCAGCAGAAGATAATGGAAAAGTATTTGCTGGTTGGATGACATCTAGAGGAACCGATCTCTAGGCACTCCTCCCAGCAGAGAATCACAGTGTACCACCTCAAGCAAATAATTTTAATTAATTTACATTTAAGTAGCCACATGTGACTGGTAGCTATCATACTGAAGAGTGCAGCAGAAGATACTGAAAAAGTACTTGTTGGTTGGACGACATCTAGAGGAACCGATCTCTAGCCACTCCTCCCAGTAGAGAATCACAGTGTACCACCTCAAGCAATGGGAGAGAATGGCAGAAGGAGATAAGGTAAGTTCTATGCGCTACAGCTGGAAAGATAAACTTTATTCATATCACAATTTCGCCTGAAACTACTGTTGTGTGGAACACATAAACTAATTTGTATACATGCAAACAGACTTTAATCAATTGCAAACTATGTATTCTTACATTGGGATTTTCCAAGGCAAATTATGTGGCTGGCATAATTTGCCTTAGAAAATCCCAGTGTGAGAATATATATTACACTGGGAGGGCCAGCCTCATGGTATGCAACCTGGGCAGTCACACAGGACTCCACATGTAGGTCTCCCCCATTGATTTAATTCATTACTTTTATCATCTTGAAATTCTTAATTATTTTTTAATGAGTGTCCCTCATTTTCATTTTGCACTGGGCTCTGCAAATTGTGTAGGTGGTCCTGTTCACAGCAGGTGGGCTCCCTATTAGAGATTAATCATTGAAGCTGTGCCTTTTTGTGTGTTTAATTATTTAATCATTTGTTGGTATTTTATATCTATCCAAATTCAATTAAGTGACCGCTTCATTCTCCAATTACACAGCACACTCTCCTGAGAAGCCTTTCTCCAGTCTCTGAAAGGTAGAGAGAGGCCATGACAACATGAGAACTGCCAGGGCTGGCACCTTTCTGGTATCAAACAGCTATCCAGAAAGCTGAGGAAACCTAGGAACCACAATCGTTTTGGCATCTCATTTGGCAGGAAGCTGGACTAAATAGCATACAATGCCTATGCTAAGTTCAAGATTCTACATGACAGCTTTCATTCACTAAATGATTTTTTTCAGCAAAGTCAGTGGAGTTATCTATCTGTAGTACTCAAACTATGAAGGTTTCCAGAATGCTTTAGCTCTGAAATCTATGCACCTGAGCCACATGGATCTTTTTATGGGCATCAGGGAAGACAGGCTGTCTCCTGGTTTATAGGTATCAGATGTGACTCAGACATTACTAAGGTATATATAGGCACTTGATTCATATATAGTTTTCACCATAGTAAAACTTTTTGAGAAGCAGTTTTATGAATTAATCTCTATGGAATTAAACCTAAATGCTCCAAAATTAAGAACAAAGCAGCTCCAGTTACCAATTGATCCCTGCATATTATCCTCATGCCTCAAGATCTAAACTATACAGTGGATCCTGCAGAAAATATATTAGGTCCTACTTGCCTCCCAGGTCACAAGTGGCAAATACTAACACAATTGCCATCATTTCCTCTTCCTTGTGTATAGCAGGCATTGCTAATAGATCACAGCACTTAGGTCTTTGATCATATTGACTCAAAAGTCTTCCCACTACAATACTCCAGGTAGTCACTGCCAGTTAGTTGGAATTGGCATGAAAGATGAAATGTTTCACCATTTCTTTCACAAGCTAATTCGTTTAAATATTCCTCTAAATACCTTAGCGTAAAACATCCAAGGTAAAGCAATCTACATGTTGAAATAAGTAGGCCTTGGTAAAGAAGTAGTTTTCTCTTCTTCATTTAAGTCTCTCCTACTCCTTTCTAACTCAGAGAATCAGGGATGATAGAGAATCATTTTCAGGGTGATGTGATAGAAAGTACCAATTCATCAATCAAACCATACACTGAGCCACTGTCATGCACTACATGAATCACAGGTCGAATCTTGAATGTGGATTACTTTGCTCTGATGGTTAAAAGCATAAAGAGAAAGCAATTTATGAATGGCCTGGTCATAATTTCTTTTCACTTGATGTCTGTTTAATTCAGCTACAAGATCTTAGTACTAAGAGGCTGCAATTTATGATACATTTTATAATCCCCAAAAGAAATATTCATTCTCAAAATTTTTTGAGGCAGACCCAAGAAACTCAAGGAATTCCAAGTAGAATGAATGCAGAGATACACACCCAGGCCCATCATAATCCAAATGCTGAGAGCCAAAGATGAAAAGAAAATCTTGAAAGAAACAAAAAGAAAAAATGACTTATCACGTACAAGGGAACCCCAATAAGATTGACAGTTGATATCTCATCAGAAACAATAGAGGTCAGAAAGCAATGGGATGGCATATTGAAAATGCCAGAAGAAAAACGAAACTGTCAACCAAGCATTTTTTATCTTACATTTTTCGAATAAAGGTATTGACAGATAAACAAATGCTGAGAGAATTTATTTGTTGCTAGCAGACCCACCTTACAAGAAAAACTAATCTCTTTAGGCTGAAAGCAAGTGACCTTAGACAGTAATTCAAATACACACACGCGCACACACACACACACACACACACACACAAATATCAGCAAAAGTAATTATGTAATTATAAAAGACAGTATAGATATATATCTTTCTCTTTTCCTCTCTTAATTTAAAAAGTAAAAAGCAATTGCATAAAGCAATTTCTATATAATTGTATAATTCAGTCTATAACATCACAATGTAATATATTTGCTAATAACCGCACAGAAAGGTGAATGGGAACAAAGCTGTGTTAAAGAAATGACATAAGATAGTAAAATGACTCCACAGGAACAAATGTACAGAATCAGACATGTAAAATAAGAAGGTGAATATAACAAAGCCTATAATTAATACTTCCTCTCCTTTTTCTCATTTTCTTTAATGGACATAAAATTATACAATCATAATGTATTTTGGAGTTTTACCACACATATATGTAACATGTAATAATAATAGTAAAAAAGGAGGAAGAGCAAGTAGGGCAATATATTAATAACTTTCGTATCTCATTGAAATTAAGCTACTATAATTCTAAGTAGATTCTGATAAGTTAAAATGTATGTGATAAGCCCTAAAACAACCACTTAAAAAATCAAAAAATACAGTGAAAAATCATTAAAAGAATTATACAGTTATATTAGAAAATATTCACTTAATGGGAAAAAAGAAAAAGTAAAAGAGGGATAGAAGGAAAACGCATGAGACACTAGAAAACAAAAATAGAACAGCAGAAATAAATTCAACTATATCAATAAAACATTAAATGTGAACAAATTAAACAATCCAATCAATAGGTAGAGAATGAGAGATTGCATTTTTTAAAAGATCCAACTATATGCTGTCTATAGGAACCATACTTTAGGTTGAAAGAGGCAAATAGGTTGAAAGTAAAAGGATAGAAAATGATACATCATGTAACCAGCAACTGTAAGAAAACTAGACTGGCTATACTAATATCAAACAAAACAGGTATTAAGACAAAAATGTTACTAGCACTAAAGGAGAAAATTTTATAATAGTAAAAGATATAAAATGAACAAACCTCATTGAATTTATGGGATAGCATCAAAAGAGCAAATATTTGAAGTATAACATTCAAAAAGGAGAAGAAAAAGACAAAGTGGTAGAAACCCTATTTAAATAAATAGTGAAACGTGATGAAGTGGAAAACACATCTGCCAACCAAGAATACTATATGTACCCAGAAAAGCTGTCCTTAAGCAATGAAGGATAGATAAAGATGAACAGAACCTGAGGGGGTTAATTACCACCAGATCTGTCTTACAACAAATGCTGAAGAGAGTTCTTCAAGCTGAGACAAAAGGAGGGTAATTAGTAATGTGAAAACATATGAACCTATAAAACTTGCTCATAAAAGTAAATATACAAAGTCAGAATACTCACTGTAATGATGGTGTATAAGTTACTTACATCTTTAATATGATGATTAAAAGACAAAACTATTAAAACAATAATAGCTCTAATAATTCGGTAAGATGTAAATGATGACATTAAAAATTAAAAATGGGAGGAGTGGAGTAAAAGTGTAGAGATTCTTTGCAATCAAAGTTAAGTTGCTATCAGCTTAAAATAGTTTGTTATACCGATAATATGCTATTTGCAAGCTTCATGGAAAGCACAAAGCAAAAACTTATCATTGATACACAAAAATAAAAGGTAAAGAATCAAAGCATACCACTAGAGAAAACAACTTAATTGCAAAGGATGATGGCAAGAAAGAAAGGAAAAAAATGATCTAACAAAGACAACCAGAAAAACAATTAACAAAATAGCAGTAGAAAGTCCTTACCTATCAATAATTTCCTTGAATGTAAATGGATTTTATTTAATCAAAAGACATACAGTGGCGAAATGGGTAAGAAAGAAAACAAGACCCAACTATATGCTGCTTACAAGAAACCCACGTCACCATTAAAGACACATATAGATTCAAAGTGAACGGCTGGAAAATGATATTCCATGTAAATGGAAACCAAACACGATTAGGAATAGCTATACCTCGATAAAGTAGACTTTATGCCAAAAACTGTAAAACATGGCAAAGAATATCGTTAATAATGATACAGGGATTAATTTGGCAAGATAATACAACAGTTGTAAATATATAGATAACCAACACTGGAGAACCTAACATAAAAAAGCAAATGTTAATATATTTAAAATATACAATAATAGTAGGAAACTTTAATACCCTACTTTCAGCAATGGGAATATCATCCAGGCAGAAAATCAGTAAGGAAACATCAGACTTAAACTATACTCTAGACCAAATAAACTAACAAACATATACAGAGCATTCCAATAACCACAACAGAATACACATTCTTCTCATGTGCATGAGGAACATTCTCCAGGATAGATCATATGTTAGGCCACAAAACAAGTCTTAACAAATTTAAGAAGACTGAAACCGTATCAAGTACCTTTTCTGACCATAATGGTATGAAGCAAGAAATCAACAACAGGAGAAATCTGGAATAATTTGCAAATATATAAAAATTAAATAACATGCTCCTGAACAGCCAATGGATCAATGAAGAAAATAAAAAGGAAATTAAAAAGAATATTGAACAAATAAAAATGAAAAGCAAACTAACGAAACTCATGGGATGCAGCAAAAGCAGTTCTAAGAGTCAAGCTTACAGAATAAATGCCTACATCAAAAAAAGAAAAAATATACCAAACAAACAGTTTGACCTCAAGGAACTAGAAAACTAAGAACAAACTAAGTTCAAAGTTAGTAGAAGGAGTAAATAATAAATATCAGAGCAAAAATAAATACAATGGAGATTAAAAAAACAATAGATAATATTCATAAAACTAAGACTTGGTTTTTTGAGAAGATAAACAAAATTGAGGAATCTTTATCTAGACTAAGAAAAAAGAGGAATCAAATAAATAAAATCAGAAATGAGAAACAGAAATGACAACTGATATAACAGAAATATAAAGGGTCATAAGAGGCTTATGAACAATTACACATTAACAAATTGTACAACCCATAAGAAATAGACAAATTCATGGACACATACAGCCTATCAAGATTGAATCATGAAAAATGGAAAATCTGAACAGACCAATAATAAGTAAGGAGACTGAATAAGCAATAAAAAATTTCCTATCAAAGACAAGCCTAGGGGCTGTGTGGTGGCTCATGCCTATAATTCCAGCACTTCAGGAGGCTGAGACAGGTGGATCACTTGAGGTCAGGAGTTTGAAATCAGCCTGGCCAACACGGCAAAATCCCATCTCTACTGAAAATACAAAGATTAGTCAGCTGGACGTGGTGGCAGGTGCCTGTAATCCCAGCTACTCAGGAGGCTGAGGCACAAGAATTGCTTGAACCTGAGGGGTGGGGGTTGGAGGTTGCAGTGAGCCAAGGCTGTGTCACTGCACTCCAGCCTGGGTGACAGAGTGAGACTCGGTCTCATAAAAAAAAAATAAAAAAAAAAGACAAGCCCAGGACCTGATGATTTCACTGCTGAATTCTACCAAACATTTAAGGAAGAACTAATAATACCAGTCCTTCTCTAACTCTTCCAAAAAATCTAAGCGTAGGTGATACTTTCAAACTGATTTTATGATGCCAATATCACCCTGATAACAAAACCAGACAAGAAGACTGAAAAAAAGGAAACTACAGGCCAATATACCTGATGAATGCTGATGCAAAAATCCTCATCAAAATACTAGCAAACTGAATTGAATACGCATTTAAAAGATTATTTACCATAATGAAGTGAGATTTATTTCAGGGATGTGATGCAAAGATAGTCCAACATACACAAATCTGTATATGTAATACACCATGTTAACAGAATGAAGGACAAAAACCATATGATCGTCTCAATAGATGCGAAAAATCACTTAAAAACTCAACATTTTTTCATGATAAAAACTCTTAACTAATTAGGTATAGAAGAATTGTAGCTTCAGCACAATAAAGGTCATATGACAAACCCACAGCTAACATCATACTCAGTGAGGAAAAACTGAAAGCTCTTCCTCTAAGATCCAGAACAAGACAAGAATGCCCACTCTCACATTTCTATTCAACATGCTACTAGAAGTCCTAGCGAGAGCAATCAGGCAAGAGAAAGAAATAAAAAGGCATCAAAATTGGAAAAGAAGTGTAGACTGTCCCTGTTTGCAGATGATATGATCTATATACATAAAGCCCTAAAGAACCAACCAAAAATGGTAAACAAATTCAGTAAAGTTGCAAAATCAACATACAAAAATCAGTAGCCTTACTATACACCAACAGCAAACTATCGAAAAAGGAAATCAAGCAAACAATTCTACATACAAACTATACCAACACTTAATACTTATGAATATATTTAACCAAGGAAGTGAAAAATCTCTACATGGAAAACTATAAAATACTGGTCAATGAAATTAAAGAAACATAAATAAATGAAAAATCATCTCAGGTTCAGGGGTTGGAAGAATTAATACTGTTAAAATGTTCATACTTCCCAAAGTGATCTACAGATTGAATTCAATCCCTATCAGAATTCTAAAGACTTTTCTTTACAGATAGAAAAAACAACTCTAAAAGTTCTAAATGGAACCATAAATTATCCTGAACAGCCAAAGCAATCTTTAGCCAAAAGGAGAAAGCTGGAGACATTACACTACATGACTTCAAAATATACTGTATTAAGCTATGGTAATCAAAACAGCATGATACTGCCATAAAAACAGACATAGAGTAGTGGAACAGAACATAGAGCACAGATACAAATCCACACATTTATAGAACTGATTTTCAACAAAGATGGCAAGAAAACACAATGAGAAAAGAACTGTCTCTTCAATAAATGGTGTTAGGAAAACTGAATATCCACATTTAAAAAGAATAATACTGAACTCTATCTCATCACACCATATACAAAAATGACCTGAAACTAGATTAAAGACGTAAATATAAAACCCAAAACTGTAAAACTCCTAGAAAGAAAATAGGGAAAATTTTCCAGAACATTGGTTTGGGCAATGACTTTTTGGATAAGACCCCAAAGCCACAGGCAACAAAAACAAAAATAGACAAACAGGATTACATCAAACTAAACAGCTTCTACATGGCAAAGAAAAAAATCAAAAGAATGAAGAGACAACCTACAGAATGAGATAAAATATTTGCAAACTATATATTTAATAAAAAGTTAATATCCAAAATAAATAAGAAACAGAAACAACTCAATACCAAGAAAAATAAAAATCAGCAAATGACCTAATCAAATATTTCTCAAAAGAAGACTATAAATGGCCAAGAGCTTTATGAAAAAAATGTTCCATCTCATTAACCATCAGGGAAAATGCAAATTAAACTCACATTGCACTATCATCTCACCCTTGTTAGAACGGCTACTATCAACAAATAAAAGATAACAAGTATTGGCGATAATGTGGAAAAAAGAGAACCATTGCACAGTTAGTGGGAATATAAATTAGTATACCCAATAAGGAAAATAGTATAAAGATTCCTCAAATACTAAAAATAGAACTATTGTATGATTTAGCAACTCTATACTGGATGTATCTCCATAGGAAATGAATGAGTATATTGAAGAGAGACTGCACTCCCATTTTCACTGGAGCATTATTCATAATAGTGGAATACTATTCAGCCACAAAAAAGAAGGAAGTTCTGTCTCTTGTGACAACATGGATAAATGTAGAGGACATTATGTTAAGTAAAATAAGCCAGGAACAGAAATACAAATACTACATGATCTCACTTATACGTGGAATCTAAGAAAGTTAAACTCATAGAAGTAGAGAGTAGAATGAAAGGTGGTTACCAGGAGCCAGGGTGGGGGCTGGGTGAAGAGGGGTTAGAGAAATGTTAGGTTAAAGGATACAAATTTCAGTTAGACAGGAGGAATAAGTTCAAGAGATGTATTATACAACATTGTGACTATTGTCAATAGCAATATGTGGTATTCTTGAAAATTGCTAAAAGAGTAGATGTCAAGTATTCTCACCAAAAATAACTGTGAGGTAATGAATATGTTAATTTAGACATATATTGCCATTCCACAATGTGTATACATTTCAAAACATCATATTGTACATGATAAGATACACAATTTTGCCAATTTAAATAAAATATTTTTAAAAACAGTCACATTTCCAATAGCATCAAAAAGACAAATACCTAGGAATAAATTTAACAAAAGACGTGAAAAAACTTATGCTGTGAAAACTCAAAATATTGTTGAAAGAAATTAAAGACCTAAATAAATGGAAAGATTTCTCACATTTGTGGATTGGAAGATCTAATTTTTAAAATGAAGTCCTCCACAAATCTACAGATCTACAGAGTTAATGAAATCCCTGTCAAAATCCTGCTGGTTTCTTTGCAGAAATTGACAAACTAGTCCTAAAACTCATATGGAAATTCAAAGTCCCAGAATAGACAAAGCAGCCTTGAGAAAGAAGTTGGAAGACTCACATTTTCAATTTCAAAATGTACTACAAAATTACAATTGTTAAGACAATGTGTTCCTGGCATAAGGATAGGCCTATACAGCAACGAAATAGGATTGATATCCAGAAATAAACCCTTACATTTACCACCAACTGATTTCAACAAGGGTGGCAGGACAATCTGATGTGGAAAGAGTAGTCTATTCAACAAAGGTACTAGGATAACTAAACAGCCACACATAAAAGAATGAAGTTGGACCCTCCTTGTCACAATGTACAAAAACTAGTTTAAAATGGACCAAACACCTAAATTTAAGACTGAAACTATAAAATTCTTGGAAGAAAACATGGGTGTAAACCTTTGTGACCTTGTACCAAGCAATGGTCTTTCAGATATAACACCAAAAGTACAAGCAACCAAGGAGAAAATAGATAAATTGGACATCATTAAGATTTAAAAGTCTTGTGTTTCAAAGATGACCATCAAGAAAGGGAACAGACAATCTACACAATGAAAGAAAACATTAACAAGTCATATTTCTGATAGGAATTTACATCTAGAATACATAAAGTACTTTGCAACTCAATAACAAAAAGATAAATAAGCCAATTTTTTTTAAAAAGACTGTCTCCAAATAGACATTTCTCCAAAGAAGACGTACACATGGCTAATAGTACATGAAAAGATGTCCCATGTTATCAGGCCTCAGGGTAATTTAAAACAAAATCACAATGAGATATCACTTCAGACCCACTAGGATGGCTATAGTTAAAAAGAAAAATAATAACAAATGTTAGTATGTGGAAAAATCAGAACTCTCATTACTGCTTGAGGGAATGTTAAATGATGGAGTCACTTTGAAAACCACCTGGCAGTTCTTTGAAAGGCTAAATACAGAATTATCATACGGCCCAGCAATTCTACCCACGGGGTACACCTGCAAGAAAAGAAGACATTTGTTCACACAAAAACTTACACATGAATGTTCATAGCAGTATTATTCATAATGGTCAATAAGTGGGAACGATCCAAATGTTCATCACCTGATGAATGGGTAAAGGAAATGCGGTATAATCCAGACAATGAAATATTACTTGACAATAAGAAGGAATGAAGTATTGATATGTGTTATAATGTGAATGATACTTGAAAACATTGTGATAAGTGAAAAATGTTAGTCACAAAAGACCCCATATTATACGATTCCATTAATACAAAAGGTCCAGAACAGACAAATCCATAGGGATAAAAAGTAGATGAGTGGTGGTTGCCTAGGGATGAGGAAGTTGTAGGAAAATGGGGAGGGCCTGCTAATGCAGTTTCTTCGTAAAGTGATGAAAATGTTTAAAAATTGATTGTGGGAATGGGGAATAGCTCTGTGAATATACTGAAAAACATTAAATTGTACACTTTAAATGGATAAATTGCACGGTATGTGAATTATATCTCAACAAAGCTGTTTCTAAAAAAGTATTATGAAGGAGCGTGGGAGACGCAGAAAGAGGAAAAAAAACAATGGGAAAGGGAAACAGAAGGAGAGGGAGAGGGATTGCTCTCCAAATTAGATTTACCAGCAAAGAGGAATCCAAGTAGAGAATCTGAGCAAAGTCCTAGGGAAGGAGAGAGAGCTGCTGGCTTTGGTGTGACTTGTGCAAGTCCCTTCTCAGCTTCAGTTTCCTCATCTGTAAAATTATCAGTTAGAACCACCATATCTCTGTTTCTCTGGATCAGAGTTGCAAAGGACCTCTGCTCCTCTGACATTTCTGTTCTTTCCCAAGGGTCTGTAAATATTTGGATGGCGGTTATCTTCTCTGAGCTGTCACTATAAAATAAATTAAATCCCCAAAGGATTATAAATCATGCTGCTATAAAGACACATGCACACGTATGTTTATTGTGGCACTATTCACAATAGCAAAGACTTGGAATCAACCCAAATGTCCATCAGTGACAGACTGGATTAAGAAAATGTGGCACATATACACCATGGAATACTAGGCAGCCATAAAAAAAGATGAGTTTGCGTCCTTTGTAGGGACATGGATGCATCTGGAAACCATCATTCTTAGCAAACTATCACAAGAACAGAAAACCAAACACCGCATGTTCTCACTCATAGGTGGGAACTGAACGATGAGATCACTTGGACTCGGGAAGGGGAACATCACACACCGGGGCCTATCATGGGGAGGGGGGAGGGAGGAGGAATTGCACTGGGAGTTATACCTGATATAAATGATTAATTGATAGGTGCTGACGAGTTGATGGGTGCAGCACACCAACATGGCACAAGTATACATACGTAACAAACCTGCATGTTATGCACATGTACCCTAGAACTTAAAGTATAATAAAAAAATAAAAAATAAAAAATTTAAAAAAACCTGTTATTAAAGCCACAAAAAAAGTAAGAAAATACTTGATTAGATATTTTCCCAAAGAAGTGTATATGAAGCCAATAAACAAATTAAAAAATAAAATAAAATAAAATAAATTAAAAACAAAAACTTTGCTCAGCCTGAACCCCTTCCCCACCAACCCCCACTCCCCCAACCTTCAATTTTCACTGCTCCCAAAGCTCATCCTCAAATCAAACTGAGGACCCTAGAAGCCCAAGCCTGGTTCATCCCACCTGTAGTCTCGTGTATCGGGGATGGTGCGATTAAGAGGCAGCTGGTTGCTGAGGTACACGTTGTAACCAAACTTCCGGAAGAGGTCCTGGGCCTTTTTCTGCTGGGCCTCAGAAAGATCCTCGCCCCACTGCCTGAAAAGCTGTGAGTGTGGGAAGAGTTTCATTTGGGTTTTGTGCTTCTTTGTCTCATTCACCTTGGCTTCCACTGCCTTCAGAACAGGGCGTTCTTCATCTTTCACCCTCTTCATTGTGTTGTTCACATTTTCTTGCTGCCTCAGAGCCAATTTCATACTTTCTTCTGCAAATGAAGAGGACAGGGGTGGGAAAGAAATCATTTCAGCTCCTCCTTAGTTACCTGGGCATTCCTTTCCACCCTAATTTCCTTCTAATGATTTACACACTACATCTTAAAATTTATAAGCTCTTGTCTCAGAGGATGTAATATGTCAGGGAACTGACATATTGCTGAGGCTTGATTAGGTAATATGGCAGGAACCAGCTATGCAAGGCTGTATCAGCAAAGTATGTACTGGATAGGTCTCTCCCTTTAGCCCCATCAAAACTCCTCCATCCCACATCTTCAAAGTTCCTCCAAGAACTGACTTACTATGATTTGAGAAATCAGCAGAAAATAAGCCAATGTTTTTCAGAATGAGGCCTGACAACCACTTACATCAGAATCATCAGTTGTGATTTTTTTTTTAATGTAGATACCCAGGCTAATCTCCAAATCCACTAAATCAGGATCTGAGAGCTGGGTGGAAATACAGACAGGAGAAATTACAGGAACCTGCTTTTTAATAAAACCGAGGAAAAATTCTTTTTATAGTGAAATTTAAGAAACACTACACCATTAGTGCCTAACAAAGGCAAATCTGCTCTAACCACTACCACCATCATCCACCCATGCCCTTGCTTCTCATGTGCTTGATTTACGAGGAACTTTAAAATTGGAGCTGTCCTAGTCTTGCAATTTCCAACTTCCGGGATCATAAGAATGTCTTGAGAAGCTTGTTAAAAATACAGAATCCGGAGGCAGTTCCAAGATGGCTGAATAGGAATAGCTCCAGGCTACAGCTCCCAGTGTGAGCCACACAGAAGACGGGTGATTTCTGCATTTCCAACTGAGGTAACGGGTTCATCTCACTGGGGTATGTCAGAAAGTAGGTGCAGGACAGTGGGTGCAGCCCACTGAGCAAGGGCCAAAGCAGGGTGAGGTATCACCTCACCCTGGAAACACAAGGGGGAAGGGAATCCCAGGCCTCCCTTAGAGATTCTGACTCTGTTCTGGAGTAGAGCCTGAGAATCTGTATTTTAAACAATTGGTCTAGACAAATCTAATTGTTACATTAATTTGGGAAACATTGCCTTAACTCAAAAGAATGGACAGATAGTGATGGACCCAGGCAGAGATGTTTTAGGCAGAAGACGCCCTCCAGGATCCATGATGTCATCTATTATTTACCTCACCTTTCCACCCTGTAAGATTTGTGCTGGAGTATCTTAGCATATGCACCTTGAACTCCCTCAGGCTCAATCTGTGTACTCAGCAAAAGGAGAGAAAAAGGAACCATTTTAGTGTTTAGTGATTATGACATTCTTCAGCACTAAATCCCACAATGGTGATCAAGGCACTCTGGCATAGGATCCACTTTGTTCCTACTAATCCTCCCCTAAGCCCACACGAAACTTCAACCAGACTGAGAGGATCACCTGCAGCCTGTCCAGCATCTTTCCACAAGTTAGAAGAAGGCATCCTTGTTTTCTGGATGACTGCAACTCAGGGTCACCAGCTTGCTGAGGGGACAGCCCCACTGTGTGACTTTGCTCCAGGTAGATGAATCTCATGCCACAGCACACGGCTTGGCAAGCAGAACGTGTGCTGGATTTCAGATCCATATACAGGCCCCAAGAGGGAAGCAGGGAAGTCCTATGACTGGGAGAACATGTTTGTAAAGTGATATAAGACTGGCCCAAAAAGAAGGAAAAGGAGAAAGAGAATCAACTCTTGACATGGTTAAGACAAAAAGAGGATAGTCGAAAAAACTTGGGCAAAAAGTAAATGGTAGGTCTCTCAAAGGAGACTCATGTGAACACCATGCATACTTGCTCAGGTAGAAACAAGACGTGAGAGCATGCTGTTTACCGTGTCCCAGATGGAACAGTATGGTTATTCATACTTTTCTGTCCTAAGCACGCAGGGGTCCCAGGGTGGTACTGGGTTCTTCCTCTGCGTTCTTCCTTGGGGAATATCTGATTTTCTCTTTCACTCATGGCTGTCAGTGGGAGCTGGTTTGGACCTGGCCATCCTAAAGTCAATTTGAGGAAATGCATAATCTGATAGTATGAATACAGCGTCACTAGGTCATCCCCATAACTTATACTGAAACCTTCTAAGCCCCCAAAGGGACGCACCCATTGACATGCCCCTGGTGGGGTTTTTATGAACCCTGAGGGAGGTTCCAGAAAACTGGCTTAGAGTCATTGATCCCTCCCTCAACAGGGATATAATTATTATTGCTTGCTTTTGCTATCGGTTATTGGGGACCGTGCCAGGGGTGGTGGAGAATGAACAGACACAAAAGACAAAGACAAACAGAGAACATGGCGGCCGCGCCTAGAGCCTCCGCCTCACTTTATTTATATTCCATAAATCCCATGTCAGCAAAAATAACACAATGCAAAACAAACTTTCTGCACCCAGATGTAACCTTCTGCTTAGTTCCTTGTCTCTAAACTTTTTCTTATTTGTCCGCCTTCTTGGCGCCTACTAGAGTTCATTAAAAGTTCAACTAGAGATAGTATCCTTGACTACTGGAGTTCATTAAAAGTGCAACTAGCTAGAGATACTGTCCTTGAGCCTTATTTATTCTTAGCATATTATTTTCAATGGCCCCTGCATTTCCCCCTTTTTGTTTTGCCTCAATCCTAAAAAGGTAGCCCGTATTTGTTTCTGTGTTTTCCTTTGTTTTTGGATGCGACGCAGGGAGCATCGGATCACCATGAGAAGTAAACCTAATCCGAGCATCCAAAGCAACATATTTTCAGAGATGGTAGAAATCCATGTTTTCATCTGGGTCTATGGGTCAAGGGCAGCAAAGCGTTGACCCAGCTCCTGCAGGGTAGTTGCTCCAGACAATACATGTAGTTGTTGTCGAAATGCTTTGGAAATGTGTTGAGTGAGTTCTTGGATGTCCAAACTAATATTTTTATGGCCTATTAATAATCTTTGGATTTCGGTCCAATTCTGAGAAACATTAAAAGGCACAGGTGTTACGCAAAATTGAGTGGAGTTCCAATCACATTGCAATGTTATCTGCGTACTGAGGACAGTAAGCTTATCTCCAAGCCACGTTAAGGCTTGTTCCACGTTGTCCAATCTTTTAGCGAGTTGGGAGTCAATGTTCCGTTGTTGCAGCCACAACCGGTGAGATTGTTCATGCCATTGCTGTACAAATTCAGCATTTTGTATGCTTTGATGTAACACGAGCCCTGCCACAGCCGCAGTGGAGGCAATGGCAACAAGGCTCATCACCAAGGCAATTATAAGTCCAAGGGCATGATGGGTCCGCTGAAGGGAAGTCCAAACATAAGTCTCAAGAGGTGATGCCCCCCACGGTCGCGTCAGATTGACAGGTAGCCAAATTTCCTTATGAGACCTGAGGATATAAATATCTCCCGTAAAACTGCGCCACCAGGAATGATTGAGGCAAGACAAAAATGTACACGTATCTTTATAATTAACAATCCCCGTATCATTATCCCACGCTAAGTTCCCCGTTAACAATAGGTAAGGCTTTTGGACACAAGCAATAATATATCGGGAGGTATTCCGATGTAACTGAATATGAAAGGAGTTATGTGGGTTAGAAAGATTAAGAGTCATATTCCCCACAAAAGTACTAATAGCATCACCTGCAGCTAATAACTTCTAAAGATGACTCTGTACTTTTAAAGAGTGTCTAAGATGAGGCATAGATGGTGACAGGCCTCCTTCACGCCATACCAAAGTTTCATTACCGTCAGCGGCAATACTTTTATTTACTCGGTGCCATTTTAAAGGTATGTGACTAAATTTTGTTTGAAAATCACTGTGTACACTCCAATCAGTTACTTGTAGCCCATTGTACTCTAATAAAATCCGGGGCTTAGTTCCCCGACAGTGCTGCCACTCCAGCACCTCAATATTAGGGGAGACCTCTGGGATGGGACAAAAAGGTAAGGAACTAGGAATAGTCTCATTACTATATACATTATGATTATACTGAAAGCTTCTAGTTACAATAATAACAGTGTTAGCAGCCACATGGCTATGATTATAGCGAACAGCTCAAGCTTCATGTGATTTCTGGAGACAATGAGGACTATTTCCCATGCAAATCGGAAGTCCTTCCACTCCAAATTGGTATGTGTTGTTTATTATTCCCGTTTCCCGTTCTATATTGTCCTTGTCCATATAGGGGGACGGCATCCAAGTAGTGTCATTGGTGAAAACCTTAATTTCCGCCTCCCCCCAGGCGACTCCCTGATACAAGGGTGGAAAGGGAATTTAAGTCCAATATTCATACAAAGCCTCACTAAGGGAAATAAGTCCCCCGCCGAAACACATCCAACAAAAGAAGAGATGCATGCTGAGTCCAGTTTTCTTTTCAACAGGGTTTCAATCGCCTTGTAGAAAACCATTCAGGTCCGCTTTCTGTAAGGACAAGACCATAGCCTCGTCCCTGTTTTAGAACCTGCCCTTGAGCATACTTACCTTCTTCATTAGGATACCAAACCCTTAAATTGTGGGCGGGGACTATCGCCGAGGGAGGTGAGGAAAGATGAGTTACGGCAGCGGAGTCCTGCAGTTGTCTCCATTGATTCAAAAAGTTTAAAGTAAACAAAACTTTTAAAATCTGATTTCTGGGGGACTCATTTCCCCCTTTTTGTTTTAGCAGTTGAGTTTTTAAGGTTAAATTTGCGCGCTCAATAATGGCTTGACCTTGACTGTTGCCCGGGATATCGGTGAGATGTTGAATATTATATTGTTGTAAGAAAACTTGTAACTTATGAGAAACATAGGCAGGGGCATTATCAGTTTTAAGTATTAAAGGAATGCCCATGATGGCAAAACAAGTTAAGAGATGAGTAATAACAGAATTAGCTTTTTCAGATGGCAAAGGAGTTGCCCATTGAAAATAAGAGAAAGTATCAACGGTATGATGAACATATTTTAATCGTCCAAAAGGAGGGACATGTGTGACGTCCATTTGTCAAATCTGATTAACTTGAGTATCTCGCGGATTAACTCCAGGATGGAAAGATGGAATGCTCAAAGGAGCACAAGAAGGACAAGCTCGAATAAGAGAACGAACTTGTTTACGAGTTAAATGAAACCATCGTTGAAGGCCAGAACTATTAGTGTGATGTAGAGCATGTTCTTGTTCTGCAGCCTGCATGTGGCCGATTAAAAGCGAATCAATCTGAGCATTATTATGAACTAACGGTCCAGGAAGTTGAGAATGAGAACGAAGATGAGTGATAAATAAAGGAGCTCGAGGTCGGCTCAAAGTAGAGGACAACAAAGAAAAGAGTTTTTGAAGAGAAGAAGTAGCACAAAGAGGTAGAGTGGCTTGAGAAATATAAAAAGTAACATACACGGTGTATTGAGAATCACTAACAATGTTACAACTGGTGGAAGGAAAATCAAGTAAAACCATGAGAATAGTAAACAGTTCTCCCTGTTGCACCGAGGGATAAGGATAAACTGTAACTCGAGATTGATGAACACTTCAATATCCAGCCTTACCATTGTTATTAGCATCAGTAAAAAAGGTAGGACCTTAAACAGGAAATAAAGATATTGGTGAGAAAGGCAACACAGAATGCTGTCTAAAAAATGAAAAGATTGGAGACTTAGGATATTGGGTAGAAAATTGTCCGACAAATGAGGCACAAGCAACTTGCCAAGAATTAGAAGTGGCAAGAAGATAAGTAATCTGACTATGAGTGAATTGAGAGATAATGAAGGAAGGATCTCCTCCCCAGAGTTGTCGACAGCGATGTCGTCCTTTGATGATTAATTTAGCTAACTGGTCAATATAAGTAGTTAAGCATTTAGATGTTTTGTTGGATAAAAAAATCCATTTTAATGGCCGATTTGTTTGATGAAGCATACCTGTGGGAGAATGTAAAGTATGAAATAAACAAAAGGAAAGGGGAACGTCGGGAAGGATATAATGTAGATGGGCCTTTTGAAGTTGTTTTTCTACAAGCTGGAGTTCCTGTAAAGCCAAAGGAGTTAAATGACGTGAGCTGTCCAAGTGACCATCTCCTTCTAGAATAAAAAAAAGATGTTGTAACTGATACGTTGGTATTCCTAAAACAGGACGCATCCAATTAATGTCTCCTAAAAGCTTTTGAAAGTCATTTAATATTTTTAAATGATCGCGTCGAATTTGAATCTTTTGGGGTCGAATATTTCACGCTCTCAAGGTATAACCTAAATATTGAATAGGAAAATCTATTTGAATTTTTTTGGGGGCAATATTAAGTGAGTATAAAGAGAGCTGAGTTTGTAACGATGCGAAAGCATCTTGCTGTTTTTCTTTAGTAGGTGCAGCAAGAAGAATGTCATCCATATAATGATATAAAAGAACAGAAGGACGACATTTTCGAACAGGATTCAAGGCTCGATGGACAAATTCTTGACACAAGGTAGGGCTGTTTAACATTCCTTGAGGTAAAATCTTCCACTGATATCGAGAAAGTGGCTGAGAATTATTAAAAACAGGGACAGAGAAGGCAAAACGCTCACAATCCTTTTGATCCAAAGGAATAGAGAAAAAACAATCTTTTAAATTAATAACCATGAGCAACCAATCTTGAGGAATCATAAAAGTGTTAGGAAGGCCAGGTTGTAAGGATCCCATGGGTTGAATATATGCATTAATAGCACGAAGATCTGTTAATAGTTTCCATTTACTTTTTTTTTTTTTTACACAAAGACAGGGGAATTCCATGGAGAAGTACTAGGCTCTATATGACCAAGGAACTGGAATTCCCCATAATGAAAGCTCAAGAAGGTTCCCCTTAACAATTCCCGGGTTTTACCCACTCCTAGGAGGTTCCCCTTCTTGTTCCTCACTACTCACCCATGCACCCTGCTCGCTGCGCCACTTGTTGGGGCCCGTGCCGGGGGTGGTGGAGAATGAACAGACACAAAAGACAAAGACAAACAGAGAATATGGCGGCCGCGCCTAGAGCCTCCGCCTCACTTTATCTACACTCCATAAATCCCACGTCAGCAAAAATAACACAATGCAAAACAAACTTTCTGCACCCAGATGTAACCTTCTGCTTAGTTCCTTGTCTCTAAACTTTTTCTTATTTGTCCGCCTTCTTGGCGCCTACTAGAGTTCATTAAAAGTTCAACTAGCTGGAGATACTGTCCTTGAGCCTTATTTATTCTTAGCATATTATTTTCAATGGCCCCTGCAATTGGTAGCTTACATGATTCAATTAAGTATCCTTATTGACTCATGATTTTTTTAAATCTTCCTGGAATCCTGTAGGCAATGAGCAAACAGAATGAAGAGGAATTAAACTGGCTTTTAGTTACAGGAAGCCCTGTGGAAAAAAAGAGCATTGGAGATCTAGAAACAGGGCCCAGAAGAATTTTTGAGGTTCATCTCAGGTGCGCAAGCCTCCGGCACTCCAGTCCCCTGGACCCGCCTTTTAAATGCTTATTCTGTCTCTTTCTAACTCCTTTGCCTCCGCCGGACTCGGGGTACCCGCCGGGTGGTGTGGGACTGGTTTCCCCAACATATTTGTCTCCATTCAACTCCATAGATGACACCCTGCCTGCTAGGTCAGGTGTTCCCCAGCCAAGAACACTGTTATAGCTGCCTGGCTTCTGCCTGAGCAGCATCAGGTGTGAGGAGTGTGCATGGCAGCTGCCCAGCGGCAGGTAAGTCACCTGGACACACCTTGTACTGTCTCAGAAGTCAGAAGAACGCTTGCTCCTGCAGCTAGCTCAGGCTGCCTGGGTGAGAGGCTTTTCTCTATATATATCTATGTTTGTTTGGTGTGGTAAGTCCCAATGTGAGTCTCTGACATCACATCATTTCAGAGCGAATAAAATGTGGGAGCACCAAGAATAACAAGAAAGGTCTTTGCAAAGAAGGAAAGAGGAGTAAGCCAGATGGCTCTGGCTGGCTCCTCATGGCACACTGTGTCCTAGCTGAAGGAAAGAATAGCGAGGCTTTGGGTAGAACTCCTGCCATTTTATGGCTTGAGGAGGCTGAGCCAGTGATGAGCCCTGGGGATGGGTGAGAGAGTCCTGGTGTGTCTGGGCGCTCTGCCAAGTAGTGAGGGTGGTGCTGGGGTCACCACCCCAGGTACACAGACATCCCCCTGGTGAAGCTTCACCAAGCATATTTGCATGGGCAATGTCCGACCCACCCAGGTAAGCCAGGGCTTGTGGAGCTGACAATCTTCCCGCTGTTTCATCCACTCTCTTGCCCTGTATCACTCTTCCCTTTATCCCTGTCTGCCTGTCTTTCTCTCTCTTTCCTAGACGCACCCACTCATTTATTCATCCATGTAACTTCTATGGATGAATAGAAACGAGTAGTGAATGAGACGTTCATGGAAACAGACCTTATGAAACTTGTTTTCCATAAAACTGTACCACAACAAAATATGACGAGTCTTATGAAGGAGGACGTAAAAGGTGCTATGGGTGCCTTAGGCCTCCTCTTCTCTCCTTTTATTCTCTCCTTCTGTCCCATCACACTTTCCCTTTTTTTCTTCTTGTCTCCACACAAACTCTTTCACTCTCTCCCTGGACTCCCTCACTTCTCTGCTCCTTTCCTGTCCCAGCTCTTTTCTCCTCTCTCATCTCCCTTCTCACTCTCTTCGATCTTCCCCTGATTGCTTCTTTCCCTTCCTTTTTCTCTTCTTGCCTTTCCTTCCACCCGTCTCCCAGCCTCACCCTGAACCCTGACAATGCTCAGTTCTCGTTTTAAAAGACACTTTCCCCAACTTCAGCTGCATGTGCACACACCCAGGCAGTCACATCTCTGCTCACACATAAACACCTCCCTCAGGGGTTCCAGCATTTGATCCCTGTTACCTGGGGAGCAGGGGGAAATGGCTGCTTCCCTTGCTGAAGTTGGATGCGCAGGCTCATAAAATTCAGAGGCATTAGAGTTCCATGGTGAGCCGGCATCACAAACAAACCCCAGAATGTGTTGAAATCTTACTCTTAACTTTAAATGAAGAGATTAAAATTTGGCACAGAGCTGTTTATAGATCACCTTCTGCATCCACTTCACAACGCTGTTAGGTCAGGTGGATAACTATCATTATTATCATCTCCATTTACAGACCAGGAACCTGAGGCTGAGAGAAGCACTTGCTCAAAGTCACACAACCACAGTGGCACATCAGGATTCGATCTTAGGTCCTCTAACAAAGCCCTCATTAGTTCATGATAGGAGCACACGGCAAAATGGAAGTGAGGCCTTTGCCCCAGAGATTGCCACCTCTCTTGAACAGCCCCTACCACACACAGGCCTAAGGACAGGGCTATACTAGACATCCCTAAGGCCCTTGGGATTCTTATTCTGTCTCGTTGCCTGCACATATGTAGCTATAATGATAATGCATGTGCACAAGCCCACACATGCATACACACACACATGCTCACCTCCCCCATAATGCTTGCTCTAATTTCCACGTCTACTCACTTCACTCTCAATACCCATCTCCCATTTGAAGGCACGGAATTCAGTGTCAGATGCTTCAATGAGCGACTGAGATGAAAATGTGACCTCTCGCCCATTTTCCCCTCTACATCCCTTTTTCCTAAGTGCCCATAAATATACACACACGCACATGCGTGCACACACATGCACACACACACCTTCCAGGTTAGCGTTGTAAACTTACTCAGATGCTTCAACTCCGTCTCCAACTGGGAGAGTCTTTTTATCACTGTCCCGTCGCATTCGTTCAGATGTAAAGGAAACTCCTTGTGGAGATCACCCATAAACAGGTCTTGTAAAGTCCCCTTGCTAAAAAATACCAGAAGGAGATTGACAGTAACGGCCAGAGTCAGCCCAATGCAGAGGGCTTTGGAGCGTTTTCTCCAAAACATCATCTTCTTCCTGGGGCTCGTTCACTCCCTGTGGGGTTGGGTGCGTCACTGCCAGAACAGGTTAAGAATCAGAACCAGCCCAGCTTTTGTGGGAAAGAGAGTTTCTGGGGTGCCAGTTGAGTTGGTCTCCCCTGTGTGAGACACCCATGGGAAGCCATGGGCGGCCTCTGAGGAGAAAAGTCTCCTTATTGCCTTCTTTGTCTTTATGCCCCAAGAGCATAACCGCTCAGCAGCATTCCACAGGTTGCTCAGGGAGACAACCCTCCCTTGAAGCAGTGGAATATAACCAAACATCTTGGCTCCTCCCGAAACCTGCTCCCACCCATTTCAGTCCCGATAAGTTGAAGATCTTAAGTAGTTTAGACACACGCCTTTGCTCAAGGAAATTCACAGAAACCGCCACTGCTGTACATCATATTGAATGACTCATGATTCTCTTTTACTGATTATTCCTTTTCCTCATCCCGTCCTCCCTTTCCCATCTGCCCTAAGAACAAAGAGTTTGTAAACCAATAAATTGGGTGGAGCCTGAGAGCTCCGGAACGGGAGCAAGCCTCCCATGCTCTGGTCCCCTGGACCCACCTTTTAAACACTTATTCTGTCTCCACCCAACTTCATAGATGACACTCTGCCTGCTAGGCCAGATGTTCTCCGGCCAAGAACACTATTATAGCTGCCTGGCTTCTCCCTGAGCAGCGTCAGGTGTGAGGAGTGTGCATGGCAGCTGCCCAGCGGCAGGTAAGTCACCTGGACACACCTTGTACTGTCTCAGAAGTCAGAAGAATGCTTGCTCCTGCAGCTAGCTCAGGCTGCCTGGGTGAGAGGCTTTTCTCTCCATATATATATCTATGTTTGTTTGATGTTTAATGTTCTGTGTCCCTGGAAGAACCACCTGGGAGACTCTGACAGGGCATGTGAGGTCTGGTCCTGTGGGTGTAAGAAGGGGATAAATAGGATGAAAAAGAAATCAAAAAGCGAGAAGTCTCTGTACTCTTAGATCCTTGCTTTTTTGAAGAGCTGGGATCTAAGATGTCTTTTTACCTAACTCTACAAGGTTTTGGACATAGTAGGTGTGCAACAAATGCTTGTCCCACAAACTTAAGGAAAGACTTTCTTGCTAGTTCCTGGGACCTCACTGCCTAGAAGGAAGTGGAGAAGAGCTGGAGGCAGTGCCCAGGGGTTGAGCCTCAGGGGATGATCCTGATTCACTGGTCTCTGTCCTTTGCTTGTCGTCTGCACAACTTCATACACTGGGCTTCTACCTTGCCCCAGCTTCCAGTAACTCCTTTGCCTCCACACTTCACACTTATGTTTTGGACGAATCACCAATGATCATCATTGTAGAAAAAACACTTAAAATTGTTCCCCAAGGCTAAAAGTTTTAAGTTCTCAGTGTACTGTCAATCCTGTTAAAATCACAGCTTCCACCCCAGCCTGGCTCTTTGGACTATTTATTAGGTCCCAAACACAGCACATGTGACATGTGCTGAGGCAGACATGTGGAGTAAAGGAAAGAAATGCGGCTTTAGGAAAAACAGATAGGACGAAAATGAACAAAATGAAAAGGAATCACTTCTTCTGTTTCGCAGGGATAGAAAATGTCTCCCAGCCTCCCACTTGCAAATTAGACTCAAAACATAAAAAACGCATGATCCAGCCAGGCACGGTGGCTCATTCCTGTAATCCCAGCACTTTGGGAGGCCGAGGCAGGTGGATCACCTGAGGTCAGGAGTTCAAGACCAGCCTGGCCAACATGGCAAAACCCCGTCTCTACTAAAAATAACAAAATTAGCTGGGCATGGTGGCAGGCGCCTGTCATCCCAGCGACTCGTGAGGCAGAGGCAGGAAAATCGCTTGAACCCAGGAGGCAGAGGTTGCAGTGAGTTGAGATCGCACTATTGCACTCCAGCCTGGGTGACAGGGCAAGACTCCATCTCAAAATACTTTCTAACTCGTTATTTGCAGCTAGCATTACCTTAATATGAAAACCAGACAAAGACACTATAAGAAAAGTATAGACCAATATCTCTCATGAACATAAATGCAAAAATTCTGAGCAAAATATTAGGATATTGAAGCCAACAATGTCCAGAATTAAACACTACAACCAAATGGGAGTTATTCCAGGTATGCAAGGCTGGCTCAACATTGGGAAATCAGTAATATAATCCATCACATCAACTGGTTAGAGCAGAAAAATCACATGATCCTATGGATAGATACAGAAAAAGCATTTGACAACATTCCAACACTCATTCATGATCAAAACACTTACCAAACTGTGATTAGAGAGGAACGTCCTCAACTTGATAAAGAACATCTTCAAAAAACTGTAGCTAACATGATACCTACTGGTGAGAAACTAGGTTTTCAATTGAGGTCGGAAACAAGAAAAGGATATCTCCTCTCACCACTTCTTTCTAACGTTGTACCGGAAGTAAAGCAATAAAAAAGAGCAAGAAATAAAAGGAGCACAGGGAAGGAGAAATAAAATTGTCTTTGCCCAACAGATGATATAGCTGTCTTTGTAGAAAAATCCCAAAGAACCAACAGAAACCTCTTGGAACTGAGAAGTTATTACAGCAAGTTTGTAGGAGACAAGATTAATATACAAAACTCAACCACTTTCGTATCTATCAGCAATGGGAATTGCAAGTTGGAATTTGAAATAAAAATCATAACACCATTTATGTTATCACACCCCAAGAAAGAAATACTTAGGTATAAATCCAGTGAAATAGGTACAAGATCTGTGTGAGGGAAACTACAACTTCTGATGAAACAAATCAAAGAACAACTAAATAAATGGAGAGATAAATTAAGTTAATGGATAGAAAGATTCAGTACTGTCAAGATTTGCATTTGTTCCAACTTGATCTGTAGATTTAATGCAGTCCCAATAAAAATCCCAGCAATTTATTTTGTGGATATCGAGGAATTAATTGTAAAGTTTATATGGAGAAGCAAAAGATCCAGACTAGCTAACACAATACTTAAATGGAGAAAAAAAAAAAAAAATGGAAAGACTCAGACTACCTGAATTCCAAACTTCTTTTTTTTTTTTTTTGAGATGGAGTCTTGCCCTGTCACCCAGGCTGGAGTGCAATAGTGCGATCTCAGCTCACTGCAACCTCTACCCCACAAGTTCAAGTGATTCTCCTGCATCAGCCTCCCCAGTAACTGGGATTACAAGCGTGTGCCACCACACCCAGCTGATTTTTTTGTTTTTTTTTAAGTAAAGACAGGGTTTTGCCATGTTGGCCAGGCTGGGCTTGAATTCCTGACCTTAAGTGATCCGCCCGCCTCAGCCTCCCAAAGTGCTGGGATTATAGGCGTGAGCCACCATGCCCAGCCTTCAGACTTCTTATAAAGCTACAATGATCAAGGCAGTGTGGTATTGACAAAAGAAGAGACAAAAAGGCAAATGGAATGGAATAGAAACACTTTTCCTTTGCTTGCCTGAAATTCCAAAGTATCTTTCCCTAAGTGCTTCTTCTAATTTTCATATAAACTGATTAGTTCTACCTTGAATTATTTAAAGTCTCACTAGAATGCCTAAATGAAATGGAAACTGGGCTGTTGGCTGGCAGGTGGCAGCTGGTAGGTAAGGCAGTGCTTCAAATCATTATCCATCAGATAACATGCAAAGAACTGAGGCTTATGAAAGTGAATCACGTGGACACATACGGGCTGTATAAACACTGTATCTACTCTAAAGTAGTTCTGATGCTAGTGGCCAAGTCTTCCTTGCCAGGTCATTAATGAAACTCATAACCTGGCATGGTAAACAACAATGCAACAACAACAGCAACAGCAACAGCAAGACAAATAATCCAGATCCCGTATTTTAGTTCTGGTTCCAGTTCTCCTCTTCTGTTGCCTTGTTCTGCAATCTATATTGGCCTGTTTTCCAGGATAATCTTTTTCCTTGGGTCAATTCTCTTTTTCAAAAGTAGGTACCGTGGGATGATTAATTAATTACAAAGAATTCTGTCACTCTGCCATTGCTCAAAGTTAAATATTTAGCAACAATACTGACTACACCATTGGTTCTTCCTCTTTGTACTTTATGTGCAACTGCATTACATATTATCATGCTGTCTAATTCTGCGGTATGATTATTTTTCCTCTGTTGGTACGGTTGGAGAGATTTGTCGCAGTCTCTTGATTTTTGTGGAAAAGACCATGTTTAAACTGAGTTATGCCTGAAAGCTTTTTTACTCAGGAAACTTACTTACTTTATGATTTCTTCCCGGGTCATACTATCTCTTTTCCCCTCCTGGATGAGCAGTTGGGGTCAAAACAGTTGCACCTGTGTCATATATAGAGCAGCACAATGATAAATATATAGGCAACCAACTCAGGTGATCAGGAAGGACACTAGGAAGTGGATTTATATGCAAAAGACAAACTACATGCAGGCTGTCTGTACTAACCCCCAAGAAATACGACCTAAAACACTAAAAAGAAAAGGATACAACCTGATCTAGAGTGAATATTATTGAACCTTCTTGTCCTCAGTTTCCTTAACTATGGAACAAAATAATAATTCCTGCATCACAGGGTGATCGTGAAGACCAAATGAAATCACAGGTATGAAATACCTAACACTGGATGGCCCTTAGAAAATGCTTATGAAATATTTATTTTTTTTTCTCCTCCATCACATGCTCACAATCTATAAATAAGCTCTTATTTAGCCATCATTACCAATCTTATTCTTTGTAAAATGAATGAGTCTTCTGAAGTTGCACAAATACTTGTCTTTTTTTAATTTTTATTTTTTAGAGATGGGATCTTGCCATTTTGCCTGGTTGGTCTTGAACTCCTTCTACCTCAGCTTCCCAAGTAGGTGGGACTACGGGTGACTGCCATCACACTCAGCTCTGTACAGATACTTATAACTGATTTAGTAAGAATACAGCTTAATCTCTTGAGAACATATTATCCCCAAATAATAGAATGTGCAGAAATTTTACTGATGAAATATGAAGGAGGAGTTTCTCCCACAAAAGATCAGAATAATGATCAACAAAAGTAATCCTTTCTGAAACATCTCCTATCTGACTAGAGGCTTTTGTGGCAAGGGAGAGAAAAGAAATACATTATTAATGGTTGAATCACCCTTTTTTCCCCAATAGGATTTAAGACAACATAAACATAAAATTTCCCACTATTATTGAATGTTCCATTGTTTTATTTAATTCCAGTACATTTCTGTTCTTTTCCTCTGAGGAAATTGTCTACCCTATCCTTGATGTCTTTCCAGTGCTTGAGACTCAATTTTCCATTTGCTTACAGGACACACCTGATCTTCAGAGGCCTTCCCGATGAAACACGTGCCTAGTTGACTTAAGTGTCTCCTCTGGTCTCTCTTCTTCCCCTTTGTTCTCTCCCTCCGTTATGGGCACTACCAGGCCCACAGGTGCAGAAGCTGGACCTTCAGTTCCTCCTTCATCACTTCTTTCCCCTCTGTCTGTTTTCAAATGGCTACCACGAATAGCGATTCTACTTTAAAATGTCACTAATTTATAAATGGTTTCCATTTTAAAGCTGATAGGACCATGTCAGAATAACAAAAAATAGAAAAAGAAAATTAATTGCCTATAGTCTAGCTGTTTTCCATGTTGCAATATGGCCTTCAAAAATTTTAAAACAAAAACCACAGCAATGATTGCACAGTGAAAATCAGTGATATTGCACAGTGAAAATTAGTCTCATCGTACCTCTATCTCTCAGTTCTCCAATCCCCGCCAACTCTAAAGGTAACCACTAGAGAGAGAGAGAGAGAGAGAGAGAGAGAGAGGGAGAGTGTGTGTGTGTGTGTGTGTGTGTGTGTGTGTGT
>NW_012112030.1:26837-92259 GCF_000951035.1 Colobus angolensis palliatus | reverse complement strand
GGCTGGAGTTCAATGACACGATCTCAGCTCACTGCAACCTCTGCCTCCCGGGTTCAAGTGATTCTCCTGCCTCAGCCTCCCGAGTAGCTGGGATTACAGGCGTTCGCCACCACACCTGGCTAATTTTTGTATTTTTAGTAGAGATGGGGTTTCTCCATGTTACCCAGGCTGGTCTCGAACTCCTGACTTCGTGATCCGCCCACCTCCGCCTCCCAAAGTGCTGGGATTACAGGTGGACCACTCTATTCTTCTTAACAAGCCTGAGCCTAACCTGACCTGGGAGTTTTGTCAGAGCCTAAGTGACCTGGGAGGAGAGAGATATCCAACTCCAGTCACCTTTAGTCATCCTGTCCCACCTATGGGGTAAAATAAAATTGAATTTGAAAAGGCAAAAAACACAGTTTGAAGTGAGAAGGCAAACATTAACACCAGACTGAGGTATGGCAAGGATGCTGGAGTTTTCAGACTAGGAATTTAAAATAACCACGATTAATATGGTAATTTCACCAGTGATCAAAGTAGACAGCATGCAAAAATAGATGACTAATATATAAGCAGAGATATCTAAATGATTGTTAGGATAAGGTGATGACCCTTAAGCTTCTCATGTGTTGAACCAGAAATTACACATCCAATCTATTTTGGAAAACAAAATTTTGTTGGAATACATAAATGAATGAGTAGTTGTGACAGAGTCCTTATAACCCACAAAGCCAAAAATGTTTACTATCTGGTCTGCCACAGAAAACGCTTGCTCACCCCTGGGCTCCATTAGATAAAAAGGCAAGGCTCAACTATATTCTGCTTACAATAGACTTTTTAAAAATTTTATCTTCTCTTTCCAACTTTTATTTTAGGTTCAAGGGTCCACGTGCAGGTTTGTTATATGGGTAAATTGCATGTCACAGGGGTTTGGTGTGCAGATTATTTTGTCACCTAGGTAATAAGCCTGGTACCCAATAGGTAGTTCTTTGATCCTCACCAAGAGACTCATCTTAAATATAAGACACAAGTGTGTCAAAAGTAAAAGATTTGTAAAAGAAATACCAAGAAAAAAAAAACAAACCTACTAAGGATAAGAAAATTGGTGTGGTTATATTAATATCAGACAAGAAAGACTTCAAACAAGTAGTATTATCAGAGATAAAGAAGTAATTTTTGTAATAATAAAAACACCAATTAGTCAATAGGACATAAAAATTCTAAATGTATACATACCTTGATAACCTTCAGGCCGCATTTGACAATTTACTTAAGAGTCTTTTTTTGTTCTTTTTCAGACGGAATCTCCCTCTGTCACCCAGGCTGGAGTGCAATGGCACAATTGGCTCACTGCAACCTCTGCCTCCCAGGTTCAAGTGATTATTCTGCCTCAGCCTCCCTAGTACCTGGGACTACAGGTGCGCACCATCATGCCCAGCTAATTTTTGTATTCTTAGTAGAGACGGGGTTTCACCATGTTGGCCAGGCTGGTCTTGAACTCCTGACCTCATGATCCACCCTCCTTGGCCTCCCAAAGTGCTGGGATTACAGGCGTGAGCCAACACGCTCGCCCAACAGTCTTTCAAAATAACCCACCTGGGGAAGGTCTTATGGTGACATTCTGTCCTTGAATAAAGAATCTTACCATGAGTTCTGCAAATTATTGATGCAATGATTGATGCATAACCTACTGGCATTGAAAAGGATGCTGATTTATTGCCGAATCATGAAGTTTTACTGATGGTCTTGCATGTGGACATTTTAGGCTGTATGTTGTAATGTGTATTCAATGATTATAACCTTTGCACTGAACCCTCTAATGAAAAAGGACAAGTTTGTTAGAAGGAGTCCCCCTCCCTGCTCCTGAATTTTTCTATAAAAGCCTTCCGATTTGTAACAGACTCCAGAACACGAGCAACTTTATTGGTGTGTTTTCCCAAGTCAATCCTTACATTTGGCTTCCAATAAACCTTTATCAAATTATTTCTGCTGGCTAGGCACAGTGGCTCATGCCTATAATCCCAGAACTTTGGAAGGCTGGGGCAGGAAGATTGCTCGAGCCCACGGGTTTGAGATCAGCCTGGGCGACAGAGTGAGACCCCATCTCTATTAAAAATAAAAAAAAAAATAATATCTGCCTCAACAGCCCTCATTTCAGTCAACAGCCACATAACAGAGCATCGAAATACATGAAGCAAAAACTGACAGAACTAAAGTTAAATATACGTATCTACAACTGTGGAGAGAATAATAGACAAAAAAATAGAACAAAAAGTTAGTAATTGCCGCGTAACAAATCATCACACAGTTGGTGGCTTAAAATAACAGTTTTGAATGTCAGAAGTCTGGGCTGTCTCAGGTGGGTTCTCTGCTGAATGTTTATGGAGGCCAAAATCAAGGTGTCAGCTGGCCTGGGGTTTTATCTGTAGTATCTGGGGAAGAATTTGTTTACAAGGTCATTCAGGTTGTTGGCAGAATGCAGTTCCCTGCGGTTGTAGAACTGAGGTCCCCAGTTCCTTGCTGGTTGTCAGCCAGGGCTGCTGTCAGCTCCTAGAAGCTACCTGCATTCCTTGCCACCTGGCCCCCTCCCTCATCAAAGTCTGCAACAGTACATTACATCCTCCTCGTGCTCAGGGTCCCTCTGACTTCCTCTTCAGCTACTAGTCAGAGAAAACTATTTGCTTTTAAAGGGCTCATATGAATGTAGCAAGTCTACTCAGACAATCTATTTATCTTAAGGTCAACTTAGTAAACTTAATTGTATCTGCAAAATCCTGTTTCGCCATATAACGTAATATAATCATGAGAGTAGTATCAAGGAGTGGGGATCATAAGGCCCATCTTAGAATTCTGTCTACCACAGTGATGATATAGAAGATCTGAACAACATAATCAACATGGCTTAACTGGTGTTTCCAGAACGATCATTCATAAAGTTAAGCATAGACCTACACTATGATCCGGCTATTCCTCTCCTAAACAATAAAGACTTTTATATGAATATTAATAAGATTGCAGAATTAACAAAATAGAAGATTCTAATGATACAGTTAAAGCATGTGTCTTTTCAGAATGAGAAAAATAAAGGCAATGAGAAACTCCAGAAAAAAAAAAAATTCCTTTTCTGAAATCACTGAAGAAATGTGAGAGAGCCAGAGAGGCTGCTAAATAAATGAAACGATTTCCTGGTATTTGCTTTCTCTTTCTCCTTCCTTGGAACCCTGAGCTCTTAGCTATAGACTTTGGACCAGGGATAGCCCAGATAGGAAAGGACCAGTTTCATCCAGTGCTGGGATGGTGCCCATCATTAGGGCAGGGAGAGGGATTGTGAGAGGAGCATCCACAGATGACAAGGTGCTCTGTGCATGTGCGGTGGTGGTGGTGGTGGGGGTAGTGGTGGAGTGAGTGAAGACTGCTATTTCTATGAAGGGCTGGAGGCAGCCTGGGCTGTGGATGCTTCTGCAGCAGCTGTTGCTATTGCTGTGACTTCTGTTAGACATTCCTAATGTTGCCACAATGAGCTTATTTGGGAGGCAGGGAGAGAAATGTGTTCAAAAACTTATTTTGAGGTTTTGTCATACTTCTATCTCTCTGGGAATAGACTCCCATCCATCCCTCTGGGGCTTTAACATATACATTTTCTCACACCTTTTCAGGACGATAGCCAAAGTAAGAAACAGCTCATCAGGCATATTTGTTAGGCGTGTGTATATATGTACATAGTTGGTATCTTGGCTTGATTGTGAATGCAGATGATTTATTCAGACAAGTGATGGCATGACCCTCCAAACTGGTGGAGTGGCTGTACTAAAGGTTCTGTGCTTCAGGGCTGAGGCGGATCCTGGGAAAGAGCCTGACCCTCCTTCCCAGTGTTCCTTCTCCCACCCCAGCACAGTTGCAGATGAAGCCTTTCTGGCCATCCTTCCCTTTCCTGGGCAGTTTGCCATTAGGAAACTCGGCTGCCAGTAACTAAGACTAGTTCTACCTTTCCAAGGAGCTTGGCTTTTTATGCCTAGTGCTCTAAGCCAGTGGTTTTTCCCACCATGCTCTGAGAAGCTCTAAGGACTCCATACAGATGCAGTGGGAATGATGTAACGGTCAGAAGGGGAACAAGGAGTCAGCAGAGCACTAAGGCTTCTATGCTCTGTACTGTTTCCTGCATCTACCAGAGTATCCTGCTCTTATTTGTTTCATACATAAGCTACCAGAAAAGGAAGATTTCAACTGAAGAAAGTGTTAGACTGCTAAAAAATAAAAATAAAAAGAAAGGAAGGGAGGAAGGGAGGGAGGGAGGGAGGAAGGAAGGAAGGAAGGAAGGAAGGAAGGAAGGAAGGAAGGAAGGAAGGAAGGAAGGAAGGAAGATTAAATCAATACTTTCTAACGTTTGAAATGTTTATTAACTAATATGCTACACGGGGAAAAAATCCCTTATTGTCATTTAAATTTGCATTTCTTTGGTCACTAATTAGGTTTGCCTTTTTCATAGGTGTATTAGTCAAATACCTTTCTGCTTTTTGAATATTTCCATGTTCCACAGGCTATTTCTTAAAGTCAACCCTCAAAGTTTTGATTTTATCTTCTTCCCCTTATAAATCTGCTTCTTTTCCAATGTTTCACGTCTTGGTCAATGGTACCACCAGCCAGCAAGGTTCCCAAGCCAAGAACTTTGGAAGCATCTGTGATTCTTCATCTTCCACATCCACTTTATCACCAGAAGCACGCATTCAACTTTCTAAATATCCCTCAAACTGATCCATGTCTTTCTATCCACTATTCTGAGCTATCATCAGGTCTTGCTTGAATGACTTCCCCAAATCCAGCCGGTCTCCCGCCTCCAGCTCTGCCCCCTTCTGACTCCCTTTACATGGTACAATCAGAGAGATCTTTCTAAAACACAAATCTGCTATCACTGTTTTGCTTCAAGCCCTTTAGTGGCTACTATTTCCAGCTGGATGAGGTCCAAGCCTCTTAACACGCTGTACGTGTACATGCCTGACCCCTGCTACTTTTGACCAGCCAAGTTTCTTTACAGTACAATGTCTTTGTTCCCCCTCCTAGAACATCCTTCCCCTTTTCTCTCACTTCATGGTGTGCCAAACTCCTATCCTGTGAGATCCAGCTTACACATCAGCTTCCCTGTGATGCTTTTCCTAACTCCCTATTCAGCCAGTGAAGTGCTCCCTGCATTCCCATGTGGCTTGTATCTCTGTAAAAGCTCGACAGAGCTGTTCTAATTTATCTGTTAACGTACATGTCTTCCCCACTAGACTTTTGCTCCTTAAAGATAAAGCATCTCCTTCATCTCTGCTTTGCACAACCTAGCATAGAGTTCAACACATAGCAGTGTCTTAATAAATGCTGAATAAAAGAATTAATAAATAAATGAAACAATACAGTGAACTGTTGATTCTCCAAAATGTTTTCGTGAAGACAATGTGTTCTTCCTCTCTGAGCCCAATTCTGTCACTTCTCATTTCATCCAATATCTTGATCCATGAGTACCAAGGTAGATTTTTGGTGTGCTTCACTGGACATTAAAAAGACTATAAAGCAGGCCGGGCGCGGTGGCTCAAGCCTGTAATCTCAGCACTTTGGGAGGCTGAGGCGGACGGATCACGAGGTCAGGAGATCGAGACCATCCTGGCTAACACGGTGAAACCCCGTCTCTACTAAAAAATAAAAAAAAAATTAGCCAGGCGAGGTGGCGGCGCCTGTAGTCCCAGCTACTTGGGAGGCTGAGACAGGAGAATGGCGTGAACCCGGGAGGCGGAGCTTGCAGTGAGCTGAGATCCGGCCACAGCACTCCAGCCTGGGCAGCAGAGCGAGACTCCGTCTCAAAAAAAAAAAAAAAAAGAAAAAAAGACTATAAAGCTACAATAATTAAAATAGAATTCAACTTGACACAAAGTAATCAGTGAAACTCTACTGAGTTCCAAACCAGACCCAAATAGTGATAAAATTAGGTACATAATAATAGCCAACACATATGTGGCATTTAATCATGTTTCAGGCATGCTTCAAAGTGCTCTAGATACATTAATTCATTCAATTCTCACAACCATCGTGTAGACACTATTTAATAGTAGACACTATTAAAACCATTTTACAGATGAGCAAACTGAGGCACAGAGGGGTTCAAAAAAACTTGCCCAAGATCACCAAGCCAGCAGTTGTTGAAATTAGGATTTAAAACCAGGCAGGCTGATTCCAGAATTCATGCATTTAACCTTTATCCTGTGATGTAGATGGTATAACACATTATTGACTAAAGAAAAGGTTACTTAGTAAGCAACAGAAAAAGGACAGGAAGTCCCACATACTCATAGATTCACTACATACTCTGTTCTGAAATAAAATTCAGATGTTTTAGAGTTAAACATTAAAAAAGTAAGAAAATATGAGTAAGTATTAACTTGATACTAGAAGAGAAGAATACTGGAAGAATCTACAAATGAAAATCTTTGACAGATAAATCTTTAATACATTTCAATAGATAAAAGTGTAAACTTCTATATATTAAAAATCAAGTAATCACCCAAAAAAAAAGTGTAACAAAAGCGTGCTATTGTAAAATATATATTAGTATTTGGTCTTTGGATTTATTTCCTGGCATATAACTCCTAAAATCCTTAAAAAGCAATTTTTTTTTTTTTGGACAGGTTCTGGCTCTGTCTTGCAGGTTGGAGTACAGTGTCATGATCTCGGCTCACTGCAACCTCCACCTCCTGGGCTCCAGAGATCCTCACACCTCAGCCTCCCAAGTAGCTGGGACTACAGGCGCACAACAGCATGCCCGGGTAATTTTTAGTAGGGATGGAGTTTTGCCATGTTGCCCATGCTGGTCTTAAACTCCTGAGCTCGAGCAAACTGCCTACCTTGATCTCCTACAGTGCTAGGATTGCAGGGATGAGCCACTGCGCCTGGCCCAAAGCGACGTCTTTTTGCGTGCTCATGAGTTGACTCACGGTTGGCAGCCCCTGGGTGGCTTCGGGATGGGGGCTGGTCACTGAAAACACCAAGCAGGATTAGAGGGTTAGAGTTTGAGCCCCATGCCCTGATCACTAGGGGCTTAAGGTTAAATTGATAACTAAAGGCCAGTGACTTCATCAATCATTCCTATATAATGAAGTCTCTATAGAAACACAAAAGGACTTGGTTCAGAGAATTCTCTGGTGTTAACCAAAATGTATGAAAGACAGGTCTCAATCCATTTGGAAGTTTATTTTGCCAAGGGTAAGGACATGCCAGGAAAAAAGGAACACAAATCCATAGGAACAATCTGTGGTCCATGCCTTTTTCCAAAGACAATTTTGAAGCTTTCAGTATTTAAAGGTATGGTCACATTACTGAATCCACATGTTGTAAGAGAAACGGAACAGGTAGGGGAACAGTCAATTATCTATTTGTCTCATATTCAGTAAATCGGCACTTAAGGTGAACACAGAGTAGCTACCTGTGGAGATATTTAACATTTTATCTGTAGCTATCTGCTTAGGAACAAAAGGAAAGGCAGTTTTTTGCACAATCAGGTTTTAGCTTAGTTTTTTCCTTTTTGCATAGTGAATTGGGGTCCTGAGATTTTATTTTCTTTTCATATTGGATTGCTGAACATGGGGAGGTTCCTGGAAGCCGGCACATTCAGAGAGAGCATGGACGCTCCGCATCCCTTCCCCCATACCTCACCCTATGCATCTCCATCTGTATCCTTTGTAATATCTTTTATAATAAACTGGTCAAAGTTTCCCTGGGTTCTTTGAGCTGCTCTAGCAAATTAAACGAAAAGGTCGTGGGATCCCTGATTTGCAGCTAAAAGGTCAGAGGCACAGGTAGAAAAACTTAAGGCTTGGGATGGACATTGGAAGTGAGGAGCAGTCTTATGGGACTGAGTCCTCAATCTGTGGGATCTTATGCTATCTCAGGTGGATAGTGTCAGAATTAAACTGAAGACACCCAGCTGGTGTCCACTGCAGAATGTCCCCAACCCCGACACACACACACACACACACACACACACAGAGATGTAATCACAGAGGTCTTATGCGTTGACTGTTGTAGTGTGAGAGCAGTCAAGGTTTTTCCACATTCAACGGGGTATAGGATTAATAACGTTGCTGTGTAAAATGTCACATGCCAGTTAAAGAAAGATGATCATCTCAATAAGAAAATATGCAAATAATCTTCATGAGAAGTATAATGACCAATAAACATAAGTCATGATCAAAGCAAGCCACATTGAATAAAAAATAAAATGTCCTTTACACCCTATTAAATAGAAAAACATTTAAAGGAATATATTTAGTAGCAGCAATGATGGGCTGCAATTGACAGGTATATACATTATCCAGTCTTTCTTGAGGCCAGTTTCTCAGCGGTTAACTAGAACCTTAAAGATGTTAACTCCCTTTAGCCCAGTAATTCCATTTCCTGAAGAAATAATCACAAATCTGGGCAAAGTGTACAGCATGTCCTTTGCAGAATTACTTATAGTGTTGATGAGAAAACACTGTTTGTCATCCCATGCTGGATCCTCATCTCCAAACTGGGCAAATGTAATTTGAAGATTTGTATCATGCAAATTTACCTGCTTTCCTGGAACAAATATTTATCCAGGAGTGGGAATAATTTATACCACTTATGTTCAGGTCCTGGGGACCTTGATGCCGTACAGATGGTCCTCAACTTACTATATGATTTGACTCACAGTTGTTCACACTTTACAATGGTGCAAAAGCAACACACATTCAGTAGAAGCTGTACTTTGAGTACCCATGCAACCATTCTGAGGTTCACTTTCAGTACAGTATTCAATGAATTACATGAGATGTTTAACACCGTATGATAAAACAGGCTTTGTGTTCGATAATTTTGCCCAACAGTAAGCTAATGTAAGTGTCCTGAGCATGTTTAAGGTAGGCTAGGCCAAGCAATTATGTTCAGTAGGCTAAGTATATTAAATGCATTTTCAACTACAGTATTTTCCATTTCGGATGGATTTATGGGGACATAATCCCAGTATGTCAGGGGATCATCTGTATTAATTTTGCCATTTTCTTCAAAAGCAAAGGAACTAAGTGGCCTCATGCAGAAAAGACTTGAGGTGGCCATGCCAAGACCCTGGAGCCCTGAGAGTTTCTGGATTATTCTCCAGCATCCTCAGCCTATCTCCTACTTATATCCCGTTTCAAGGGCTCTTCTTTCCCCTTGGACTCAGCATTGATGGTCCTCAAATCTGTGCCTTCAGAACTGACTTTAGCCACAATGCCAGCTGCGATCTTTGAAACCGCCCTTCTGATTTCCCAGAATCACGGGTCCACATACCTAAAATGAACATCATTATTCCTATTGAACTAAATTCCCGTTCTGACCCTCATTCCAACCCTGGCCCTGCTCAGAAGGTTTTACTTTATTATGAGAGAATCATTTCGCATTTTTAAATAAGGAAATAAAAATTCAAGCTTTTCCGTTAAGGTGAAAATTCAGACAATGATGAGATTCAGAATGAGTAGAGATCAAAGGTAAAGACACCAATTAGGAGGTCTTCTTTGGAGTAGAGTCAATTTCTTAATTAGCTTGGAACTCCCAACACCTAGCACAACATCTAAAACGTCATGAGAGTTCACCAAAGTGAATCAAATAGAAAATTCTGCAATAATCAATGAAGGCAATCGAACCGGCATCGCAGAAAGATTTGTTTTATCAGTGATTAGCATGTAATATAGTCTGCTTTTTTGTTTTATTTCAGAGCATATAATTATGAGCACCACAAGACATACTGGTTTAGAGCTCTAGACTTTCATGTTTTGCCACATATCAGCTATGCAACTGTAGGTAAATCTTGCTCTTATTGCCCAGGCTGGAATGTAATAGCGCAATCTCAGCTCACTGCAACCTCCACCTCCCAGGTTCAAGTGATTCTTCTGCCTCAGCCTTCCCAAGTAGCTGGGATTATAGGCATGCGCCACCAAGCCTGGCTAATTTTGTATTTTTAGTAGAGAGGGGTTTCTCCGTGTGGGTCAGGCTGGTCTCAGACTCCCGACCTCAGGTGATCCGCCCACCTCAACCTCCCAAAGTGCTGGGATTACAGGCGCGAGCCACCGCACCCAGCCTCATGGTTTTGTTTTTATTTTGGTTTACAACCATTAGATTCAGCCTTTCCTAGAAAAAGAATCTAAGTATTAGGCTTCAAAACCTAGTAATCACTGATAAAAGTCATTTGGATGAGAAAGGAAAAGAAACTTTGATCTGAGGAATGTGAGCCTCCTCTAAATTACCTGGCTCAGACAGCCCTTGAAATGAGACAACAGTCATGTCCCACTCACCCACCTTGAGCTAAGTAATCACCTCTTGAAGCTGCCTGCTGTATGGACTCTAGACTGACTAACACAAGTAGCTATCAATTAATCTAACAGTGCCACATGCTGAACACCATAGCTCATACCCTGCAATTCAACAATGCATAGCCAATCACTAACCAATGTTACTTCTATAAACCAATGAGAATTCCTGACAAACAACTTTGCATCAGCTCACTCCTGGTTCCCCTTTCTGCCTTTAAAAACCTGCTTGGAGAAAAAAGCCAAATGGAGCACACACCCAAGGTTACTTGGAGAACATGGCAGGTTATGGAAGCTTCTTTGTAAATCCACCCATCCCATTCTGTTAAAGGATCTCCCAACTCGCATTTCTTATGACCTCACATGTCTCGGATGTGGACTGGCTCTAGGCAAAATTGTAAAGCAAGCCCTTTAGATTCCTCCTCCACCTCTCACTGCTCCCAGCAAAACTGCACTGGACAGTAAATCTGGGTCTGGTCCTGCTGTTGCCATTTACTCTCTGACACTTGGCATATTTGTGGCTGTCCCGTAAAATGGCATGACAATACCTACCTCACAAGGCTGTGGTGAGAACGAGAAAATATATGAGGAGTATTTGGTCAACTTCAGGTCAGCATACAGCACTTGCTTAGATCCAGATGTCCCCTGTTTCCCTGACCCAACAAGGTGGCCAATGGAACAGATCCCACCACAGGTGAGTTTTCTTAGGCACACTTTTTTTTTTTTTCAATTAGTTGCCAGTATTGAAACATAAAGAAGTTTCACATATTGGCAAAAATGAGATTTTCAGCTTCCCTTGAAAAACTGGAGATCTGGCAACACTGGTCAGCGCCCTCCCCTGGTAACAATCACCTGGAGTGGGCAGCTCCGGCTGCCTAGTTCGCCACTGTCCCTTTGGTTAAAGGATAATTTTGAAATGAAGGTAAAAACTGCAGCTCTCAAACAGATGCAAAAGAAGAGCACATGCCAGAAATTTTATTTAATCTTTTAGTGAGGACTGTCCAAGGAGAATCCAAAGATCAAAATTACTGAAATAAATGTGCTAATAGAAGCAAAACTGGGGAAGGAGGTTGGCTGAATCTACGTTAAGACACAATTTACACATCTATAGACAAGAATTACTTTGCTCTGCTATCAGTTACCTACAGCTTACAGAGTTGTAAGATAGCTCCCATAGAATCAAAATCACATAGCCAGGAAGGACGTGTCTTCATCCAGAGTCTAGATTCCAGACAATGCATAGTTTTCCACTAAGTACAACAGGATCTCCCCCTACACTTCCATTTCCAAGTCCTATTTATGGACTGTCTAGCCCCAGAAAAGATGTGTTTTTCCCCAATCAGATGCTATAAAGCTGTTACTTCTCTTGTTTTTTATTCAGTGTATTCCGTTATAAAATGTCGAGGTGAGACTAATCTCAATTCCCTTATGATTCCTTAATTCGAATTTCTTACTACTTCTTCCACCCAATTCCCCCTGCACCCCCTACATCCATAAATCAATCCTCATTATTTGGCCATTCAGGTCCTTATCAGTGAGGTATAGCTAGGTTTAATTTGTGCTAAAGTGTTAATGAGCAATGTTTTATTAATGATACTTTATCCTCAACATCTACTTCTACAGCTTCAGTTACCATCTCAAACCATCACTTTCCTGAATGTAGAACCAGATTCAGCTTTAAACACCTGCTGTCAAGAAGGCCCAGACATCTGTCAGCAAAGACCCTTGACTTGTAAGACTGCCCTTCTCAACTCTGGCCCAGTCTTGGAGAGAGGATAACCACTGCTGGTAAACTGAGGGTGGAGATAAATGAAAATACAGAAAAGTAGCCTGCCACATGGTCTTCTTGGACCCCAGCTGTGGGGCAGAGAGGAAATTTAAGGCTTTAATTATAACACAACACTGGGCATCCTAATTATCAAACTGAGCCTACTATAACTTGAGATTTTATTATAGAATTAAAATTATTACCTGAACAAGACCGGAACAATTTGGGGTCTGATGGAGTTTTCATCTAGGTGTAAAGAAAGACTCACCACCTCATTCACTCATTTATTCAACAGATGCCTGGCACTGTTTTAGGTGCTGTGGACACAGCAGTGATTATGACAGATAAAAACTCCTGCTTCAAGTGCTTTGTTTTTTTTAAAGAGATGGAGTTTCGCTATGTTGCCCAGGCTGGTCTCAAACTCCTGGGCTCAAGTGATCCTCCCACCTCAGCCTCCCAAAGTGCTGGGATTACAGGTGTGTGCCACGGTGCCCGGCCTAGTACAGAGATTTTAAAGGAAAGCCTAGTGACTAAAAATAAAGCTCTGGCCAGGCATGGTGGTTCACACCAAGCAGTCGTTAGTGCCATGCTTGTACAGCCTGCAGAACAGTGAGCCAAATAAACCCCTTTTCTTTATTAATTACCCAGCTTCAGGTACTCCTTTATGGCAATATAAAATGGACTCACACACATGCTATCATATACTATGCTATCATATACTATTACCTGTCAGCCCACGCAACCCCACCTATGCTCTGGATTCTGGCCCTTCCCTTCCCTTTAGGGCCAGGCACCAGAAGTTATACCCTCCCTCTCTGCCATCATCACCATCAGCTCCCATTAGGGTACTAAAAGATTTCCCCCATCAAGATGGCCTAAATGCTCCCCTCAGCCTGACTGCACTTCAGGCAGGCTTCTCCCTAACTCGATTAGGCCATTCTTGTATTGCAATAAACAAATATCTGAGTCTAGGTAATTTATAAAGAAAAGAGGTTTAATTGGCTCATGGTTTTGCAGGCTGTACAGGAAGCATTACATAGTCATTTGCTTCTGGGGAGGCTTCTGGAAGCTTCCAGTCATGGCCGTAGGTGAAAGCGGAGCAAGCATCTCACATGGCAGGAGTAGGCGCAAGGGATAGGGAGAGTTGCCTCACACTTTTAAATAACCAGATCTTGCAAGAACTCACTATCTTGAGGATTGTACCAAGAGAATGGTACTAAACCTTTCATGAGAAATCTACCCCATGATCCTATCACCTCCCACTAGGCCCCAACTCCAACACTGGAGATTACATTTCAACATGGGATTTGGGTGTGGACATCCAAACCACATCACTAATATTAGGCCCCTGACTTCCCTTAGAGCATTAGAAAACTTAAAACTATAAATTATTTCTGTTCCCTTTGAGACATACATCTTCCCTCAGCCTCTTGCCAGTTTTACAACCCAGGAATGTCTTTCTCAAGGACCCATGGGAACCATTCTCTGAAATGTAATCACAAAAGGAGACAGCACCCCTTTCTCCCACTTTCTGTGGGATGTGCCTAACTTTGGTGGGCACCTTGCTCCAAGCTGCAGGACTACTTCCTGGCATGAAGATGAGATGTTTACTCTTCCTGTGGATAAAGCCAATCAGCAAACACAGATAACCCATGACCCCCCCTCACCCTGGCCCTTACAGCATCCAGATGGCTTATTGCTCCCAGTACTTTTACACTCTCACCCAGCTCTCAAAAACCCCACCACCCTCTGCTTCCGTGGAGTTGAGTTCAGACTTTCTTCTAGTCTCTTCTCTATTGTAAATAGCCCCTTTCCTTCTCTCACCGAATCTTTTCAAGTTGAAGTCTCTCCTTACTTCATTCTCTCTTGGATTTTCCTTCACAGGAAAGGTTTCTTCAAAGATGCCCTCCATTCCACTACACCTCCCATTCACTCCATGAAGTGTAACAGTGGGACAGTGTAACTCTGGGACTGTCTTCCTCCTGAGCATCCTTAAATCCTTCCTGGAACAAGGCATCAGTTTTGTAGCCAGATAGATTCAGGTTGGAAAACCAATTCAGCTACTTAATAATGGGGCAATTTACCTTCTATAAGTCCCTGTTTCCATCATTTAGGAAATAGGAATCCCTCCCTCTCAGAAATGGCAGCTATTTCATTAAGTCAGGAAACAAATGTATGGACTCAGATGGGCATGATATTCCCTACTTAAATGATAATGGCTCACATTTACTTAGTTCTTATTATGTGCAGGGCTCAGCATTTTACATGCATGATCTCGTTTAATTCCTCATCACAATCCCATCACGTAGTTATTACTATCACCCCCACTTTATACACAAGAAAACTGAGGCTGGCAAACAGAGGTCAAGTGACTTGTCCAATCTCACAATTAAGAAGTAGTAGAACTCCTACCGGAAGCCAAATCTGTACGGAACTCACCTGCTCTGCATCGCCTCCAAGGTAAAGGTTAAACTCACGTGTGCCCCTCCCAACTCACTGATTCTGCCTCCCACTCATAACCACCCACTCACTCATGCCCCACTGCAATTGCTCATGCTGTTCTCTTCACAGCATGAATGACTGCTTCCTCCTCACCCCAGTCCAACACACACATTTCAGCAGGTTAACATCAAGACGCACTTTAAAAATACATTTTCTATAGAGTTTTTCCTGATCCTTCCAGACACCCTTATCTTCTCATAGATCTTTGCATATATTCCCATATATGCTTCCATCATATAACATCATTATTATTATTATTATTATTTTAGACAGAGTCTCACTCTGTCTCCCAGGCTGGAGTGCAGTGGCATGATCTCAGCTCACTGCAACCTCTGCCTCCTGGGTTCCAGCGATTCTCTTGCCTCAGTCTCCCTCCTGGGTCGGGACTACAGGTGGGCACCACAACGCCCGGCTAATGTTTTATATATTTTAGTAGAGATGGGGTTTCTCCATATTGGCCAGGCTGCTCTTGAACTCCTAACCTCATGATGCACCCTCCTCGGCCTCCCAAAGTGCTGGGATTACAGGCAAAAGCCACCACGCCCGGCCCACAGAACTTATTTTTATCATTAGGATGAAGAATGTGAGATGATCTTAAGGCCTAGCAAAGCTGCGGGAAATACACAGGAGGGCCAAGGAAGAACATGAAAGGAATTTAAAGTAGAATCATAAGGTAAATAGATTTGCTGAATCACAAAGGTTTAATGATAAATGTAGGTAAACGAGGAGTGAAAACATGATAATGGGATAGGTCTATAGTCCTGCAGGCTCAAATCAACTGTGAGAATCGGGTAATGTGCAACCTGAATCCCAAGAAGGATGTGGCTTGAAGTCTCTGTGGGGAAAGCCCCTATAAATGGAGACTCAGTCCATCCCTCCTTATGAAAAGAATCACTCTGGATATGAGGGTCCTAGATCCTATGCCCAGCTCCCAGTTCCTGGTCATATGCAATCTCCATACACTGAGAGGGTAATACCCATTAGCTTAGGATGGTAACATTGTTTCCCTAGTCAGTGCTGCGGCTTCAATGTTTGTGTCACTCCAAAATCAATGCTGAATTTAGTCGCTAGTGCAATAGTATCGGCGGGGGTCGGGGAGGGCCTTTAGGAGATGATTAGGTCATGAGAGTTCTGCTTTCATATATGGGACTAGTGCTCTTATAAAAGAGGTTGAAGAGAGTGCCCTAGTCCCTTTTTGCCCTTCTACCCATGTCCACCATGTGAGGACACAGACAGAAGGAACCATCTTTGAAGCAGAAAGAGCAGCCCTCACCAGACACCAAATCTGCTGGTGCCTTGATCTTGAACTTCCCAGTCTCCAAAACTGTGAGAAATATATTTCTACTATTTTCAAATTACCCAATCTAAAGTATTTTGTTAAAACAGGAGGTATGAACCAATCCAGTTAGTAAAGGTCTCCAGGCTCTGAAAGACTTAAAATTAAGTATTGAGAATGTGGAGATTCAAACACTTATTAATATTTTGTGCTAAATTTGGAAATAATCTCTGCATATTGGTATTTAAAGAATGCCGAATTTAAGAATTTAGCATTTTTTAAGTTTTATTTCTGACACACAATAATTGTACATTTACGGGATACAATGTGACGTTTCAATAAATGTATACAGTATATAGTAATCAAATCAGTATAATTAGCATATTCATCACCTCAAGTATTTATCACTTCTTTGTGGTAAAACAATGATTAAAGAGCACTGTGGACACGTAGAGGAATAGGCATACCATGGTATCAGAACACAAAAATGAAGAATTAAACACACATCGCATGACTTTCGAAAACCTACTTATAGTCATCTGAACTTAGAATCTGTTTTACAGATATAAAGGATCTTTGGTATGGGTTTAATATGTGTTGAGTGTTCTAAGAATGCAAGTACCATGTAAATTTCGAGAGGATTCTATTCTATGCTGTTCTGAACTTTACTAGAAGTCATTCACTATTTCAAAAGTTGACATCACAGCAATGCTGCTGATGGCATTTAAATGGAGACTACAACCCACCCCTGCATCAGACCAGTCTGCATTTGTTACCGCATCCGTGGTGACTGCCCACATGGACGCAAGCAACGGACTACTTCCTCATGCCTTCAGTGCTGGTGTGCTCTATATACATCTTACTGTGTACTACTTTCCTTTCACTTCTTGTTTACATAAGGCATTAATTATATTTTGGTTACATATATAGACAGGTTAGAGTAAGTATGACTTCCATATCAGGATAACAGAAGGTGCATTACCAACCATCTGTTACAAAAGGAGGCACTGGGTGTGACAGGAAGGGAAAAGTATCCTGGTTGAATTATAGCTTTAGAAGTATATCGCATCCTGAGTTATGATACAAGTTAGAGATGAGAAATAGCGTTGCTGGAAAATGAAGATAATTACAGTAAAGACAGAAGAAATAAGACCTGGTGTTCAATAGATCAGTAGGGTAACTAGAGTTAATACTAATCTACTGTATATTTCAAAATAACTAGAAGAGAGTAATTCAAATGTTACTAGCATAAAGGTAAAGGTGATGGATATCCCAATTACACTGATTTGATTACATGAATATGTCAAACTACCACATATACCCTAACAATATTTACATCTATTATGTATCAATACAAAAATATTTTTAAAGAACCAAAAAAAGGAAAGAAAGTGTAGATATTCTAAGAGAGGACACTGTGCATTATAGAATTATAGCTCCTTTTCAAATTAAATCCACCCATCTCTGGCCTACTGGCTGGCTCATGGCTAGCAGGGGTGTCATCCAAAATAACAGGTAGTATCTGAAGAAAAAATGTGAAGTTGGGTATGTGTTCCTTTCCCTAGTACGCTGATTCTGACACACTTGCGTACAGGAGAATAAACTGGAATGTTCAACAAAACTAAAATTCCTTCCTGAGACTGTGGTTCAGCAGGTCTGGGGTGGGGGTCAGCAACCCGGATTAATAACAGGAATCACACTGAACTCTGATACAGCTCTTCTGTAGGGCAGTGCTTCTCATACTCTAACGTGCACACACATCTCCTGGAGACCGTGCTAAAACACACATTCTGATTCAACAGGCCTGGGACAGAACAAAATCTAGGATTCTGCCTTTTTTTGTTTTGAGACAGGCTCTCACTCTGTTGCCAAAGGCTGAAGTGCAGTGGCACTATCACAGCTCACTGTAACCTTGAACTCCCACGCTCAAGCAATCCTCATACCTTAACCACCCGAATAACTGAGACTACAGGTGCATGCCACCATGCCCTACTAACTCTTTGAAATTCTTTTATAGGGACAAGGTCTTGCCATATTGCCTAGGCTGGTCACAAACTCCTGGCCTCAAGAGACGGTCCCACCACAGCAACTCAAAAGCGTTGGGATTACAGGTGCAAGCCGCTGTGCCCAGCCCGGATTTGCATTTCTGACAAGCCCCAAGATGATCCCAATGCTGGTGATCTATGGATCACACTTGGAGTAGCTCACTGTTGCCTGTTTTGAGATAAAACGATTCTGATGCAGGCAGAAAGGGCAGGTGGAGAACTTACCTTCAACACTGATACACCTTTCTCTCTGGAAGGAGGAGAGGGGATTACCATCATCAAACAGGGTTTTTACTGACATCCCTGTCCCGAACATAGATCAGGAGGCTGAAGTCCAGTGAAACACAATGACCAACCCTGGGTCACCCAGGACAGTGATCTGTTGGCTTCACCACAAATTGTCAGAGTTTTAAATCGTACTGTACTGGGGGGAATCTGCCAACACTAAACCAACTGTTCATCTGGATCTTGGCTGCAATTTTAAGAACTTCATTAGAAGGTCCTAATTCCTAAGTGCTGGCACTGCTGGCATAGAAGCTGAAGCATCTCCTTTGCATGGGAAGAGAATCTATCTACACTTACATGTCTGAAATAATCCAGATTTGGTACTAAGGGCATGGGGCGGGCCTCAGATAGCTCAGATCCAAGAAGACTGTGGAATTACTGCAAGAGGTTTGAGAATCTATGGACAATGGTTTTCTATGTATGTACTACTAGTTTTAAAAGGCATATGGACACTATTAAAACGAATTTTAAAAACATCTTCAGGGTAAACACATTTGGGTTAGGGGATACTGCACGTTCTCTCATTTAAAGGAGATTAAAAACAATCACATATCACTTGGGGTCTTTACAATCTTCTGACATTAAAAAGGGTCCTTGTCTTCTAGAACGTATGCTAGAAGTGGTGTGTCACAGGAAAATCCAAACTCTCTGGCATTTCAGAGAATAAACAGTATATATGTCATTATGAAATATGTATGTTTAACAAAAATTATGCTTAAGTTCTAAATGACTGCATTTCTCATTTTGTAAATCAAGAAAGAAAATACTACAGAATTCAACCTCAAATGTTTTTAATAGTGGAACTGTGTACAGGATCCTCTAAAGAGACGACCTGGCTGGGTGCTCAAACCACATGGGCTGACCCCAAAGACACCAAAACCAAGAGCTGCTCAGGAGGCACTAAAAGTCGACAGTCTTGGCCGGCTTCACATCCTCGATCTCAGCAGACAGCCAGCGGTAGGTGCGGTGACGGCGCAGCACCTCGATGGCCTTGAGTTCCAGTGGTGTTGCCTGAATGCCAACGTCTTCTAAGCCAGGCAGGTGAGGCAATTTCATGTCTGTGATGTGCATCTTTGAATAAACAAAGGACCGCAGACAATGCTGAAAACTGGCCGAGAACAAAGTGCTATCCTAGCAAGCGTGTAAACATTCAGGCTGGCACGAGTCTAGTATGGAGACTTAATTGCTTTCAAAGAATATGTGGCAATTTTCGATTCATGCAAATCACTATCAAAGTAGAACACAGAAAGAGGGCTTAAGACACCAAAAGGGCAAGATCACCAAGTATCAGATCGAGGTCCCCAGTGGGAGCCACGAGCGCAGGATGTTGGCGGTACATAAGCCATTCTATATACAGATTTCAACAGAAATAAATCTAGGGCAGGGAAGCACAAGTCATCACACTTGCCAGGGAGGCTTCACAGGAGGGTTTAGGAATCAAATCAGGGCTAAAGCAGAGCCAGTCCATTCCTCAGTTCTCACATGCCCCTGTTTTCTGAGCATGGGCGTTCTGACTCAGTTTTAACTTTGAATTTAGGAGATAACACAGCATTTGTTCCTTGTCCATTAAAAAAAAAAAAAAATTAACTTTTTGGCTCCAGCTATGCTCAACCTGGTTGACTAATGCTCACTGTAGAGCTAGAAAACCAAACCCATCTTGTTTATAGGGAAAGACAATGAACTGTCAAGTTTGCAAAGATCCCAGATTATTCCAAACCGCATGAACAGAATCCATTTGCACTTAGAGCAGCATCGATCCCTCATCCTGCCCACCTGAAAGTCTGCAATTCTTTTACCAGAGGGCTGTAAGCCAGTCTGCAAACCAAATCCAAAACCACTCAGGCCACTGTGTCAACACTTTCTCAATTATAAATGTAAGAGACACTTTAGTGTAAGATAAACTGAAGTGTCTGACAACCAGTTCTCCTGCCCGATCTTTCATAAACAATGTCTGAAGAAAGTACGCGAGCTGCCCACTTTCTCACGTTCCCTAAGCACTATTTTCTCATCTTCTCTACACTTTAGGTTTTAGGTAGCATTCAGGGGACAATGTGGCTGCTTCTTGTCAATATATGGTCCAATAGGTCATCAAAAGTAGATGTGGTATTGGTACAGTATTTCTATTTTATTTTGCATCCTCCCTGGAAGCAAATGCACAGGCACATGACATGAGGTCTGAGAACTGACTATTGGATGTGGCAGCAAGGAGATTGTGGGTAACCTTGAAAAGAGCAATTTTAGGGGAGAAATGGGAATAAAAGCCTTACTGGAGTAGGTTAAAGAAAGAATGAAGAAACTGTCAACGGTTGCTTCAGGATGTTAGGAGGAAGTCAGGAGGAGTTAGGACGTGAAGGGACACAATAGGAAAGTAGCTAGAAGACTGATGGGAGGGAGAGGCTTTGGCAGGGGAGCTATGAGGTAATTTTGTGTGTTGACAGGAATGATCACGCAGAGAAAGAAACACTGATAATGACGGACAGCAGGTATGGAGGAGCCGCCCCCTGGAGCAGGGCAGGTGGATGAGTTTCAGTGCTAGCAGAGAGGCTGACTGCAGACAGCAAGAACAGCAAACAGACAACAGCCAGGAGACAAGCAAGCAAGCAAACCAAAATAAGTCTAACTTCCCATCATCTGCCCAGGCGGATGCTTTCCACACATATACTCACCCGCTCCACTTTATCCCTTGTTATCCAGGGCTCAAATGGGTTTATTTCAAAGACTCTTGCTACCCATCTGGAAAAAGAAATATATATAGCACATGTGATAAGCATCTCTCTGTCCAAGATGTAAGCTAGCCGATAAGAACTACAGGAAGACAGACTGCTGTAGAGCAGTATGAACTGATTTTTTTTTTTTTTTTTTTTTAAGAAAATAACCAACATCCTGGCACCTCGACCTATGAGGCTACCTCTGCTTTTTGGTCCATCTCCTCTCAAGCCAACCCAGTTGGCTGCTGTAACTGCTGGTACACTTTGTTCTCCTCCAAAGAAACAACAGATCTTAAACTAAAAAGAATTAAAACCAACAAACAACAAAGCAAACAGAAAAACTCCAATATCCAATCACGTCTGTGAAATTCAATCTAATCTAAACCTCAGATATTCAAATATGCTGCCTTTATGAACACAGGGCAAGCTGAATGGTGTGTAAAATATAAAACGTACTCCCTAAAAGCTGGGGCTCTTGAGGGAAAAAAAAAATCCAAAAGCAAGGAGAAGGCAAAAATCTATGGTTCAAAATCAGGACGACAATATAAAACCCAAAACGAGAAAGGCCACCTATCTTCATTACTGCTGTCTCTTCACTACTAATGAAAACTGAAGGGCTCTTTACATGCCACTTGAGCTCCCATCATTGGTTACCTCAGGGCAGTGGCTTTTTCTTTTCTTTCCTTTTTTTTGTTCTCTCCTTTTTTTGTTCCAGAGACAGGGTCTCACTATGTGGCCAGGCTGGATTCAAACTCCCAGGCTCAAGTGATCCTCCCACCTCAGCCTCCCAAGTAGCTGGGACTACAGGTGTGCACCACTGTGCCCAGTAGCAGTGGGTTTTCAACTAGCATCCGAGGAACACTAGGAATTTGCTGGGGCCCCACGGAGTCCTGGGGGGCCAAGGGTTTGGGAGTGCATGTGCTGAGTATCACCCATCACTGCAACCAGACCAGCTTTTTTATTGGATTTACCCAGCAGGACTTGATGTAAAACTTCAGTGAACACAGGATTTCACAGCTGTTTAAAGGCTTGAAAAACAACATTCTAATGCATAGTATAAATAAATGAAAAACGAAGCTGGTTAGAATTTCTCCAGCAACATATAAAGCCTCAGATTCCTCAATGGCAGAAAAAAATAATTTATTGGGCTAACATAGCTTAATAAAAACACTCATTACAAACCTCTAACTCTCTGTGCCCTCATCCTATGCTAACAGATCACTTCAGGTCTCTATCTAATCTAAACCTCAGATATTCAAATATTCGAGTGTCCTCAGTGGACCATGTCATGGACATACATAAGCCAACTCTAACTCAATTTTATGTACAACCATGAAAGCGCCTCACTTCAATCTGGCTTATATCCCTTTCACGGCACTGAAGCCATAGTCACAAATGGTCATTTGTAGACATTTTTTTTTTGGTCCTTTATCTTATTTGACTCTTCTGTAAGACTTCATTCTACCAATATCAACAGAGTGCCTACTGTGTACCAGGCATTGTTCTAGGGGCTTGAGATACATGTGAATGAACAGCAATGTTCCCCTTCTTACAACATCAATTCCCTCCTTAAAATACTCCACTCCCTTTGGTATCTAGAATTCCAAACTCTCGTTTCCCACTTAAATGTCTGATCACTTCTTTTTGGCCTTCTTGTAAGTTTCTCTTACTCTGTGGCCTCCTCTTCCACTCACTCCATATACTCTCCTTACTTACTTTATAGATAACTGTAATATTAAAGGAGATAAAGTAAATAGTCTGAAAGGTACAACACTCAATAAATATTGTTATGCTGCATTCTAGTGGTCTATTTTTCTGGTACCCCTGTTAGACCATAAGATTTTTGAGTGTTTATTGTAATATTCTGAGTACCTAGTACATTATCTAAGACATAGTAGGCATTCAATAAATATTTGTTGAATGAATGAATGAAAACCCAAATGAAGATCAATTTTTGGCCAATGGATGTGACAGTCTCCTTAACCAGACCACTAGGGTGTGGCAGGGAAGTCCAAGATTTTATTTTTTTGGTTCAAATCAGGACAACAATATAAAACCCAGGACGAGAAAGGAGCTCCTATCAACAGTTACCGCAGGGCAGTGGCTTTTTCTTTTCTTTCCTTTTTTTTTTTTCCCAGAGACAGGGTCTCACTGTGTTGTCCAGGCTGGGTTCAAACTCCTGGGCTCAAGTGATCCTCCCACCTCAGCCTCCCCAAGTAGCTGGGACTACAGGTGTGCACCACTGTGGGCACTAGCAGTCACCCAGGCCAGAGTGCAGTGGCACAATCTCAGCTCACTGCAGCCTCGAACTCCCAAGCTCAAGCAATTCTCTTGCATCACCCCACCTCCACCCCAGTAGGTGGGACTACAGGCAGACGCCACCACATCCAGCTAATTTGATATTTTTTGTAGAGATGGGGTTTCACCATATTGCCCAGGCTGGTCTCGAACTCCTGGGCTTAAGCAATCCATCCACCTTGGCCTCCCAAAGTGCTGGGATTATAGGCATGGGCCACCACTCCCAGCCAAGTCACAGATATTTAACCAACAAAGACAAGTGAACTAAGAAGCGGGGAAAGAAGAGAAGGCGGCCACAAATCCAAGTCTGAATGAGCCTGACTCCTTTCCCAACAGCATCATCAAGTTGATTTAATAGTGAGCGACATGAAACACAGGAGAACCTGACTGCCCCTTATGTATGTGCCCAGCAAGATATTTCTCCAAAATTAAACTCAATGGTTTTAAATTGGAGAAAGTGAAAAACTGCAGATTTAATCTCCCAACACATTTTTTTTACTGACACGAATCTATTTCTGCATCTTCCCTATGCTAATGTCACAATACTAGGAGATCTGGAGACTAGCCCTTTACACACCCTATAACCCTAAGGGAGAACGTTAGGAACAAGTGTGTGGAGTTAGCTTTTTCACAAGTCACGCAAATGGAGCACTCTACTTACCGATAGGCAAAAAGTGGCAAGGGGAATGGGAGGAACAATCTGTGAGTCACAGCAAAGATGTACTTCACCAGGTGAAAGAGGAGGTAGCGATGTGGACTATAAAAAGACAATACACAGTTCTTTCAAGTACATGCTTCTCACAAACTTTCCTTTATAACAAAATAACATTTTTCTTATAAAAAAGGAAACATATATGGACTGTAGTAGATACAGATTAGCACAAAGAAAAATCACTCATAATCCCATTATGAAAGATAGGTAATATATTTGAAATATATCCTTCTCATCCCCTTACATATACACATTATTTTGGTTTTAATAAACACAATCCATTCTATTCTGTAATGTCTTTTTCATTTAACATTATATCATAATTGTCTTTCCACGTCGTTAAATATTTTATTGCATGTTTCATGACTGCACATATTACGCTGCATGTAACCACAAGTATTTTATCAGTTGCCAGTTTTGAGATATTTAAACTATTAAAAATCTTTTTCTTTTATAAAATAATGTTTTAATGAACATTCTTGTAATAAATATTTATACTTATCCACGATTATGCATTGTGAATATATTTGTAGAAGTGGAACTGGGTCAATGTAGACTTTGAAATTTTAAGGCTTTTATGGAATACTTCTAAACTGCTTTTCAAAATGGTTCTATCAATTTATATAAAATGTTAATAAGAATGCCACCTCCACCCAAAATGAGTTGTCATAAAAAAAATTTTTTTTTTTTTTGCCAATCTGCTAGGTTAAAAAAAAAGGTATCTCGTGTTTTAATTATGTCTTTAATATAAGAGATTATTTCTTCATGACTTTTTGGTTATTTATACATTTATCTTTTCTTTCCTCCTGGAGTCCCTGTCTATAAAAATAAATCATAAGAATTCTCTATATTTTAGTGATATTGTTGGAAATACCTTTTATTGTTTGTATTTTACCTTTTAGTGTTATTTACAGTGTTTTGTGCACATAAAATTTTAACTCTTTAATTTAACCAAAACTACTGATTTTCTTTATGGCTTGGATTCATAGTTAGAAAATTCCTCTGCAGTGACATAAATGTCCACATATTTTGTCTAAAGCTTATAAAAAAGTTTTTTTTACTATAAAGTAAGTTCATTCTGTGATATATTTTTGTACATGATATAGCGCAAACATGTAATTACATTTTTCCCAAGATGTAAGCCAATTGCTTCAATGTTATTTACAGAATCTTTACTATACTGCTTCTTTCCCTATACTGAAATGTCACCCTATCACATACTATATCCTTACATATAATGGGACTGTTTCTGAACTTTCTGCTTTATTCCATTAATCTGAATAGTTCTGTACGATTTTAACCTAGCATTAGTATCAGTGCTTATAATACATTTTAATATTTATTTACCCATTTCCTAATTCATTTGCATGTTTCATGACAGTAAATCTGTGACAACCAAGAGCTGAGTGAAGGTAATTCAGTGAGAACCTCATTATCCTGACACACTTTACTAAAAAACATGAAACTATCAGCTAGGAGAAACATCAAAGGCCTTAAAGTAGGGTTCTTCAAATTCCAGAAGGATTTGTAAGGATCATTACAGGATACATAATACATGCTATGCCAAGAACAACTTGAATGTTTATGATGACAAACAAAACTGGTATCATGGGTAAACTAATTCTACATAATAGGTTTCCTCTTCAGCTGTTCTGAAGCACTTTGCGTTCCATTAAGTACAACTGGAACACTAGTTTAAGTGCCCTTGCTCACAGCCAAAGGTACACTGAAGCCCACATCCCTCCCAGCTTAGATTTCAAGGCTCAGCATTACAGTTATCCCTCTGCAAATATCCTCAGTAAAACCTTGTCTCCCAGGCCTGTACCCATTATACTTGCTAAGCAAAACTCTTACTCTGGTTGATCCAAACATCTGCCTTCTCTGAGCCTGAAACCCCAGAGGGACAAAACTGTAGACAAAATACAATTGAGCTGATTGACTTCACCTTATTATTTTATCAGTAATTTCAAATGGAACACTCAGTTCCGCTTGGCAATCCCACATGTTCTTCTAGGAAATGCTCTTTCCTGTTCTCCCAGGGCATACTTTCTATCTTCTCTGTCCTCAAATTTTCCACACACTTTTCTGACCCACTCCATCCTGCCTTTTAGCTAACCTCACACTCCAACAAGAAAAGATACTCCTTAAATTCCCACAGCCAAACCTACATGCATCTGCATATATCCTTGAATTCTTTTCCTCGTTAAAATTGAAGAAATGTTTGCCTTTTACAAAGGTCAAACCCTCACTTGCACTCTGTATCCAACTCCTCTCAATTCCTGAAGGACTTTGCTCCTTTTTAGTCAGCCCTATCTCCTGAGTCATCAAGCAATATCTCTTTCCTGGACCATTCTTACCAATTTATAAACAAGATGTACAATCTTCCAAATCCAGGGTGGTACCTCCCTTGACAAGACATTCATGTTTCATAGCCTTCTCTTTACCGCTTTCTTTTGCTCCCTTTTACAGGGAAACTTCTCCAAATAGCTACCTAACTGTTGCCTCCACTTCCTATCCTGCCATTCAAAGCCCACTGCAATCCAAACTGCCCTTTGCCCAATGTTCAAATGAGGTCATTAAGATGACCGTGAATCTCTGTGCTGTCACTCAATCAATCTCTGGCAGCACCCAATATAGTTACCAACTCCCTCCTTCTGGTTTTCTTTCCAATTCACTGGACTTTCCTTTTTGGTCATTTATTTTAATTATTTTGCTTATTACTTATGCATCTCATCACTAATCTATAAGCTCCACAAAGGCAGAAATCTTACCCATGCTATTCACTATTGTGGCATAATTTACGCACATTAGAATTCATCCATTTTAAGCATATAATTCAATGATTTTTCATACATTTACCAAGTTATACAATCATTACCATAATCCAGTTTTAGAATATTTTTCTTACTCTAGTAAGATCCTCCACAGCCATTTAATCCTGGATTTTACTCCTAGGTTCAGGCAATCACTAATCTACTTACATTTGCCTTTTATAGATACTTCATATAAATGGAATGTGAACATGGGATCTTGTGCATCTAGCTTCTTTCATTTACTATGTTTTTGAGGTTCATACATGTAACATGTCAATATTTCATTCCTTTTATTGTTGAACTTCTATTATATGGGAGTGCTGCTATGCTTTATTTCTCCTTTCATCAGTTGATGAGTATGAGGGATGTTTCCAATTTTTAGCATTTATGATACTGCTGCTATGAAAATCTAAGCGCTAATCTTTGTGTAGACACATTTTCACTTCTTTTGGGTAAATACCTAGGAGTAAAACCAATAGGCCATATAGTAAATTTATGCTAACTTTTTAAGAAGATGCCAAACTGTTTTCTGAAGTGGCTATACAATTTTACATCCCTCCTAGCAATGTATGAGGGTTCCTATTACTCCATGTCTTCACCAACATTTGTTCTTCTCTCTGTGAACTGGCATCTCGTAATGGTTTTGATTTGCATTTTCCGGAATGACTAATGATATGGAGTATCTTTTCATGTGCTTTTTAGCGATTAAGTACATCTGCTGTGCTGATATGCCTATTCATGTCTTTTGCTCATATTAAAAAATGGATCATCTTCTCATTGAGTTCTAAGAGTTCTTTGTATATTCTGGATAGCAGTCCTTTATCAGGTATGTAATTAACAAATATTTTCCCCCAATCTGTGACTTGTTTTTTCATTTTCTTAATGGTGTTTTTTGAAACACAAGAGCTTTAATTTTGGTGAAGTCTAATGTATCCAATTATTTTTTATTTTATGAAATATGCTTTTGATGCCATAGCTAAAAATCTTCTAGAACCCAAGGTCCTAGAAGATTTTCTATTTTCCTTCCAAAATTATTATAGTTTTATAACTCTTTTTATTTATTTTTTTACATTTTTACCAATTGAAAATCTTTTTAAATTTTACTTTAACTTCTGGGGTACACGTGCAGAACGTACAGGTTTGTTACATAGGTATACATGTGCCATGGTGGTTTGCTGCACCCATCAACCTGTCATCTACATTAGGCATTTCTCCTAATGCTATCCCTCTTCTAGCCCCCTACTCCTGGCAGGCCCCGGTGTGTGATGTTAACCTCCCTGTGTTCATGTGTTCTTGTTGTTCAACTCCCATTTATGAGCGAGAACATACGGTGTTTGATTTTCTGTTCTTGTGTGAGTTTGCTTAAAATGATGGTTTCCAGCTTCATCCGTGATCCCTGCAAAGGACATGAACTCATCCTTTTCTGTATACTGGCTGCATAGTATTCCATGGTGTATATGTGCCACATTTTCTTTTATCCAGTCTATCATTGATGAGCATTTGGGTTGGTTCCAAGTCTTTGCTATTGTCAATGGTGCTGCAATAAACACACGTGTGCATGTGTCTTTATAGAATGATTTATAATCCTTTGGGTATATATACTCAGTAATGGGATTGCTGGGTCAAATGGTACTTCTACTTCGAAATCCTTGAGGAATTGCCACACTGTCTTCCACAATGGTTGAACTAAATAATTTACACTTCCACCAACAGTGTAAAAGCGTCACTATTTCTCCACATCCTCTCTAGCATCTGTTGTTTCCTGACTTTTTAATGATCGCCATCCTAACTGACGTGAGATGGTATCTCACTGTGGTTTTGATTTGCATTTCTCTAAAGACCAGTGACGATGAGCTTTTTTCATATGTGTGTTGAGCTGCATAAATGTCTTCTTTTGAGAAGTGTCTGTTCATATCTTTTGCCCACTTTTTGATGGGGTTGTTTGTTTTTTTCTTGTAAATTTGTTTAAGTTCTTTGTAGATTCTGGATATTAGCCCTTTTTCAGAGGGATAGATTGCAAAAATTTTCTCCCATTCTGTAGGTTGCCTGTTCACTCTGATGATAGTTTCTTTTGCTGTGCAGAAGCCCTTTAATTTAATTAGATCCCATTTGTCTATTTTGACTTTTGTTGCCATTGCTTTTCATGTTTCAGTCATGAAGTCTTTGCCAATGCCCATGTCCTGAATGGTATTGCCTAGCTTCTCTTCTAGGGTTTTTATGCTTTTAGGTCTTATGTTTAAGTCTTTAATCCATCTTGAGTTAATTTTTGTATCAAATGTAAGGAAGGGATCCAGTTTCAGCTTTCTGCATATGGCTACCCAGTTTTCCCAACATCATTTATTAAATGGAGAATCATTTTCTCATTGCTTGTTTTTGTCAGATTTGTCAAAGATCAGATGGTTGTAGATGATGGATCTACAGATGGATGTAGGTGTATTTCTGAGGCCTCTGTTCTGTTCCATTGGTCTATATACCTCTTTTGGTACCAGTACTATGCTGTTTTGGTTACCGTAGCCTTGTAGTACAGTTTGAAGTCAGGTAGTATGATGCCTCCAGCTTTGTTCTTTTGGCTTAGGATTGTCTTGGCTATATGGGCTCTTTTTTGGTTCCATATGAACTTTAGTTTTTTTCCAATTCTGTGAAGAAAGTCAATGGAAGTTTAATGGCGATAGCACTGAATCTATAAATTACTTTGGGCAGTATGGCCATTTTCATGATATTGATTCTTCCTATCCACGAGCATGGAATGTTTTTCCATTTGTTTCTGTCCTTTCTTATTTCCTTGAGCAGTGGTTGGTAGTTCTCCTTGAAGAGGTCCTTCACATCCCTTGTAAGTTGGATTCCTAGATATTTTATTCTTTGTAGCAATTGTGAATGGGAGTTCACTCATGATTTGGTTCACTAATGGTTCGTCTGTTATTGGTGTATGGGAATGCTTGTGGTTTTTGCACACTGAGTTTGTATCCCGAGACTTTGCTGAAGTTGCTTATCAGCTTAAGGAGATTTGGGGCTGAGAGGATGGGGTTTTCTAAATATACAATCACGTCATCTGAAAACAGAGACAATTTGACTTCCTCTTTTCCTAATTGAATACCCTTTCTTTATCTTGCCTAATTGTCCTGGCCAGAACTTCCAACGTGTTCACTACGTTGAACATGAGTGGCGAGAGAGGGCATCCTTGTCTTGTGCCGATTTTCAAAGGGAATGCTTCCAGTTTTTGCCCATTCAGTATGATATTGGCTGTGCGTTTGTCATAAATAGCTCTTATTATTTTGAGATATGGTCCATCAATACCTAGTTTATTGAGGGTTTTTAGCATGAAGGGCTGCTGAATTTTGTCAAAGGCCTTTTCTACAACTATTGAGATATTCACATGGTTTTTGTCATTGGTTCTGTTTATGTGATGGATTACATTTATTGATTTGCGTATGTTGAACCAGCCTTTTATCCCCGGATGAAGCCGACTTGATCATGCTGGATAAGTTTTTGATGTGCTGCTGGATTCAGTTTGCCAGTATTTTATTGAGGATTTTTGCATCAATGTTCTTCAGAGATATTGGCCTGAAATTTTCTTTTTTTTGTTATGTCTCTGCCAGGTTTTGGTATTAGGATGATGCTGGCCTCAAAAAATGAGTTAGGGAGGATTCCCTCTTTTTCTATTGATTGGAATAGTTTCAGAAGGAATGGTACCAGCTCCTCTTTGTACCTCTGGAATAATTCAGCTGTGAATCCATTGGTCCTGGACATTTTTTTTGGTTGGTAAGCTATTACTTGCTACTTCAATTTCAGAACTTGTTATAGGTCTATTAAGGGATTCAACTTCTTCCTGGTTTAGTCTTGGGAGGGTATATGTGTCCAGGAACTTATCCACTTCTTCTAGACTTTCTAGTTTATTTGCATAGAGGTGTTTATAGCATTCTCTGATGGTACTTCGTATTTCTGTGGGATCGGTGGTGATATCCTCTTTATCATTTTTTATTGCATCTATTTGATTCTTTTCTCTTTTCTTCTTTATTAGTCTGGCTAGCAGTCTATCTATGTTGTTAAACAAAACAAAACAAAACAAAAAAACAAGCCCAGCTCCTGGATGCATTGACTTTTTTGAAGGGTTTTTCGTGTCTCTATCTCCTTCGGTTCTGCTCTGATCTTAGCTATTTCTTGCCTTCTGCTAGCTTTTTAAATTTGTTTGCTCCTGCTTCTCTAGTTTTTAAATGTGATGTTAGGGTGTCGATTTGAGATCTTTCCTGCTTTCTCTTGTGGGCATTTAGTGCAATAAATTTCCCTCTACACACTGTTTTAAATGTGTCCCAGAGATTCTGGAACATTGTGTCATTGTTCTCATTGGTTTAAAAGAACATCTTTATTTCTGCCTTCATTTCGTTATTTACCCAGCAGTCATTCAGGAGCAGGTGGTTCAGTTTCCATGTAGTTGTGCAGTTTTGAGTGAGTTCCTTAATCCTGAGTTCTAATTTGATTGCACTGTGGTACGAGAGACTGTCATTTCTGTTCTTTTGCATTTGCTGAGGAGTATTTTACTTCCAATTATGTGGCCAATTTTAGAATAAGTGCGATGTGGTGCTGAGAATAAATTATATTCTGTTGACCTGGGGTGAAGAGTTCTGTAGATGTCTATTAGATCCGCTTGCTTCAGAGCTGAGTTCAAGTCCTGGATATCCTTGTTAATTTTCTGTCTCGTTGATCTTTCTAATATTGACAGTGGGGTGTTAAAGTCTCCCACTTTCATTGTGTGGGAGTCTAAGTCTCTTTGCAGGTCTCTAAGAACTTGATTTTTGAATCAGGGTGCTCCTGTATTGGGTGCATATATATTCAGGATAGTTAGCTCTTCTTGTTGCACTGATCCCTTTACCATTATGTAATACCCTTGTTTCTTTTGATTTTTGTTGGTTTAAAGTCTGTTTTATCAGACTAGGATTGCGACTCTTGCTTTTCTTTTTTTTTTTTTTTTTTTGCTTTTCGTTTGGTAAATATTCCTCCATCCCTTTATTTTGAGCCTATGTGTGTCTTTGCACATGAAATGGGTCTCCTGAATACAGCAAATTGATGAGTCTTGACACCTTCTCCAATTTGTCAGTCTGTGTCTTTTAACTGGGCCATTTAGCCTGTTTCCATTTAAGGTTACTATTGTTATGTGTGAATTTGATCCTGTCATTATGATGCTAGCTGGTTATTTTGCCCATGAATTGATGCAGTTTCTTCATAGTGTCAATGGTCTTAAGAATTTGGTTTGTTTTTGCAGTGGCTGGTGTTGGTTGATCCTTTCCATGTTTAGTACTTCCCTTGGGAGCTCTTCTTGTAAGGCAGGCCTGGTGGTGGCAAAATCTCTCAGCATTTGCTTGTCTGTAAAGGATTTCTCTTCTCCTTTGCTTATGAAACTTAAGTTTGGTTGGATACGAAATCCTGGGTTGAAAATTCTTTTCTTTAAGAATGTTGAATATTGGCCCCCATTCTCTTCTGGCTTGGAGGGTTTCTGCTGAGACATCCACTGTTAGTCTCATGGGCTTCCCTTTGTGGGTAACCTGACCTTTTTCTCTGGCTGCCCTTAATATTTTTTCCTTCATTTCAGCCGTGGTGAATCTGGCAATTACGTGTCTTGTGGTTGCTCTTCTCGAGGAGTATCTTTGTGGTGTTCTCTGTATTTACTGAATTTGAATGTTGGCCTGCCTTGCTAGGTTGGGGAAGTTCTCCTGGAGTATTCCAAATTGGTTCCTGGTTCCATTCTTCCCATAACTTTCAGGTACACCAACCAAATGTAGATTTGGTCTTTTCACATAGGCCTATATTTCTTGGAGGTTCTGTTCGTTTCTTTTCACTCTTTTATCTCTAATCTTATATTTTCGCTTTATTTCATTGAGTTGATCTTCAATCTCTGATATCCTTTCTTCCACTTGATCAATCCAGCTATTGATACTTGTGTATGCTTCACAAAGTTCCCATGCTGTGGTTTTCGGCTCCATCAGGTCATTTATGTTCTTCTCTAAACTGGTTATTCTAGCTAGCAATTCATCTAACCTTTTCTCAAGGTTCTTAGCTTCCTTGCACTGGGTTAGAACATGTCTACTTCTGTCAAATCATCAAATTCATTCTCCATCCAGTTTTGTTTCCTTACTGGCAAGGAGTTGTAATCCTTTGGAGGAGAAGAGGCTTTCTGGTTTTTGGAATTTTCAGACTTTCTGCACTGGTTTCTCCCCATCTTCATGGATTTATCTACCTTTGGTCTTTGAAGTTGGTGACCTTCGGCTGGGGTCTCTGAGTGAATGTCCTTTTTGTTGATGTTGATACTATTCTTTTCTGTTTGTTAGTTTTCCTTCTAACAGGCCCCTCTGCTGCAGGTCTGCTAGAGGTCCACTCCAGACCCTGTTTGCTAGGGCATTACTGGCAGAGGTTGCAGAACAGCAAAGATTGTTGCCTGTTCCTTCCTCTGGAAGCTTCGTCCCAGAGGGCCCCTGCCAGATGCCAAACAGATTTCCCCTGTATGAGGTATCTGTTGGCCCCTACAGGGACATATCTCCCAGTCAGGACACAGGTGGGTCAGGGACCCACTTGAGGAGGCAGTCTGTCCCTTATCAGAGCTCAAATGCTGTGCTAGGAGATCTGCTGCTTTCTTCAGAGCTGCCAGGCAGGGACGTTTAAGTCTGCTGAAGCTGCACCCCCAACTGCCCCTTCCCCCAGGTGCTCTGTCCCAGGATGGTGGGGTTTTATCTATAAGTCCCTGACTGGGGCTGCTGTCTTTTTTTCAGAGATGTCCTGCCCAGAGAGGAGGGAATCTGGAGAGGCGGTCTGGCCACCGTGGTTTTGCTGAGCTGCAGTGGGCTCTGCCCAGCTTGAACTTCCTGGTGGCTCTGTTTACACTGTCAGGGTAAAACCACCTACTCAAGCCTCAGCAATGCAGATGCCCCTCCCTCCCAAGCTCATACGTCCCAGGTCAAGCTCAGACTGCTGTACTAGCAGCGAGAATTTCAAGCCAGTGGATCTTAGCTTGCTGGACTCTGGGGGGGTGGGACCTGCCAAGCCAGACCACTTGGTTCCCTGGCTTCAGCCCACTTTCCAGGTGAGTGAAAGGTTCTGCCTCACTGGCGCTCCAGGTGCCACTGGGGTATGGAAAAAAACTCCTGTGGCTAGCTCAGTGTCTGCCCAAACAGTTGCCGTTCTGTGCTCGAAACCCACGGCCCTGGAGGTATGGGCACCAGAGTGAATCTCCTGGTCTGTGGATTTCAAAGACAGTGGGAAAAGCACAGTATCTGGGCCACAGCGCATGGTACAGTCCCTAATGGCTTCCCTTGGATAGAAGAGGGAGTTCCCCGATCCCTTAAGCTTCCCAGGTGAGAGGACACCCCACCCTGTTTTGGCTCACACTCCTTGGGCTGCACCCACTGTCCAACCAGTCCCAATGAGATGAAACGGGTACCTCAGTCGGAAATGCAGAAATCACTCGCCTTCTGCATCAATCTCACTGGGAGCTGAAGACTGGAAGTGTTCCTATTCGGCCATCTGGCCAGCAATCCTTGTTTTATAACTTTTACACTGAAGTGTCAGAACTATTTTAATTTTTTCATGTACAGTGCGAGGTAGGAGTCTAAGTTCATCTTTATTTAATGTGGATATCCCAAAACCATTTGTTGAAAAGACTATCCTTTCCCCTTTGAAATGCCATACCACCTTTTTCAAAAATCAGTTGTCCATAAAGATTTATTTCCGAACTATCAATTCTGGTTAATTCATCTATATGTCAATTTTTATGTCAGTACCACACTATCTTGATAATTACAGCTGTTAAGTTTCGAAATTATGAAACTTAATGGTTTTGTCTATTGTGGGTCTTTGCATTACTATATAAATTTAGAATCAATTTATCAACTTCTGCAAAAAAGTCTGTTGGAATTTTGATAAAATTAAGTTGAATTCGTTGATCAATTTGAAGGAACTTATCATTTTAATCATACTGACTCATCCAATCCATGAACATGGGATGTCTTGTTACTTATTAGGTATAATACAACAAATTTAATTGCTAAATTTATACTTAAATATTCTATTATTTTTGATGCTGCTGTGAATAAAATTATTTTCTTAATTTTATTTTCAGATTGTTCATTTACTAGTATATATTGATTTTTCTATGCTGATCTTATACATCGTGATTTTGCTGAATGTGTTTATTCATCATCACAGTTGTGTGTATGTATTAGTGTGTATCAATAGGTATTTTATGAATGAATGGCAAATAGAATGGACCAACGTAATATAACTCATAACTACAAAAAACCTAGGAGTTAAATTACAGTCTAATGCCACTGCCTTAGCCTCAAAATATCAGAGAAAAAAGCAAAGATTTTTTCCTGGAATTGAAGAGACAAGAAATGTGTAGATGTGTATCTACAATTTCAAGAGGAAAAATATCTACATGGCAATGTCTAGTATTATTTTTCCCATCATTACGACGGACAAGAATGACTTACTGGAGCCCAGACAAGAAGATAGTGGCTGGGCAAAGGTAAAAAGAAAAAAGTGCAACTCATCCAGAGCTGGAGCAAGTAAAGTTCACAAAGCCATTTCTGCTCTGAAATCCTAGTCCATGTACCTCTTCACTAGAAATAATGTCTTTTGTGTTTAGTATTTTATGAAACCTGTATTGAATATATTGAATCGTAATTCTTTCCTAGACTATATAACTGATTGCATGGTAAAGTACCAAACTGAGAACTGAAAAGGAGAAATATGTTTCACAGCTGCTAGTTGACATGGAAAACCAAGAGCTTTTCACACTGAAAAAAATTGTTTGTTAAATAATAATAGTGCAACATAACAATGTATAATATTCCATGCCTCTTGCCTTAAAGAGAAAAGTGTCATTTTCCTCTAGAGGCAAATATTTCTTAGGAATTATGCTATCCCTTAATTACCGAGCCAGATCCTTCACTTTCACAGATGCCAACTGTCACTAGTTTGCTTCACAGAATCACAGTGTTCTGAACCACTTACTAGATGAATTTGATACCTCTCAACTTGGCAAATGAAGTCTTAGTTTTTGACTTTTAGTTAATTCAGCAAAAAAAGTCCTAAGCTTAGCTATGACATGATTTAGTAATTTCAAATAAGTCACGTAGCTTAACTGTACCCATTTTTTTCTGAGAGCAAATTTTAGCAAAGAGCATAAAAGAAACAATCAATCTTGCATAGCACTAGTAATTGTGCTATAAACCACCCATTTTCAGTATCTGGGGTCATTGTGATACTCCATCAAAATTAATGTGGTCTTATAACCATACTCACTCCCTGAAAGTGTTCTGTTTGTGTTTTAGAATTTACAGCAATATCCTTTTATATTTAAAAATATCACTGGAGGCCGGGTGCGGTGGCTCAAGCCTGTAATCCCAGCACTTTGGGAGGCCGAGACGGGCGGATCACGAGGTCAGGAGATCGAGACCATCCTGGCTAACATGGTGAAACCCCGTCTCTACTAAAAAATACAAAAAACTAGCCGGGCGAGGTGGCGGGCGCCTGTAGTCCCAGCTACTCGGGAGGCTGAGGGAGAAGAATGGCGTGAACCCGGGAGGCGGAGCTTGCAGTGAGCTGAGATCCGGCCACTGCACTCCAGCCTGGGCGACAGAGCGAGACTCCGTCTCAAAAAAAAAAACAAAAAAACAAAACAAAAAAAAACATCACTGGAGTAGTACAAAACCATCTCTAAGGGTCACGAGACTAAGTATATGTAATAGTCTAGGGCAGTGGTTCTCAGACTTTGGTAACAGGAGAATCATTCATTAAAGTAGATTCCAGGTTCCCTCAAATTCTGATTTAATGCAAGCAATGAGGAGATTTTGATATTGTAAAAGTGCAACAAATAAATCTGTTAGTAACTAATGTAGATATTGATTCCTTCATTATAATAGCACATTTTTAAATTCAAACTCTAAGCACTTACCCAACGAAAGCAAAGGTTTTCCCGCTGGCGTCGGGATCCTTAACTATATTAACAATTCCTTTGGACACATCTACGACCTATAAGAAATTATAATATATGTTTAAGTAATTGTTGAAAAAGAGAGAGAACGGGAGATGGAGAGACAGAAAGAAAGGAAAGAAGGGAAAAAGGAGGGAAGGAAGGAGAAAGGAAGAAGGCCACACTGATCTCAACAAAGAAAATGTGAAGTTAAAATAATGGCATTATCTATTCCCAGGAAGCTTCTTAAAAGAATGAGTCTTCCCAAGAGCTCAAATAATCCCTGCTATCCAAGTATTTTCCAAGTACGTATAATCCAAGGCTCAGCCAAGTATTTTCTGTAGTAGGAATGCACTTACCCTCAGATAGCTTGAGGCCTTTCTGATTTGCTTTTGCCCACAACTTGCCAAGCTCATCTCTTACCACTCCCAACTCTCTTATTAACCATCACAAACTATTAGGCTGAACCATATGGAATTGCTAATATTCTACCATTTTGATTTTCAAAAATAGTAATAGTGATTTTGGCCCCCAGGGGACAGTTGACAACTGTCTGGAGTCATTTTCAGTTGTCACATCTGAAGGATGGTGTGACTGGCGTCTAGTGGCTAGAGGGCAGGAATGCTGGCAAACATCCTTCAACAACCCCCATAACGAAGAATTATCTGGCTCAAAATGTCAATAGTGCCACTACTGAGAAAACTTGGTTCAATCTAACATGGAATTCAACATGCTCTTTGACCTCTGGGCCCCTGTATATACCGTTCCCTCCGCATGCAATACTCTTCCCCAACTCCCTTCATCAGGCTTACCTTTAGTCATCTTTAAGGTTTTACCCTAAACGCTCTTCCTTCTGAGATGCCCAAGTCTAGATTAGGTGCCCTTCTGATGTAATTACATAAAACCCTCTCCTTATCATAGCACTCATCACATTGTACAATAACTGCTTTATGTATCTGCCTCAGACTGAAAGCAATTTGAGAACAGCAATTTGTGTCTATCTAGTTAATATCTTTATTTCCCTAGTGATATGTGACATGTATGATGTGTCTAGCACATTAGGAGTTCAATAATTTTTTCTTAAATGAATAAACAAGACACAGAGAATGCATGTACCTCTTAAGTAAACTGAGAGGGAGCTAGCTGACACAAGTTGACAAAGAAAATGACAGAGTTACTAAATTAGGACAAAACCAGAAACCTGATCACTCAAATCTGAATTCATCAAAAATCCCTTTCTGACCCCCTTCATCCAAGTACTTACATATACTGGTTGTTTAACTGTCTTCCAGCCCAAAGAACCAAGGGGTATAGGACCAAACTGACGCATATCTAGCGGAAGAAAGAATGAGAACTATACTGAGAAGGCTTAAGTTGCTATAAGACCCAACAATCTTAAGATTAACATAATTATTGTGCATAATAGAAATAATATAATGAATGTAGCTGACTCTGAGGAAGTAATTGCACTTACAAAAGGCAGTCATTAGCTTTCCAGATAACAAACACGGAAAATAAAAAGGCCAAACGTTTAAAACCGTGAAGAACAAAGAATAGAGGTCAAATGGCTTGACAACTAGTCTGCTCTGCAATGCTAAAGGCATCGCCATGCCCAAGACTGGACTCTAGCTGCACCCATTCTAAGGAGAAACACAGAACTCTTCCTCCTTATCATACTTACCTGTTGATACGGCAACAGAACAGATGAGCTATCTATCTAGTTAATATCTAGATGCGTTCTGCCGCTGTATCAACAGATGAGTGATACAGCACAGATAACCCAGAAAAAGGGCCTGATGGAAATATTAGTTGATATATGGTGCTGGCACAATTGTTCCGCTATTTGAAAAAAACGTGAGATAATGTTTTAGTTCTCACCATAAACTAAAACAAATCCCAAGTAGTTTAAATGTTAGGTTAAAAAAGTTTTCTTTTTTTTTTTTATTAAAGCATTTAAGAGTAGAAATTAGGCCGGGTACAGTGACTCATGCCTGTAATTCCAGCACTTTGGGAGGCCAAGACGGGTGGATCACAAGGTCAGGAGTTTGGGAGGCTGAGGCCGGAGAATCGCTTGAACCCAGGAGGCAGAGGCTGCAGTAAGCCAAGATTGTGCCACTGCACTCCAGCCTGGGTGACAGAGTGAGACTCCGTCTCAAAAAAAGAGTAGAAATTATTCACAATAATACAATAAAGAATAAAATACTTAAAAATAAACTTTGTCAAAGTGGCAAAAGACACATATGCTGAAAACCATAAAACACTGCTGAAAGAAATTAAAGGCACAATTAAATGGAAAGGCATCCCAAGTTCATGGAATGGAAGACTTAATATTGTCAGGATGTCACTACGGTTTAAATATGTTCCCTCCAAAGTTCAGACGTGCTCCCTCATGAATGGGATTAAGGATCTCATAAAGGAAGCTTCATGCAGCATTCACCTAGCTTGCTCTTCTCGTCTTCTGCCATGTGGGGATATAGCATTTGTCCCTTTTACCCTTCCACCTTCTACCATGTAAGCACATAGCAAGAAGGCCCTCACCAGATGACAGCACCTGGATCTTGAGATTCCCAGCCTCCTGAACTGTTAGAAATAAATTTCTCTTCTTTATAGATTACTCAACATTTGTTGCACCACAAAATGGACTAAGACACATGTCAATTCTACCCAAATCAATCTCAGATTTAATGCAATCCCTATCAAAATCCCAATGGCTTTTTATTTCTGCAGAAATATAGAAAACTGCATCCTAAAATTCATATGGACTTTAAAGGGATTCCTTTAAACAGCCAAAACAATCTTGAAAAAGAACAAATTTTTGGAAGTCTCACACTTTCTGATTTCAAAACTTATTACAAAGGCACAGGAATCAAAACAGTGTAGTGATCAAAACAGTGGCATAAAGACAAACATACAGAGCAATGGAATAGAGAAAAATAACTCTTGCATATATGGTCAAATGATTTCCAACAAAAGCACCAAGACCATTCAATAGGGAAAGATAATCTTTTCAACATACTGGATATCCACATGCAAAAGAATAAAATTGGACCCTTACCTCATACCATATACCCAAACTAAGTCAAAATGGATCAAAGACCTAAACCTAAGAGCTAAAACTAAAACTCTTAGACAAAAACAAAAGGAGAAAGCTTCATGGCAGTGAACTTGGCAACAACTCCTTAGACACAATACTAAAAGCACAGGCAACAAAAGTAAAAATAGATAAACCTGACTACATCAAAATTCAAAACTTCTGCGCCGCAAAGAACACAATTAACAGAGTGAAGAGGCAAACTAAAAAATGAGAGAAAATTTTACAAATCACAAGTCTGATAAGTGTTTAATGTTCTGAATAAATAAACTCCTACAACTCGATAACAAAAAATAAACAACCCAATTTTAAAAATTAGCCAAGGACATGAATAGACATTTCTCCAAATAATAAAGTAGCCAAAAAGCACATGAAAAGATGCTCAATGTCACTAATCATTAGGAAAACATAAATCAAAACCACATTGTGGCCAGGCATGGTGGCCCATGCCTGTAATCCCAGCACTTTGGGAGGCTGAGGCAAAAAGACTGCTCGAGGCCAGGAGTTCGAGTTCAGCCCGGGCAAGAGAGCAAGACCTGTCTCTACAAAGATATTTATATATTTTTAGCCAGGTGTGGTGGTACACACCTGTAATCCCACCTATGTGGGAAACTGAGGCAAGAGTATCCCCTGAGCCCAGGAGTTTAAAGCTGCAGTAAGCTGCGACTGTATCACTGCCTAGGTGACAGAGCAAGACCCAACCTCAAAAACAAAAACAGAAAACCACCCACAATGAAATACCACCTTACAACCATTAGGATGGCTATTATCAAAAAACCAGAAAATGACAAATGTTGGCAAGGACCCGGAGAAACTGGAAACTTTGTGCACTGTTGGTGGCAATGCAAAATGGCGCAGCCACTATGGAACACACTATGGTAGCTTGTCGAAAAAGTAAAAATAGATAAACCACCTGATACAGAATTCCACTTCTCAGTACATACCACAGATAACTGAAATCAGGGATATTTCATACATCCATGGTCACTGCAGCATTATTCACAATAGCCAAAGGTGGGAAGCAACCCAGGTATCCATTGATGGACGGCTTATTAAACAGAACGTGGTAAACACATACAACAGACTATTATTCAGCGTTCAGCAGGAAGGAAATCACATCACACGGTACAACATGGATGAACCTTGAGCGTATTATGCTAAGCCAGATAAGCCAGCTACAAAAAGACAAATGATGGATGATTGCACTTATATGAGGTGGTCAAATTCATAGAAACCAAAAGCAGAATGGTAGCTGCCAGGGGCTGGGGGGAAGGAGGGAACAGGGAGTTGTTTAAGGGGTACAGAATTTCAGTTTTACAAGAAGAAAAAGTTCTGGGGATTGGTTGTACCACAATGTAAATAACTTAATTCTACTGAACTGTATTCTCATAAATAGTTAAAAGGGTCTTAATCCTGTCTCAGTCTTAAGACTCTAAACTCCAAAGTCTCATCCAAATATTCTCTAAAGCAGATATAGATAAGACTCAAGATATGGGTCATCCTGAGGCAAAATTCCTAACTACGAACATATGAAACCAGACAAGTTACGTGCTTCCAAAATACAGCGGTGAGACAGGCGTAAGATAGACATTCCTATTCTAAAAGGAAGACGTAAGAAAGAAGAAAGGGTGACAAGTCCCAAGCAAGTCCAAAACTTAGCAAGGTAAAGTCTATTAGATTTTAGAATCTAATCAAAAACACAGACAATGAAATACCACCTTACAACCATTAGGGTGGCTATAAAAATCAAGAATAATCTTCTCTGCCCAGACGCATTGCCTTCTAGACTCACAGCGGTGGTAGTCTCACCTTCAGGACCCGCTGAAGCGGTAGTTCTAACTTCCAGGACCTGCTGGGGCAGTAGTCCCACCCCAGTAGCTCTGCTGGGCAGACGGTCACACCTCAAAGGCTCCAGAGGGCTACCGTCCCAAGGACCAGGCAGCTGTACCTCCGAGACTCTGGGTGGTCCCACCTCCAAGGCCTCTGACACAGACCATATGGTCTGTTTAAAGTGAGGCAATGGCCCCATCCTTTGAAACCAAAGAGGTGGTTCTAAACCTCTCTGAACCACTTTTGGGGTCATTCTTCCCTTTTCTTGAAGAATAGCTCAAATTCACCGCCAAATAGCTCTATGGTCTGGTCCTGTAGGATATCAGAAGTCTGACAGGCTTCTTTCATTCTGCCCCTTCTAGTTCAAACTGGTGGTGACTTTGCTGATGTAATCTCATCTCTATTCCTGGCTTCTGCTGAGATAGTTTATTAGTTTGTGAGTCGCATCCACAATCTCATCAAATGGTTGTTCAGCCACACTCTTAGTGTTCTCTTCAAAACAAGCTTTTGCATTTTTTGCAATATGGATAAGCTGAGAATTTTCCAAATCTTCAGGTTCTAGTTCCTTTTTTGCTTAACAAGTCCTTCTTCATTTCATCTTTCTCTCTTTTTGTATTTTATTATAAGCAGTCGGGAGGAACCAAGGCATTTCTTCAATACTTTGTAGTTAGAAATCTTCTCAGCTGAATAAACAATTTCATCACTCACAAGTTCTACCTTCTACTAAAACACACACAGGTCAGCCAATTTCTTTGCCATTTTATAATACGGGTCACCTTTCCTCTAGTTCCAATGACATATTATTCATTCTCATCTGAGACCTTACAAAAATCACCCTTAACGTCCATATTTCTACCAGGTACCTCAAAACTCTTCTAGCCTCTACCTTTACCTAGTTGCAAAGGCACGTTCACATTTTTAGGTGTTTGTTACAGCAGCACCCCACTTCTCGGTACCAAAATCTACTTTGGTCTGCTCAGGCTACCATAACAAAATACCATCGACTGGGTGGCTTGTACAATAAAAATGTATTTTCTCACAGATCTGGAGGCTGGCAAATTCAAGATCAAAGTGCCAGCCAGTTTGGTTCCTGGTGAGGGCTCTCTTTCTGGCTTGTAGACAGCAGATTTCTTGCTGTGTCCTCACATATGGCCTTTCCTCAGTATGTGCACACAAGGAGAGAGAGATCTCTCTTTTTGCCTCTTCTTATAAGGCCACCAGTCCTACTGAATTATGACCTCATCCTTATGGCCTCATTTAACCTTAATTACCTCCAAAAGTCCTAACTCCAAATAAATTCACAATGGTGTTAAGGCTTCAACATACGAATTATGAGGGAGCACAATTTAGCCCATAGCAGATGGGAAATTTATACTACGTATATTTTACCACAGATTTTTTAAGTAGAAATTATTACAGATGTTAGGTGGACACAAGCAACAGGGGGAGAAACAAGATAGAAACATCTAAATTGGTTAAACCAATATCCAGTACAATGGAATCCACATTGTGGAATACTATTCAGCTATATAAAGAAATGAGTTATCAAGCTACGAAAAGAAATGAAAGAACCTTAAATGCATATTGCTAAATGAAAGAAGTCCACCTAAAAAGGCTACATACTGCATTATTCTAACCATATATATAATATCCTGGAAAAGGCAAAACTATAGAGACAATAAAAAGGTCAGTGGTTGTCTCGGGTTGGGGGTAGGTAGGAGGATAAGAATCAACACGCATAACACAGGGAGGGGATTTTAGGATAAAGAAACTATTCCATGTGATATTCGAATATTTGCCAAGTCACAGAGTTAGCTGGGCCAAGACTTAAACTCAAGTCTCTGACTCCCAAGTTCATGCTCTTTCTATTAATCTAAGTTGCTTCTTTTGATATGGAATATAACAAAGACGACACTGACTACGAAAATACAAACTTAGGGGAGAAAAAGGCAACTAGGAAAGAAAAAATATATCCTTAGTCTGTCAATTAGAGAAAACTGTTAGCTTGAGCAACTTCAACTTGGTTAATCAGTATCCCTCTCTTCTACCATTAAGAAGGAATACGTACGTGCAAAAGAATTAAGGAATCTGTCCTCTCTTCCAAAGATGTCTGACGGCTTTATGATAATGGCTTCTGGAAATGCATCTCTCACTGCTTTCTCTCCAACAGCCTAAATGACAATCAGACAAACTTGTTTTGAGTTTTGAGACAAGTGAATAAAGCATCCACTCTTTCCACTATTAAGACATGACTTGTATTTCAAAAGTGATATTTTCCTCCAGATAAAGGTAATCGTGTAATTCATAAAACTCAGTTACACAGAACTTTTAAAAAATATAATCCACAAAAATGTCCTGCACCTTACAGCTTTGGTTGGGTCTCTTCCTATTTTTTTATTTTAAGGGAAGCTTACATTGAAGAAGGAGAAAAATCAAAGTACAATTTTTTCAGCCTCCATTTTTTCTTCGATTTACAGATTCTCTAGTTTGTGTCAACCATCTGGCAGTCCGCTAGGAAAAGGACAGTATGGTGGCAGTGGGCTACAATAATGGAAGTGTCAGCAGTACCTACATATCCAAAGGAGGTGGGGATAGAGTCACTAATCTGCCTGATCTCAATTGCTGTACCATCCTTACTTGTTATCATCCCCTAGCCTCCCAGGCAAGCCTTCTTGTTCGATGAAGACATCAGCACCTAATTCAGTCTTCCTTTCTACTTCCACCACCACTGGGGGGGACATCAATGTCCAAGTGGGCTTGGACTTCTCAGGTTCTTGAGCTGCTCAACTCCAATGACCTCCTCTTCCTTCCACCTCTACCATTCTTAACTCAGTTTCACCACTACCATATCAACATCTGGAATTGCTCTTCTTCTGAGGTATTACATGAAGACATCCTACTCTTGGATGTCCATTTCCTACAATTTCCAGCCTGCTTGTTCTTTGTTCATCTGCTCTCAGGATACCTGTTCCTCAACCTTCTCAAGAACTCTAGTACACTGAATCTGCTTCCCCTGGATCAGCTCTTCCAACTGTTCCTGTCCTCCCCTCTGAACTCCAGATTAGGTCCCATAGGCCATCTTCTCATCACTCTCTTGCTAACATTGCAAACCACCCTTTGTCCTTTACTCTAGCCACCAGGCAAAATTCTAATCCTAGAAGAACTCCATTTGCCTCCCTTGAGCCATGTACTCCCACTGCCTTGAGCAGCTGGCAGGAAAACAAATCAATAAAAATCATGAATTGGTACCACTATAAATTCATGCCTCCAATTTTAACCGGGCCCTCAACATTTCCCCAAAATCGTGTTTTCCTCTAATTAATTTACTTTCCCATGAGACAATCTGAAACATTTTCTATTCTATTCAAATTTCAGACATCCCTTTCTTTTCTCTTCCTTCCAGTTAATGACTTTGCCTTCTAATAAAAAACAAAATATAAGGCAGTACAGGAAAAATCACCTCAAGCTCTCACCACTAAATCTACAAACTCTGGTATATAAAGCACAATTTTCTCCTTCTGTCTTACCTGAAGGGAGGAACAGTGCCACTTCCCATGCTTTAGAGCTCACGTCCTTTCACTTTCTCAGGAACCTGTGCAATTTACTGTCTCTTCCACACCTTCAGCTTCACTCTTTTTACCAGCATCTCCCTACCAGCATTTAAACAATGTAGATCCTCTACCTTAAAAAAAAAATAACAACTCCACAGCCACCTCCAGCTTCTATCCTCTCAGTCTTTCATCTTCCTCTTGCCAGTCAAGCTACCTGAAAACGTACCTACCCTTACCATTCCCACTTCCTCAGTTCCAACTCACTCTTCACTCACCCGCATTCTGGATTCTGCTCCAACCTTTGCACTGAATCTATTCTTGATAAGATCATCAATGACCTCCAAGTCAGTAGATCCAAGGTGACTTTACAGTTATCATGTTGCTTTACTTCTCAATGGCATTCATAAGGATTCACTTCCTCCTGTGAGACTGTCTTGCCATGGCTTCGCTAGCACTGTACTCTCCTGGTTTCCCTTCTGCCTTATCATGTCCTGCTTAGTCTTTCTGTTTGATTGGTTAGGGTTTCTGCACGTGCTTCCTTCTCTACCAGACTACTAACCATTGGTATGTTCTGGGCCCAATCTGAAACTCCCTTCTCAATCTTCAGCCATCTTCATCCCTCTCATTACTTCAGTTAATAAGAAATGCTGGTAACTCCTACATTTCTGTCTCCAACCCAGATCTCTCTTCTGACCTCTCTTCTGACCCTCCATACCAGTTACCTGGAAGATTGACACACATCTGAAATGCACCTGAAACATGAGTCCAAAACTCAATCATCTTCCATTCTCTCAAGTCAAATAGTGCTCCTCAATCTTTGCTGCCCTTGGAATTACCTAGAGAGAGTTAAAAAATACTGGTGCTGAAGCTGCAAGCCCAAAAATTGTTTTAATTGGTCTGCAGCACAGCCTAGGCATCAGAATTTTTAAAAGCTCCCTCAGTGGTTTTAATGTGCAACTAAGGCTAAGAGTCACTGCCCTAGAGCCTAATCCCTCTCAAGTATTTCCCATCTTATTCAACAGTACTATCATCTACCCAGTGGCTTCAGCCAGACAGCTGGACATCTTTGACTCTTCTCTCTTCCTCACCATTGACACCTCCCATTTCCTTCCAAACAGTCATGAAATTCTGATGATTTTATGAATGTTTGGGCAGAGGCAGGCACAAGTACTCTCTTATTTTCTCTCTATTTACTACTGTAGCCACAGTGCTTAATACAATATGTGATACATAGTAGGTGCTTAATGAATAGTTTATCCAGTTAATTAATGTGGCGAGTTAAAAATTTGGAACCATTATCAAGGAACTCTGTTGTCCTTATTAGTATGACTCAAAACAGTCTCCCATATGGCAGAATCCAAATGTTAAGCATACGTCAGACACTGATAGCCCTTCTGAGTCCCAAACAATGAACGTGTTTCACTTAGGTTACAGACTGACACCAAACTACAGTGGTCAGTCTCTAGGTATGGCATTTCTGGGAGTAAAAGGAGCATAAGTACTATGTGAATAGGCATCTTCCCTGGCAAATATTAATCCCTGTCACTCTGAGCCTTCACATTGCCCCTTTATGAGTGACATAAAACCACTACAATGCAAGGGGTGAGAAAGAAACATGGTCCTTTAACCATGGTAGATGACACAGGTATGATTCCTTTGGCAGAAATCTGTGATGGCTTCTGTATAATTCAGTGATGCCCCAAAGAAACTTTAAGTATCTGAATGCCAATAGTAACATAGTCTAGCCAACTCTGAAGCCCCTTAACACAGTTCCCGGCAATCAATCAAAATGTCGAAATATCACACACACAAACCCCTAGTTCTGGATACAGGGAATCAGAAAATCTTTTAATTCTAGATATGTTGATGATAAACCGTTTTTACTGAAATCATGTTTCAAATGGGCCAAGAAACTCTGGCTCTGTGAACCACTTCCCAAATCAAGTTGTTACTTACCTTATTTCTCAAATATCTAGAAGAACTTTTAATATTCGCATTCAGATGTGAAACATGAATGAATTTTTCAACTCCAGCTTCCTTGGACACTTGAGCAATTGCCTGGGGAATCTTCACATAAACATCCTCAAAATCGAAGTTTCTGGAAGAAAAAAAATAAAAGAATTGGTTAAGAACTCCAGACACAGGATCTCAAAGCTTTATGTGATAAGCTGATTTTCATAACAGTATTGAAATTCATATTACTTAAACTTTTAAACAGCAATGATTTAACTTAAAGCTAAATTTGGCCAGGTGTGGTGGCTCACGCCTGTAATCCCAGCACTTTGGGAGGCCAAGGTGGGTGCATCACTTGAGCCCAGGAGTTCTAGACCAGCCTGGGCAAAACTGTAAAACCCTTTCTCTATTTCTAAAAAAAAATTTTTTTTTAATTTTTTTAAGTCAAAATTATTTTTTAAAAAAAGTTGACAGCTCTGCGCACTGTCATTACTCTACACCATTTAAGGCCTACTCTAAGTTAGAAATCCAGTATACATCATGTTCTGCATTATCAAGGAATCCTGAGGCTGAGGCCCTTTAAAGAAACCTGGCTGTACTGGTTGCTGAAGTGTTAGGAATCACTTCTCACCCCTGGGACTTTGTTTGCCACAAGGGAAAAAAAAGAAACTAAAAAAAGTCAGTCAACAATTTCATTAATATTAACTAAATGTTTACTCTGTACGATACACTATGTTAATCATTAGGGGGGACAAAAAGTTGAATAAGACCCCCAATGCATCAAAGAACTTATAAAATATTTGATGAGAAAGACATACATTAAAAAACTAAGTCAAACTTTAATGCTAAAAAAAAGAGGTGTAAACAAAGTGTTGTGGATTATAGGATTGAAATATTATTTGTTAACAAACAATCCACACAAAGAACTGTTCAAATTAGTCCTCGTGCCATCTTCAATTAACAATGCAGAAGACATCTAGGACACTGCCTACACAAGAACAACCAATGTTCAGCTTGCTAAACAGCAGAACAGGCAAAATCCTATTTCCTAACCCCATCTCAAAGGGACTAATCCAAACACAGGACCAACACCAGCCATACCAATACCACCTACTGGCTTTTTTTGGGCAGTATATCACACTGCTAACTTATACCAGACGGGTGTCACTGGGTATGCAAGTGATTGTTCAACCAACCCTTATTCACTGATTGAAAATGTCACTGTGGGCCGGGCGCAGTGGCTCAAGCCTATAATCCCAGCACTTTGGGAGGCCGAGACGGGCGGATCACAAGGTCAGGAGATTGAGACCATCCTGGCTAACACGGTGAAACCCCGTCTCTACTAAAAAATACAAAAAACTAGCCGGGCAAGGTGGCAGGCGCCTGTAGTCCCAGCTACTCGGGAGGCTGAGGCAGGAGAATGGCGTAAACCCGGGAGGCGGAGCTTGCAGTGAGCTGAGGTCCCGCCACTGCACTCCAGCCTGGGCGACAGAGCGAGACTCCGTCTCAAAAAAAAAAAAAAAAAAAAAAAAAAAAGAAAATGTCACTGTGATAGCTGGCACATAGAAGGTGTCCAATGAAGGTCTATTAAACCCTAAGAAAGACTAAAGCAAAGAAGAAACGAGAGTCAAAGACTTACCTGGTTTCCCAGTCTCGCCCAATAAGATTGATGACCACATTGCTGTGTTCCACTACTCGTCGGATAGAATCTTTATCTCTCGCGTCCCATTCCTAAAATAGCAGAAAGCAGTCGGATGAAAACATACGGGCATACCTCGGCATTCAGCACTTCTGCAGCCTCCTCAACGCAAGTTTCAAAGTGGGCCATCTGCTGTAGTCATAAGATGGTGCCATTTCATACAAGCTCCATTTATTACAAGAGAAATGATGTCTCAAACTCCCTGCTGATTCCCTTACTCTTTTGGAGACAAACAGGTAAAAGTACACTTTACTCAGGTAATCAAATGACAGAGCTAAAAAGGAGGCTATTGATTTTTAATGGAGCATATTTGTTTTTGTCCACCCAAGTACTCCTTACTAAGTTTGAAAAGAAACCCAGTAAACCAAGTCTCCAATTCTGAAATATAGCCGCCAAAGAAGCAACGATCATTTGGGAGATAAGAGACTTTCCCTTCTTGACAGCAACCACTTACAGACTGAAGACAGGAAGACTGTCTTTTAAAGACCAGTGTTAGTTGGGGAGATTCATGACTATTTTCTTATTTCCTTTTAATTCTTTCCTCTTTTATAACCCCAGATCTAGTAATTTCTACATTAACAACATAAAAACAAGAGTCAAAGGGAACTACCTAAAACTTCAGGGTGAGCCAAGGGCAGGTTTCTATAAGCATTTCAATGGAAGATAACAAGTAAAAAGAATTTCTTAGCACCAAATAAGTGCACATGCATGGGTCAGTGCAATGGGAAGGAGACAGAGCAAGAAGGGAAAAGAGAAAGAAAGCGGGGATGAAAGACAGAGAGAGAGAACTAAAATGTCTGTTTAATGTAGAAAAAATAAACTATAAAATCAGATTCAACAACAAAAAGATGAAGCCCCAGCAGGAAGAACCAGTTAGGACTGATGTTAGAAAGTGGGTTCAAAGACACAGTCTAGAAAAGTGGCTTTGGAATCAGACCGACAGAAATACAAATCCCAGTTTGCCATGTACTAACTTGGTACAAATTATCTCTTCAAGTCCCATGTAAAACTGGAAAACACATCTTACCTAATGAGGTTATTATGACAATTAAGTGAAATACACATAAAATCTACAGCAGTGAGTGATGTAATAAAAGAAAACCAAATTTTCAGGGATAAGGCCCAAGGGCACACAGGTGGGTAAACCAAGTGGTCATTCAGACAGCAGTTGCAAACAAAGACTAAAGTGGGGAAATCAGCACCTCACACCCCAAATAGTCCTTCTCTAAAATAAACACATAAACTCTAAACATATAAGCCTCTGAGTTCCCTGTGGTCTTGCTCATCCAAACATGCTCAGAGCACAGGTCGATGCTAGACACTCAGGAAATAAACCTCTGCAGAGATAATGGAATAGGTATCATTTGGTTTAATTCCAATGGTTCGAAAGTTTTCACCTATCACTTTTTAAATACTTCAATTGTGAGGCTCTGACAAGGTGACCAACAAACTTAAGGCATGAAGAACTAGGAATAAGCTAAGCTTCTGCAACTTTAATACCAAGAAGATATTTAATAGTAAGATTTTGGAGAAGAAAAACATTTTGGAAATAAGAAATTTCTGATACAAGTATTATACTTAGCTTGTGAACAATGAGTCAAGAATGAAAATGTGAAAATTAAATATGTGAAAATGAAATGAAAATAAATCAAAATTTAAATGGATTACAAATAATCTGTATGAATATTACTAGAGATAGTAAGGATGTTTAGCACATATTTTTTAAAAGGGAAAATGTATAACTCCATTCCTTACAGGACAATACAAGTAGGAAGTCAGCTATAAGATCAGTAGATTGAAGCATCAAGGCCCAGACAGTATAGCAATCAATAGCTTGGCTGTAGACATTTGGGGCAGCACAACTCTTTGTGGAAAGGGGCTGTCCTGTGTTCTGTGAGAAATTTAGCATCCCTGGCCCATACCTAATAACTAGGACAGCTCTCCAATCACTATGACAACCAAAGAGTTCCATTAGTCCCTCCCTTAATGGCCCTCCTTTACCCTCTTTCCCCTGCCTCACCCCGTTGGCAACTACTGGCCTAAAGGAAGAACCTGTAGATTAAAGAATGACAAAGGGAATGCTCAGAAAGGACTGTTCTAAGTTAAATCTATACTAAACAATCAAGTTATAATACACCCTATTTGTGATTTTTTTATGTTTATAGAGCACTATCCAATAGAAATATAACATGAGGCACATGAGTAAAAAAGAAACAACTAAAATTCATTTTAATAATATATTTTATTTAACCTAGTATGTCCAAAATATTATTTTAATATGTAACAAATATAAAAAATTATTAATGATGAATTGCATATTCTTTTCTTCATAGAAATCTGGTGTTTTCTTCATATACATCTGGTGTATATTTTATATCTACAGCATATCTCGATTCAGACTAGCCACACTTCATGTGGTCAGTAGCCACATGTGGCCAGTGGCTACCACACTGGACAGCACAGGTCTAGAGCAGGGATTGACAAACTATAGTCCATAGGCCAAATTCAGCCTGCAGCCTCATTTTGTAAATAAAATTGTATTGAAATGCAGCCATGCCCATTTGTGCACATATTGTCTATGGCTATTTCCAGGTACAAAGGCAGAGCTGAGTAATTATGACAAAGACTCTATGACCTGCAAAGCCAAATATATTTACTATCCGGCCCTTCACAGAAAAAGTTTGCCAACTGCCAATCTAGAGCTTGCATGACAAAGGAGATGCCAGAACCTAGCTGAAAGAATGACCTGGGAATAGAGGATGCCTTTGGTCCATTCTGGGAAGAAATTACTACTTTATTATACCGTCTCTCACTCCTAAAAATGATCTTAGTAATTTATATTTGTCAACTTCAATCAATCATAAAGGCCCTTACCAGAAACAGAAGCTGGCCCAGGTCACCCATAGGACGAAGGTGCATGATGTCATATGTATCACACCGATAGGGTATGACTACCTGTGACCCCATGCGTCCTAAAAGAGAATGGATTGAAAAAAGGATCAACATTAACATAATGTTGATATATTATACAATTGTGACTTGGTAAATATTTAAATTCTAGTATGGTATGTGAATTGATATTATATTTGACAAAAAGAATATTTTGCCATGCTAAAGACGCCATTGCTTTTCAGAGTCCCTTATTTCTATCTTAATAATTCCTATATAGGAACATGAGTGTGCTCTTAATGTCACAACAAATAAAGATTATATACATCCAAGATACGAGTAATTCATAATACTGTTAAAACAAAGAGAATCACAGCTCATGCTTCTCATCAGGCAATCCTGCTCAATGGCAACGGAGCATATGAACTCAACAACTTTACTTACCAAGGTGGTTGACAACATATCGCCCCAGGAATCCTGTTGCTCCAAACACAGTGGCCACTATCCCACTGACTGAGGAACGTCCACCTTTCCCATGAGGCATGAGGGCATGATGAAGCTGGCGACAGGGTGGGCCATGACACACTGATGTGGCTATTGCAGTAATGGCAGAACCTTAAACAAAACCCCAAAGTATACAAACATGGCAAATATTATTTTTAAAACTGTGAACACAAATAGCTCCTTTCCCAAAAAACTTGCAACATTATTTTGCAATCAGTACTTTAGCAATTTAAGTATCAAGGACAATAATAAACACAAATTACTACAACACAGAATCCACAGGACATGAGGAAATATATTCCCTACACTATACAATGTAACTTACCTAAGAAGATAAGTCACATTTTTAAAAAAACATATTAAACAGTCACAAAGTAGGAAAGTATAAGCCCATATGGTAAAAGGAACTGAGAATATGTAATAAAGGGACAATAAGTCATATTACCATGAGGAAGGATTCCTGGATAACATGTTTTGAGAAAGGTCTTAAAGAGGAAAAAAAAGAAAGGATAGAATCCCGTGAGAAACATATCACAATGCAGAGGTAGAATGAATAAGCCTAGCACAGGGCAACAGCCAAAGACTCTCCTGGAACAGAATGTGAAACTGGTGACTAACGAAAAATAAAGTTGACGATATTGGTTGGAAGCGGAGGATTATTAGTACAGAACATTAAAAAAAAAAAAAAAAGAAAAAAAAAAGAATGCAGTTCAATAGTTCAGACTTACTATAAAACCACTGAAGAACTTCACAAATAATGATAAAAGGAGTGAAGTGCTTGAGAAAAGATGTTCTGACTTTTAGAAAGCTTAACAGCAAGAGATTTGTCAAACATTCCACCACTTCTTTTTCATCGACTGAGGTTCTTGATACTAGAATGAACCCTCAAAGTTCATGCACCAATGCTTACATCTTCTGTACTGCATGTGTGCAAAGAAATCATCTGGCTTTTGCCTGAACACCTGTGGAGATGGGAAACTCACTACTTTCTGTAGTGGCCCATTCTGCTTTGAGCCATTCTAACAGAAAGAAAGTTCTACCACAAGGGCAATCAGTGACTGCTTCCCAGAAGTTTTTATCCCCGTGTTCCTCCAGAATGACAAAGAACAAGTCTAATCCCTCTTCTACAATTAAGTGTAGCAATTATATCCCCACTAAATATTTTCTTCTCCGGGTTAAACATCCCCTGTCCTGTCAAATATTCTTTGTAAGGCAGGAATGCGAATCTCTTTCGGATATACTCCAGTTTTCAAGTTACTTCTAAATCCTTAGAGTAGAATTTTAGAGTTAGCTGCTCAACTTTCACGTAAGTAGAAACAAAAAGGTTTAAAGTGCTAACGTACTTCTGCTGCAATAAACAAACTCTGGAGCTTAGCATTCGTGCTTTGTACACTTGGGAGAGGTGAAAGACACAAATAGGACTTTTCTTCAGAAAATCTGTGTTTGTTTTCTAGGTATGACTTACAGGTGGCAATCTCCCCAAAGGCCACTGTTCTTCCCTATCCAAAAGTATGGAATCGGAGAAGTAACCTAGCTCACTGATAATGACAGAAATTAAAAGTAAACATCACGGGCCATACACACACATCATATAACAAAATAATAGCATCATATTCACAGCTAACTTTACAGAGCTCTTGGCAGGTGTCCAGCATCATTCTCAGTGCTGCATAGGTATTATCTTTTTTAATGCTATCTTTATCACCACTGTATAGATAAGGTTAGTGACTAGCTCAAAACGCTAGTAAAGGAGATTAAAAAGCAGGCCCGTGAGGTAGGAGAAAAACCCAGAAGGAAACAGAATCTGAAAATCAAAAAAAGAAACTGTTTCAAGGAGAGAAGAGTTAACTTTATCAAACGCTGAAAGTGAAGGAGGAAGAGGACGGAGGACCACAGAATCTGGAGGATGTGGCTGTAGGTGGCATAACTAAGAGCAATGCTATTGGATTAGTGGGACTGGAAGCCAGACTGGAGCAAACAAGAGAGGCTGTGAGGCAAGGAAGTAGATGAGGAGATAGATCATCCTTCTAAGGAAAGAGAAATGGGATTAGAGAAACACAAGGACAGGGACAGGTTTGTTTGTTTGTTGGTTAACATTTATGTGCCGATGGAAATGACAGGATTTCCATGGTAGAGGGAGAAAATTCCTGATTCAGGAAAGGGATTGAATAGTTGAGAGAGGATGAGATTGAATGCAAAGTGAAGGAACTGGCCACAGATTGGAACAGAAGGAGCTCACCCACTGTAACAAGAGAAGAGGCAAAGAATTATCACATATCAACTATTAGAGTTTATGACAGGAAAACGACTGTTCTCATCTGATTCCTTTGATTTCTCTATAAAACTGAGAATGAGAAAAAGCACATATTAGAGGTATTAGGAAACTGGCTATGTTAAGTAATGATTATGGAGACAAGGAAACCAAATTTCCTGGAAAAATGTAGCATTGAAAATCTACCTGAGATTTGTATTCATGAATTTAAAATAAGGCCAGTTAGTTTGGAGTTTTCCCTAGCCCCGCTCTCCACTGCTCGGTGGCAGGCAGCAAATTATGTGGAAAGCTTTGTTTAATCAGGGTCAATGTTTTTCACAACAACGGGAGTTGGGCTGGGGAGTTGAGAATGCATTAAAGGGAATGATAAAAGTAATGAGTAAGGAAGTGAGAACATAGGATAAGACAGGGAAAAGATGGCAGAGTCAATGAACTGGGAAGAATTACTTGAGTTAAGGAATCAATACCTCAAAGGACTGTTAAGAGGATTAGAGTAAACATACATAAACCATGTAGCACATTACCTAGAGCACATTAAGCATTCTATGAATAATAGTTGCTTTTATTACTTTCAAATTTCTCCGAAGGTAATGTCACATTAACCTCACATGGCTATTTGTTTTTTTAATAATTATGGGCCAAGCATTATTCTAGAAACTGTGACTATCATAGTGAAATACAAAACCCTGGCTTCATGAAGCTCACAGTGTAAAGGGTTGATGAGAATAACATATGGGCAAGATAATGAGATGTTTAATAACATATGGGCAAGCATCTGTCACAATGCCTTGGAAATAGTAGGTGCTCAATAAATATAAATTATTACTCTCTTTAGTTCCAGCCTCTCCACTTTCTTCCATTTATAATGAGTACTATTAGAAGAACAATATTCTTTATTAATTATATATTCATTATATTTCTCTGCTTAAAATCCTACATTAGCTTCCTACTGCAATACCCAAACCAATAGTCCAGACATATTTGCTTGCCTACTGCATTAATTTTTTTAAGTATTTATTTAAAAAATTATAGGCATGTTCTATGTAGTACCAATATGATATACACATTATAAATCATATATTACTTAGAATAGTGTCTGGCATACAGTTTAAACTACATAAGTGTTGGCTATTACTACTATAGAAAACAGTTTTTAGGGGTTCTAATATTATATTTCCATAACTTATTAGGTCCTCTTGCACAACTCCCTTTGGAGACTACTGATCTAAACTCTGCTTGGCTTTCAAAGGTCTCCATTGTCTGATCCCATCTAACACATTCAACCTCCTTCTCCACTATCCCAGATATACAGGTAGTCATTTTACTGCCTCTTGAATACCTCATGACTCCATTCTCATCCACTTGTCCTTTGCCAGAGGACTTTCCAGATCATAACAGCCCTAAAGAGAACAGTGGGAGCACTACAATTCTCCACTGGTCTTCCAATCATCCCTCAGTACCTCAAATGATACTAATCTTTCCCTTTTATGATTTCCTGTGATACTTAATAGTCTTGCCACACTTAACTATATACAGTTGTCTTACACAGTTCTGTCCTATAGTGTGTGGATTATGTTACATACTAGACTTGCCTCTCCAGAATTTACTCAAAAACTTAATTTACCAGATAATAACACACAGTGGTTAAGAACACAAGTTATGGTGTCAGTCAGAGGAAAGTAAGTTAAAAGAGAAAATTAATAAAAATACCTAGAACTGGAGATTGCAGATAGCAGCTACTCCATAAATAGTGATTACCATTCACAATCTACATTATGTCATACAAATGTAACTGTTTAACAAGAACCAGCAAATGTCTTTGCAAAGACATTGTGACAACAAAACCATCCACTATAAGTGATGTGCGCCACCACCTTCCCAGTGGTATGCAGGAGTTCTACCCGAGATGGAAAACAAAAACAGAAGATCCGCTAAACACTCCTAATTCTTGCCTTAGGCTGAATATCAAACCTATCTCTGGTGCTTTCAAAAATTTAAGGAGCAAGGAGCTAATCTCACAAATTCTGACTCAATAGCTCTACAACCAGTCCTCATTTCTAATTCTTATAAAGCTTTACGAGTAATTGACATGAGCCAATTTTGAAAGCAAATGATTTTCTGTAACGACTAAAACACACTAAGAAAAAAATACAACTTTGGGGGTTTGATTGGAATATGTTTGTGGAAGAGTAGAGGGTGAAAGAATAACGATGAAGTGTAACCGTATTTCTAATTTCCTTGCTTTTTAGTGAGTGGAAGGACAAATGTATGTTTTTAATATGAGGGGTGGGGCAGATCCAATCAGAACAGAAGAGAAACTAAATAATGCTAACAAATTCTAACATAGCCTTCACTCTTCTTCACTTTCCTTTCCACCAAGCTCCTGATTCTTCTCTCCTCAAACATCACTCTCTCCCCCAGACCCCAACGCACTAGGCCCAACACATTCTACATCCGTAGAGATGCTTTTGGGTAAAAGGATGCTTTTATAAATATTAGTTCATTTAATCTTATCAGAGACTCCCTGGTACTGTAATATTATCATTTCCATTGTGTTCATATGAATTGAGACCCATTAAGGGTTTGCACAAGGTCATAAAGTCAATCCAAGAAAACCTCTCGCCACTAGCCTTTTTTCCGCTCCCTTACACATTTCTCCCCCCACCCCATACAAATATTTCTCATAACCCTAAACCCTTACAACCATATCAGAATTCTGATTCTCTCGATCTCTAACGTGTCCCCCGCATTCTCCTCTTCGCTTACAGCTGCTTAAGATCTTTTGTCCCCTCCCAAGGTGCATAATTGAGTATGTAAACCGGGGAAGCGGAAAGCAAAAGGAGAAACCCGACAGAGGCCAACCTAGAAAAACCAGAGTGCCTAGGAAGTCGGCGTGACCGCTGTAGCACGGTGCCACTCCCAAAACCTTACATCCCCGTCTCGGAATCCCGATCAGGGGCCGCCGTTCCGGGTGACACTTACGTGACATTGGCAGGACCCGGACAACCCGGGATTGTGCGGCAGCCGCCATCTTTTCCCACAATCCCCCACGCCAGCGCTCCCGGCTGACTACGACTGCCAAGCTGGGTCAAAATTTATTTTCCACGCCTGTCTGCGCAGGCGCTAACCAGCAACGGTTGGTGTCGGGTAGCTAGTTCGTTAAGAAGAAAGCTGGGAGACGAAAGGAGACGGGAAGGGAGGGACAGTGAAAGAGAGGGGGAAGAAAGGAAGTGAAAAGACCTTGGCTGTTGGAATCTCAGATCTGGAATAGGCTGTATAGATGATCTCTTTGTTTATAATCTCTAATTGCCGAGGAACCTGAAGTTCAGAGTTAACCAATGACTGACTCAGGACATGCAGAATGGCAAGACCCGAGGTAGAAGAGCTCACCTTTCCTGACTCTCAGTTGCCTGTACCCTGAAAATGTCAGCTAGGGCAGCCCTGGTGAGTCCGGGAGAAAAAAGAGGCGTAGGCCTCCGCGTTCAGGAGGTCCAGGGCCCAGGAGAGAGAAAATGGGGGACGGCCGGGCGCACTTTGGGAGGCCGAGACGGGCGGATCACGAGGTCAGGAGATGAAGACCATCCTGGCTAACGCGGTGAAACCCGGTCTCTACTAAAAAATACAAAAAACTAGCCGGGCGCCGTGTCGGGCGCCTGTAGTCCCAGCTACTCGGGAGGCTGAGGCAGGAGAATGGCGTAAACCCGGGAGGCGGAGCTTGCCGTGAGCTGAAATCCCGCCACTGCACTCCAGCCTGGGCCACAGAGCGAGACTCCCCCCAAAAAAGAAAAGGAAATGGGTGACAAGGACGAGGGGAAAGGTGGAGAAGAGAAACCGAAATAGGGTGTGTCCCAAGTAAATGTACGTCGAGCCCTCCAAGCACATTCTCTCCTAGGGACACTTGCGCCTGCTGTTCGCCTTTCCTGGAATGCTCACTCAGGTGACTGCACCAGCTCAAGTCTCCGCTCAAAAGTGACCTCTTCGGATAAAACTTCTCTGACCATCGTATCCAAGGTGGTAATTATTCCACCAATTTTTGGTTTAAGTTTATATACCAAAGCACTTATTACCACCTGGCGTATGAATCTAGGAGTTCTTAACCAGAAGTGTGATTCATGAGTGGGCTTCAGGAAATCTGTGAACTTCCTGAAATATTATGTAAAATTTAGTGGCCATGTGTGCCATCTGAACATCTGTCTAAGGGGAAACTGCAGATGGCTCTCTCTAGCGCAATGGTTTGTAATTTTTTCTTTATGGACTGCTTTGAGAATCCGCATTGTTCTACAAAGAGCCATCTAGAGACTGAGGAAATTCCAGGTTAGACTAAGCACTTGGACTTTAAAATACTTTATTCTGGTCAACCTCTCCAGATTCCTGGGTAAGGAGACAGCAACCAGTGATCCTGTGAAATATACTGTAGGCTTATCAGAAAACCACCTAGTTTGGGGAGGGCGGGTTCTTCTAGACTTATTGCTTTGTGTTTTCGGGAAAAGTATGTGTTTCTGGGATAGACAAAAAGGCCTGTGATGAATAGGGATGTAGGAGTTGCTTATTACTACGCTTGAAATCTTGGCTGTTTCCACTGCATACTACCCCTACTGTTTACTAAAGTGTTGCCTACCAAATTGAATTGGAAGAGAGAAAAAACCCTTGGATTTCATCAGAGAAGCTTAGCAGTAATGCTCCACTGTCATATTTCTTGGCCTCATCCTATGTTCACTTAACACAATTTGCTAATATTTGCTTCTCGGACTAATATAGATGCTAACATACTTTCCTTATTCATATCAACAGATCCTGACTGTCATCAGCTACCTGCTAACTCCTGTATAACACTGCCAATTATATAATTTAAAATCTCTGAAGTTAAACACTGCCTCATGTTCTCAGTTCTAGTTTCAAGGTTGCATGGTGTATTAAAAGAACACTGATTTTTTTTTTTTTTTTTCAGTAATGGGGTCTTACTATATTGCCCAAGCTTGTCTCAAATTCCTGGGCTCAAGACCTCTTCTCACCTTGGCCCCCAAAAGTGCTGGGATTACAGCATGAGTCACTGTGCCCGGCTGAAAGAACACTGATTTTTAACACCTAGAATACTAGATCCCATTCCCAGTTTTCTCAGTCATTAGTTGTGACTTGGACAACCTTCTACACCTGTCTAACAGGGTAAATAAAACCTACCCTGGTACCTCAAAAGATTGTTATGAGAATTGGGTGACATAATGTATGCAAAGATGCTTTGTCACCTGCAAAGTGCTATACGTAGGTCCATGCAGTACTATTCAAATACCACCGAAGTATCAAAATCTTAGAATGTTAGAGCTGGAAGAGATTTCAGGAGCTCAGCAAGCCCCATTATTTTAAAGAGGAGGAGGTTGGGCAGGTGGCTCATGCCTGTAATCCCAGCACTTTGGGAGGTCGAGGCAGGCAGATCACTTGAGGTCAGGAGTTCAAGGCCAGCTTGGCCAACATAGTGAAACCCAGCCTCTACTGAAAATACAAAAATTAGCCGGGTGTGGTGGCATGCACCTGTAATCCTAGCTACTCGGGAGGCTGAGGCACAAGAATCACTCGAACCTGGGAAGCGGAGGTTGCAGTGAGCCAAGATTGTGCCACTGTACTCCAGCCTGAGCGACAGACTTGAGACTGCATCTCAAAAAAAAGAAAAAAAGAAGCTGAGATATATTGACAAATATATTTGACTAGTAGGTGCACTTTCTGTGAAAAGAATACAAAAGCTCTTTTGAAACAATATAAAAGATCATCAATGGATAACTTTTTTTTTTTTTTTTTGAGTCTCACTCTGTTTAAGTGATTCTCCTGCCTCAGTCTCCAGAGTAGCTGGGATTACAAGCATGTACCACCATGCCTGGCTAATTTTTTGTATTTTTAGTAGAGACAGGGTTCTGCCATGTTGGCCAGGCTGGTCCTGAACTCCTGACCTCTAGTGATCCACCTGCCTCAGCCTCCCAAAGTGCTGGGATTACAGATGTGAGCCACTGCGCCCAGCGATAAATAACTTTTTTGAAGGAACTCTGTGATAAACCAGTCACTTTTGAATCTATTGCAGTTTTCATCATTATCTCGTAGTCATGCTTGGAAGTTCTTTTTGCTTCATGGAAACTGTGTATTAGTCCTATATTTAATCATTAATTACAGAGTAGCTGAGGTAACATTTTCACAGAGAATGTAGTAATAAAGCATAGAAAGAGTAGCTAACCAAATGCCTCTAGGTCTGATTTTTCCCGCTACAGTTTCTCAGGTCAGGCATTGCAAAAGATAAATTAGGGTCATTGTATCTCTGAGCATCTAAGACAAATTATAACCCAGAGATGGTCAGTTTAGGCAAAATATCCTAAAAATAATTTTTTTACAAAAGGCAAGATGTGTATAAATAAGAAGAGTCCTGGCTGGATCCGACAAAATGAAGTGATTCCATGAGATCTGCATAAAATTTAGACCCTCAGTTTTTTTATTTCTTATCCTCCTCTGTAGCCCCCCTAGATTTGTTAATACATAATACTTACTCTGCTGCCTTATTTAAGTGGAATCCATTGGCAAAATGTCCCCCTCCTGTATATTATGTCCCCTGCCTATATTAAACACTCTAAATGCAAAATGTCCCCCGCCTATATTAAACACTCTAAAACAGGGGTCCCCAAGCCCCAAGCCATGGACTGGTACCAGTCCATGGTCTGTTAGAACCTGGCCACACAGCAGGTGAATGGTGGGCAAGTGACAAAGCTGAGCTCCACCTCCTGTCAGATCAGCGGTGGCATTAGATTCTCACAGGAGCTTGAACCGTATTGTGAAAAGTGTAGGTTGTGTGCTCCTTTTGAGAATCTAGTGCCTGATGATCTGTCACCGTCTCCCATCACCCCCAGATGAGACCATCTAGTTGCAGGAAAACAGGTCTCCCACTGACTGTATATGATGGCATAATAGTAGAAATAAAGTGCACAACAAATGTAATGTGCTTGAATCATCCGGAAACCATACTCCCACCCCACTCCCATCCGTGGAAAAATTGTCTTCCACAAAGCTGGTCCCTGGTTTGAAAAAGTTTGGGGACCACTGCTCTAAAGAGAGAATTAATCAGAATAAAGCCCAGTCCTTCCAAACTAAACATCAATGCCTTGGAGTATATCTTCACCCCTCCTCTTTGTCCTTTTGACCATTCATTTTCTGGTAGCCTCACTACTGTTGCTATAGAGACAGTGATATCACCAATTGTGATTCTGATGTCACTCTCCGGTCCCAGCATGGGGGAGGTACATGGAAGGCCACAGGAAGAAACAAGATCTTGAGCTGAGCAAGAACATCCCAGCATCTTCATTGACTTGAAAAGTGTGTTCTGGAGTCTTCTGTGGTTCACTATTCCAGTGCTACAGAGGTAGGAAATCTTACTGGACTGATAAAACAGCCCGTTTTCTGATCCTCTGTGGTTGGAAGGGAGAATTGAGTGACAAGCGATAGGAAACTTTTTATATTCAACCTAGCATTGTTCTTCCATCCAGCCAATTTTGTTTGTTTGTTTGTTTGTTTGTTTTTGAGATGGAGTCTCACTCTGTTGCCCAGCTGGAGTACAGTGCTGCAATCTTAGCTCGCTGCAACCTCCACCTCCTGGGTTCAAGTGATTCTTCTGCCTCAGACTCCCGAGTAGCTGAGATGACAGGCATCCACCACCTCACCTACTAATTTTTTGTATTTTTAGTAGAGACAGGGTTTCACCATGTTGGCCAGGCTGGTGTCAAACTCCTGACCTCAAGTGATTCCCCCGCTTCGGCCTCCCAAAGTGCTGGGATTACAGGTGTGATCCACCACGCCCAGCCTGCTCAGCCAATTTTAATCTTACCTCTGAGTCCTCTGGGAATAAATGAACCTCTCCTTCAGCAGCACTAAAGTCAAACCTACCATCTGTGCTGCTGACATTGTGATTTTGTTACAGATTTGATAAGATCTCCTCAGCCATCCTTTTGGAGACATGAAGGGCCTTACTTCCTGCTTCCCCATTTGATAGAGTAGACGCTTGGCTCCCTGCTGACTTTTCCTATTCATTGTGTGGCCATTCCTAAATTTATTTTCTTTCCAGTGCCCCAAGAGCAAAATAGAACTGGTATACCCTGAGTCCAATTCTCATGCACTTTTATCCTCTCACTGTTATTTCTGAAGCCTTGGTTAGACAACAGAACTGGGAAAGGGCAGTATATATATAACTATGTAGTGAAAGTATCTGCGCTGACAGTGACTAGAGGAAGAAGCTATTACTTAGGGAAGGTAAAAGCAAAGACGTTCCACCGGAAAGCTTAACAATGAATAGTGCCGTTGAGACACACACACACACACACACACACACATCTTTATTTAAACAAAATCGATTGAAACTCTGATTTAATCAGCAACCAAGTTTATTGAGATTCTACGATGTAGCAGGCACTTACAGAAAGGAAGGCAGTAAAAGAGAATGGATACAAGAAATATATTCTTCCCTCTCAAAGCTAGTAATAAAACCTGGTTGAATAAACCTCAAAACTTGATCAAGTACTTAGCAACTGTGCAAGAGCTTTACTTGTGCTTTCTGCAATCTGAGTTTTTACATGAGTGTAGGAACCTTGGCTAAACAGGAGCCTCTCACTTAAAATGGATACAGGAGAAAACTGCCTTGAGATAGAGCTGTGGTCTAGGATATAATCACCATAACCAAGCCCCTGTGTTGCTTATGCCCTTCATGACTGGCATTCAGATTTGCACTCCTCAACTTGAAGTCATCATCACATTGACATCTTTGGGGACCATTTTAGTCCAATCCTTCTATTGGCCATGGGAAAATTTCACAGCTGCCAGAATGTTGGCAGGGCTGGAATATCTAAAGGAATATATCCGCTGATTCTACTATTTCTTTTCTGAGCCTCAATATCCTAATCTATAAGCTGAGAGTGTTAGAAAGCATGGTTTCTAAGGTCTATTTATGTTTAATAGATAGCACAAAGTATCATTTTCTCTTTTGTTTTCTACCCTAACTCCAGGATATTATTTACCAGCTTTCGAACTTATAGTAATTTATGAATCCATTCACTGACTTCATTAAACTCTTTAGATCTTCCTTTCTTCTTTCCCATTTCATTATAAGAAACATTGATTTAGAAATCTGAATGTTGTGATCATTAGTAAGTATTAAAGTACCACTTTATAGATGCTATCATCTAGGACAATTAGGAAGTTGTAAAAGTCCAAAACAAGCTTCATGATGCAGATAATCCCACACATAGGACCTAGAAAATAGAATTAAAACATTAGAACATACGTAGGTGAAGTGTTTGCTGAATATTTTTGACTAGTAGTTACGCTTTCTATGAAAAAAATACAAAAGCACTTTTAAGATGTTGATTTATTTGCACTAGTGGAATAGGAAGGTCTGTTAGTAATCATTGACTAAGTCTGTGGGGTGAATGTATCTCCCAAAGGAGTCAAGCTTCAGAAGTCTTGAATATATGGATTACCACCATAGTAAATTTGAGCAAGCCGTCTTTTTTTTGTCCTTGGATTCTCCAATGCAAAAGAAAAAATGAGCTATCTGAAAATGGGAAGACTGTGCATGTTCATTTTTCCAGCAGCTAATTATTGAGCTCCAATTTTAAGATACTAGCTACTATGAGGGATACTAAGATGAATAGGAAAATGCCTCTCCCCTTATGAAGTCACCCAACAAAGAAGATGAAATATAGGGGAGCAATTAAAATACCAGATAGAATGTACGTGTTGAAACAAAATATGATGGAAACCTCAATGAGGGAGCAATCACATTCATTAGGTATCTAGAAAATATTTAATGGATGGGGTATCCCTTGATCTGGGCCAATAAGTAAGGGTAGACTTTAGAAAGCGATTACTAGGGGGCTGGGTGGATATTTAAGAAGAGAGTACAGTGCTCTAATGTCTTCCGCTGAAATGTCTGAGTAGAACTAGAACAAGGAAGTTAATTAATCTGGAAGATATCTGTGAACTTCCTTTATAACTTGAAGGTGTGTATTTCTTTCAAGTCCTCAAAGATGCATGCAAAGGGTTTTGAGTTCCATAAATTCAGAGTGCTTATTCTTCATTCCAGCTCTTTTTCTTCCAGCTTCCTATTTGAGCAAGTTTAAAATTAAGCTAAAAATTTTTAGGGTCTTCGTTGTTTACAAAGACTGTTTACCAATGATTTCAAAGTGAGGAATAACAGTCATCATTTAAGAAATCATTGGCCCAAAAGTGCAACCTTTTTTGTTGTGTGGGAACTGCTAGACTGCATCAAGAATAAGATGTGCACTCATGAAATTTGAATGTCATTTTGAGCTCATTACTTAAATGCGCATGTGAAAAATAATAGATAAGTCAAAATCATTATTTTGAATAAGAGCAATGAGTTTCATCTGTAAAATTACTTATTTTTGTCTGTGTCTTTCCATTGCAGATTCCTTATATTACATGGCAGGAGGGGGATGAACGGGGATGCAGAAGACAACAGTAAATTAATCAAGAGTTTTCCTCATATCTCAGAACCTATCCTCAGTAAGGGTAAGTGGTCACATAGTTTCTGCACTTTTTGTACATAATTATCAGCATTTTAATTATATGTAACTTAAATAAGGCAATGGATCCTATTGATTTTGTCACAATTTTCTATTAGAAGTAACTCATTTGGATGAAATATAAACTGAAGATTAAGAGATTGTGTTTCTCGCTCTCACTTTTACTATCAATAATCTAGGACAACCTGCTTCTGAGTCTTCCAATTCTTTGAATGAATAATAGGGTTCATTATTTTCTTTATAGTAATGATGCAAGCATAATAATATTTATATGTATGTATGTTTATGCAGAGGACATTACAGAGTTTAACTTCATAGACATTAACAACTTCTTTGTTAAGATAACAAAACATTAAAATAAGATACCAGCCGGGCGCGGTGGCT
>NW_012112030.1:22248-24037 GCF_000951035.1 Colobus angolensis palliatus | reverse complement strand
ACCAGGTAAATGGTGGTGCCATTACTGAGATTAGGGAATATACCAAAGTATTTAGGAGGTTGTGAACGAATTCACATCAGCAAGGAAATCACTGCATCCATGGACAAAGGTCCTTTGAATGGCGCACATGACATCTCTGTTGTCCTGACTGATATTCAGAAATTGGGCTGAACCATAGAGGCTGAGAATTCCCCCAGGATCCTTGGCTAATGAGAAGAAATTGGCCTTAAGAAAGAGCTACCAGACTTACTGCTAGTATAAGTAAGTTACAGCTTTAGAAATTAATTAAAAATAGGTGGATACAGTGGTTCCAAGATGTCCAAATGGGAACAGCTCCAGTCTAGAGCTCCCAGTGTGAAAAACACAGAAGACAGGTGATTTCTGCATTTCCAACTGAGGTACCGGGGTCATCTCACTGGGACTTGTCAGACAGTGGGTGCAGGACGGTGGGTGCAGCCACCAAGCGTGAGCAGAAGCAGGGCAAGGCATTGCCTCACCTGGGAAGTGCAAGGGGTCAGGGAATTCCCTTCCTAGCCAAGGGAATCTGTGACAGATGGCACCTGGAAATCGGGTCACTCCCACCCGAATACTGTGCTTTTCCAATGGTCTTAGCAAACGGCACACCAGGAGATTATATCCCGCGCTTGGCTCCGAGAGTCCCAGGCCCACAGAGCCTCGCTCATTGCTAGCACAGCAGTCTGAGATCTGCAAGACAGCAGGGAGGCTGGGGGAGGGCACCCGCCATTGCTGAGGCTTCAGTAGGTAAACAAAACAGCCTGGAAATTTGAACTGGGTGGAGCCCACCGCAGCTCAAGGAGGCCTGCCTGCCTCTGTAGACTCCAACTCTTGGGGCAGGGCATAGCCAAACAAAAGGCAGCAGAAATCACTGCAGACTTAAATGTCCGGGTCTGACAACATTGAAGAGAGTAGTGGTTCTCCCAGCACAGAGTTTGAGATCTGAGAACGGACAACTGCCTCCTCAAGTGGGTCCCTGTCCTCCGTGTAGCCTAACTGGGAGGCACTCCCCAGTAGGGGCAGATTGACACCCCATACGGCCAGGTACCCCTCTGAGACAAAGCTTCCAACTGAGCGATCAGGCAGCAACATCTGCTGTTCAGCAGCATTTGCTGTTCTGCAGCCTCCGCTGCTGATACCCAGGCAAACAGGGTTTGGAGTGGACTTTCAGCAAACTCCAACAGACCTGTAGCTGAGGGTCCTGACTGTTAGAAGGAAAACTAACAAACAGGACATCCACACCAAAACTCCATCTGTATGTCACAACCATCAAAGACCAAAGGTAGATAAAACCACAAAGATGGGGAAAAAACAGAGCAGAAAAGCTGAAACTTCTAAAAATCAGAACGCCTCTCCCCCTCCAAAGGAATGCAGCTCCTCACCAGCAATGGATCAAGCTGGACGGAGAATGACTTTGACGAGTTGAAAGAAGAAGGATTCAGATGATCAAACTTCTCCAAGCCAAAGGAGGAAGTTCGAACCCATCGCAAAGAAGCTCAAACCTTGAAAAAAGATTAGACGAATGGCTACCTAGAATAACCAGTGTAGAGAAGTCCTTAAATGACCTGATGTAGCTGAAAACCATGGCATGAGAACTACGTGATGAATGCACAAGCTTCAGTAGCTGACTCGATCAACTGGAAGAAAGGGTATCAGTGATTGAAGATCAAATGAATGAAATGAAGCAAGAAGAGAAGTTTAGAGAAAAAAAGAGTAAAAAGAAACTAACAAAGCTTCCAAGAAATATGGGACTATGTGAAAAGACCAAATCTAC
>NW_012112030.1:15436-16198 GCF_000951035.1 Colobus angolensis palliatus | reverse complement strand
TTATGACAAACCCACAGCCAATATCATACTGAATGGGCAAAAACTGGAAGCATTCCCTTTGAAAACGGGCACAAGACAGGGATGCCCTCTCTCACTACTTCTGTTCGATATAGTGTTGGAAGTTTTGGCCAGGGCAATCAGGCAGGAGAAAGAAAGAAAGGGTATTCAGTTAGGAAAAGAGGAAGTCAAATTGCCCCCATTTGCAGATGACATGCTTGTATACTTAGAAAACCCCATCGTCTCAGCCCAAAATCTCCTTAAGCTCGTAAGCAACTTCAGCAAAGTCTCGGGATACAAAATCAGTGTGCAAAAATCACAAGCATTCTTATACACCAATAACAGACAAACAGAGAGCCAAATCATGAGTGAACTACTATTACAATTGCTTCAAAGAGAATAAAATACCTAGGAATCCAACTTACAAGGGATGTGAAGGACCTCTTCAAGGAGAACTACAAACCACTGCTCAACAAAATAAAAGAGGACACAAACAAATGGAGGAACATTCCATGCTCATGGATAGGAAGAGTCGATATTGTGAAAATGGCCATGCTGCCCAAGTTAATTTATAGATTCAGTGCCATCCCCATTAAGCTACCAATGACTTTCTTCCCAGAATTGGAAAAACTACTTTAAAGTTCGTATGGGACCAAAAAAGAGCCTGCAATGCCAAGACAATCCTAAGCCAAAAGAACAAAGCTGGAGGCATCATGCTACCTGACTTCAAACTATACTACAAGGCTATAGTAACCAAAACAGCAT
>NW_012112030.1:4505-9941 GCF_000951035.1 Colobus angolensis palliatus | reverse complement strand
AAGAGTAGCCTTATTCTCTCCACCATACCACCAACCTCTTATTTTTCAAGGTGGGATTCTTGAGGCAGGTGGGAAATCAGCCCCTATAGAACAAACCTTCCGATTTATAGTTTTCTGGAAACAATTCCCATCCTATGGTATTTAATATGCTATAAGTAATGAAACATATCTGTACATATAAGCTGTATAACATATATCATATAGCTATATATAAATATGTATATGTCAGCTGTACATTACAGCTATAAAATTTTAATTTTCAAACCGAGAGGAGTTGGAGATAAATGTCTCCAAGGCTTATAGAAAATATTTCCTAAAATGTAGGATGCCTTCAAATTCTCAGAACTATAAACTCTGATCTAAGTAACATGGTCATCCTGCTTTCATCATTCAACAAGCATTTATGAAATGCTTACTTAGTATAAGGCAATGTATCAGTCAGGGTCTAGTGAGAGGATAGAAACCATACCAGTAACTTAACATTTAAAACTTATTTACTCATAAAACATAGTTAACTACTAAAAGGCATGAAAGAGGACTCTAGGAATCCCAGAAATAACAAATGCTGAAAGCAGCTACTACCCCCAGGCTGAGATTACATAAACAGGGAAGAAACTAAGTAATACTCACAAGAGCTCCTTCTCCTTCCATCAAAGCTGCTTCCCATCTCTTTGGAGAGAATGTGGCTGCCACAGGAAATTTGCCAGAGGGAAGCCCTTTCCTCCTGCTCTGACCATGCAGTGTCCCCCAGTGCCCTCTGTTGACAAAGCCGACTGCAAAGGAGAAATGTTTAGAGTTCAGCTCTGGTGTCACAAAGCAAGGCAAAGAAAGGTGGATTTGGAGTGAGAGACAGTAAATCAGTAACTGGCACAGACACTGTCCTGACTGTCAGGGTCAGAGATATAACAATAAACTAGAATCGTCTCCTTTTAAGGATCTCATAATCTAATGGAATCACTATTATTACTAGACTCTTTGTACTATTACAACATTGATCAGACTGGGCACAGTGGCTCACACGTGAAATCCCAACTCTTTGGGGGCCAAGGCAGGAAGACTGTTTGAGCTCAGGAGTTGGAGACCAGCCTGGGCAACATGGCGAAGCTCTGTCTTTACTTAAAAAAGAATTAGCCAGAGTGGTGGCACACCCCTGTAGTTCCAGCAACTTGAGAGGCTGAGGCAGGAGAATCACTTGAGCCCAGAAGTTTGAGGTCGCAGTGAGCTATGACCATGCCACTGTGCTCCAGCCTGGGCAACAGTGAGACCCTGTTTCAAAAAAAAAAAAAGTTAACATTTATCAAACATTTATTTGCATGTGATCAAATGCAAATGACCCGTCTTCTTCTATTTGTCCAAATCTGGCCAATCTATAGAAAGTTTTAAAGAGAAAATACTAACAAATCTACATAAGACATTAAGACATAAAGATAATAAATATTCAATTACTATAGAGTGAGGGCCAACCAAAACTGCTTCTGCTAGATCTTTATTTACTTCTGCCCTTTCATTTGGAGAAGCAAAAGGCAGATCAGTTTCAATGTTAAATCAGATGAACTTAGCGGTTTTTCACTAAGTGAGAAACAAGAAAGAATATAACAATTACTGCCCCTCTGAACCTTATCATTCATTTTGGAAAATAAAAAAATACGCATATGAAAGTAGAAATGTCGGTGAGGGTAGCGGCCCCGGTCCCCACCACCACCGCCATAGACAAGCTCTCGTCCTCTGGGCCTCGCTTGGGGCTTCAGCCCGCGGCTCCACTTGCCGCGTCTCAGGTTTCTTTCCCTCCAGAAAGAACAAAATTGACCTATTGAATTCTGGAAGTTCATTGAAGAGTCTGAAATTAGGGACTTATTTCAAATTTGAACATGGCTAATCGAGGCGCAACAAGACCCAACGGCCCAAATACTGGAAATAAAATGTGCCAGTTCAAACTGGTACTTCTGGGAGAGTCTGCTGTTGGCAAACCAAGCCTAGTGCTTCGTTTTGTGAAAGGCCAGTTTCATGAATTTCAAGAGAGTACCATTGGGTTAACTCTCGAAGTGATAAAAGCTGTTTCTTTGTGAAATATGGGCCCAAAAGGAAAACCAACTGCTAGTGCTGGTGATGGCAGTGAAGAGAAAATGAAGAGCTCTAAGAGTGATGATGGTTCTTAGCCAGAAAATAGACATTTTGGATAAATTAAAGTGGTTTTACACATTCAGCTGATTTTCTAACCCAAACTGTATGTCTCGATGACACTACAGTATAGTTTGAAATATGGGATACAGCTGGTCAAGAACAATACCACAGCCTAGCACCAATGTACTGCGGAGGAGCACAAACAGCCATCGTTGTATAGGATACCACAAATGAGGAGTCCTTTGCAAGTGCGAAAAATTGAGCTGAAGAACTTCAGAGGCAAGCATGTCCTGACATCGTAATAGCTTTATCAGGAAACAAGGCTGACCTAGCAAATAAAAGAGCAGTAGATTTCCAGGAAGTACAGCCCTGTGCAGATGACAATAGTTTATTATTCATGAAGACATCAGCTAAAACATCAATGAATGTAAATGAAATGTTCGTGGCAATAGCTAAAAAATTGCCAAAGAATGAACCACAAAATGCAGGAGCAAACTCTGCCAGAGGAAGAGGAGTAGCCCTTACTGAACCCACACAACCAACCAGGAGTCAGTGTTGCAGTAATTAAACCTCCAGTTTGAACTAGCTGGAATAGTCTTCTGCTTCTTCAATGTTAGTAACAATGCAATTGGACCATTTAACCAGCCCAGTGTGACTTCCAAAAGAAGAGACTTATGATAGAGTCAAGTTTCTAATACAGAATTATTTTAAGTGTTTTGAACTTAATTTTTAATAACATGCATGGGTCCCTCTTACTAATGTTACAGCAGTAAGGAAAAACGAGGACTATGTGTACATTTGGTTTCATTGGAAGGTTGGGGGAATAATTTCTCATGGCTAGGAATACAGACAGGCAAATGACTATCTGGATCCACAGTTAACCAGCCCATTTCTCCACACTGGTACAGTAGTCACCTGTGAAAAAAATTTAGAATTTACTAATTTGGGCTTTTCAAAAACATTCTTTTTGTAGAAGGAGATTCTAAAGTTATTTATGCTTAGCCGTAGTATTCAGGCAAATGTTCATTTTTTCCTGGTATCAGTATTTAAAATGAACGTTCCCTATTTTAATAAATTATGCCACATATACAAGGTGGGGGGTGGGTGGAAAGAGCGTTAATGGCATCTAAATTATAGCCAGTCCTGTTTTTTGGTTTTTTTTCTTAATGGGGTTAAAAAAAATCAAATGCAACCCCATCTTGTTTTAGGAATTTGAGAACTAATAAATGCATCTGAATGGATAGTGTTTCTTTCAAACATGTGAGTTCTTTAACAAAAATGAAATAAACCAGGTGTCTGTGATTTCTAATTAATCACTGCTGGCCATGACATAGGTTTTGTTGTTTGGCGCAGGGAGGGGACTTTCGTTCGCTTGTGTAGCACAATGTAGTCAATGCACTAACAATTATGTATATTTAAACTTCATTATTTTAAATTCCATCTTCAGCTGTACTGTCAATAGGGTACTGCATTATAGTCTCCATATATGTATCACTTTTCTGTAATATTTAAGAGTTGCTTAAAAGTATACAAAATGTACAGTTACTAAAACAGCCAATTGTTTCTCTCTCCCCCTTTGACAGGAAGGGGCTTCAGTTTTTCCTCCGTGACTAGAACCATAACCAACAATGTACCCATAATTTGTAACATAAAGTATTGCAATATGTTAGTAACAATCTTGCAGCCTTGTTTTCCAAGGTTCATTTTATTTTGATCAGTTCAGTATATTGCACTAATTATTTTCGGTATTTTCCTTATATGAGAGCTACCATGTGTCAGAGACGATTTAATCTATTTAAGTGTTGGACTGTTAGGAGAACTTGTACATTTACAATAACGCAGAATTAGGAAAATGGGTTACCAGCATTTAGTTTTATATTGAGGTTCTCAGGTTTGAATAAAGTGGTATAAAAAGCAAAAAAAAGAATATAGAAATGTCACTTGAAAGCGCTGAATAACTGTTGGACCAATGAAAAGCAGTTCATGATTATTTGTCAAATGTATTTTCTAGACAATAATTGCTGTAAGTGTTTAAAGAATTGATCATTTCAAAATGGGAGGTGGTCAGAGAAAATTTTATAAAGTATGTTTAACTGAGACAAAGGTGGAGAAGAGAAATAGGACAGGGAGGTAGATAGCTGACTTAAAACTACTGAAGCAAAAGATGGTGAGCAGAGAAAATGAAACCCATTAATTCTTTTTACATTATCCTTCATGGACATGAAAATTTGCCTCAGGATTCAGAAATACCGAGATAATTTGGCATCTTCCTTCCCTAACTGCTCAGAATACTATTACGTAAGAAGAGGAAGGTTGCAAGAGGATAAAGGGGTTTGAAGGGATGGATGTTTGGTCATGGACTGCATTGATAAGAAAGGAAATGTGGGTACTTAGTTTCCAGTCACTACAGTTTGATTAACACCTTTTGCAAAATCCTCGTGGATAGAGGGGAATAATGAACATACGGTATACACATTTTAGGTTTAAAAATATATAGACATCAAAAACCCATAAACACAGCAAGTTAACACAATTCTGTGGACTCCATTGTAAAGCTCTATGCTATGCTGTAGGTTTGGTTTTTTATTTTTATTTTTTTTTATTTTATTTATATTTTAAAATATATTCCTTGTAGAGATGGGTTTTTGCCCTGTTGCCCAGGCTGGTCTCAAACTCCTGAGCTCAAGCGAGATCTGCCCACCTTGGCCTCCCAAAGTGATGGGACTGCAGGCATGAGCCACTATGCCCAATCAGTTTGGGTTTGTTTTCTTTTTTTAAACTGAAAAGGGCTAAAGAATAAACCCCACAGCTGCACTCTAGTAAGGCTTTCCTGTACTGTTACAGCCCAATTATGGAAACACACCTATTTGCAAGCTGATGTGCTTGTTCCTACATAACTAGTTATCATTTTCAAAACAAGGGTAAAATTATCACTTCGATACAGAGACAAAAATGAATACATATAAAAGATTGTACCTACCTCACTAGTGAGGAAATCGGTTAGGTATTACCACCAGTTCAAAGGAGAATTCTTTAAAGATATACTTACAGATCAGGAATATTGAAATAAATGTGCAAACAAAAGTAAAACTGACCTGCTCCACAACGGGGAAGGGAAATCAACCAGACTTCCACTAGATGGAATTTTCACAACTATAGACAAGAGTTGTTTTGCATTGCTATCAATTATCTACAGCTTGCAGAACTGTAAAACAGCTCCCACAGACTGAGAATCAGGTAATGTGGAAGATTGAAGACTATACTTAGTCTATAGGCTGTAGACAATGCTTAGTTTCCTATTGAAGCACAACTTTT
>NW_012112030.1:3265-3674 GCF_000951035.1 Colobus angolensis palliatus | reverse complement strand
GAATATACCCTCTTTCTATATCACAAAAAAACTAGGGGTGAGGAGTATATAATTGGGAACATCACACACCAGCTGAAATGCAGATGAGTAGAACTCGTGACTGCAGAGGAAGACGACTTCCTCCAGTCACATACACCCCTTATACCACCTAAGCGGGGAAGATGAACAGACTCATTAACAGACTTAAAGATATAACCTCTCTATAAGTGATAAAAAAAAAATAGGCAAAAGCATATAAACTTTATGCTTAGCCATCAATGTCTCAGTGTTCCGTCTTAGAAATGATCTACATATCCAATGAATATGCATTAACGCAATGTAATACCATCCAGTGTTTTAAGTTATATAAAGATGTTGGAAACTTATCATTAGGCTGACATACTACAAAACATAATAACTGTTGAAATAA
>NW_012112030.1:1880-2210 GCF_000951035.1 Colobus angolensis palliatus | reverse complement strand
GTCTCTGCGTGTTCCAGGAATGCTGCCCCAGGCAAGGCTCCTGGCTCTGGAGACAGAGCCTCAGGATCATCACAAAGTCCCCCAAATTTGAAATATAAGTCCACTTTGAAGTTCGAGGAGCGCGCCAAAGAAAGACAGGGTCCAGAGGACAAGCCTGCTTCTAAGAAGTCTTTCTTCTATAAGGAAGTGTTTGAATCTCGTAAGGGAGATTATGCCAGAGAGGGTGGAAGGTTCCTTCCTCGGGAGAGAAAGAGGTTTCCAGGGCAGGAAAGGCCTGACGACTTTACAGCTTCTGTTAGTGAAGGGATCATGACCTATGCTAACAGTGTG
>NW_012112030.1:0-1830 GCF_000951035.1 Colobus angolensis palliatus | reverse complement strand
TTATTCTAATTAGGAGAACCACTGGGAGAATTTTGAACCACGCACAACGGACCTTAACTCCGACATGGTAACAAATCACTTAAACCAGTCCTGCAGACAACTAGCACAACTGCTTTTCCTTTCTTTCCAAGTCATCAAAGCACAGCAAGATATTGTAGAGGTGGAGAGCCCAGATTTTAGAATCAGAATTGGATCTGAATATGAAACCCCACCGTGCTGTGAGACGCCCAGCAAACTATTTAACTTCTCTTAAGTCTCTGTTTTCTTACCCGTGAAACTGGAAGAATAAAACCTATCTTACTAGGCGAATATGAGGATTAAACAAAATAGTGCTTGTAAAGCATTTAGCACAGTGCCTGGCAAACATTACGAGTACTTCACAAATAGTAACTAGTAACTATATGACACTTGGTAATAAAAATACCAAATTGTTCTTTAAAGGTGGGCAATATTTGTGGTCATTCTCAGATAGACATATGAACTCCAATAATTACAGTGATTCTTTACATTTGATAATAAATAGGACACTTTCATATATATTATGCTATTTTATCTTATGTTTCAGAGTTTTTCCCACATGCAGATGGTACAATTTATAAACATGTAAACGTGTTCATATGCTTATCACAGCTAGTGTCCATCAAAGAATCTGTATTCACACAAAACGAATAAATTGCCCATACATATTCACTCCTGAATTATAAATCAGATTGTTAACTTAAATGATGTCAGTCCATTGGAAGCCCTTTAACATATCCAGATAGTGTTTGTGCAACGTGGCAAAGTGATTAATGATGCACAATTTTCCCTGAATTTTCTCATTTTTTGGAAACTATACTTGTAATAAGATCTAAATGAAAACAGGTAAACCATAGAAAATAGCAATTAATATTGAAACACAAAAAAATCTGATTCCGTTCAAATGCTAACTCTTCTATCTAGCTGATGACTGTCATATCTGTTTTTCAATTTTTAAGTTCAGGAGTACACGTGCATGTTTGTTGCATAGGTAAACTTGTGTCATGGGGGTAGTTGTACAGATTATTTCATCACCCAGGTATTAAGCCTAGTACCCATTAGTTATTTTTCCCTGTCCTCTCCCTCTTCCCACCCTCCACTCTCCAAAAGGCCCCAGTGGGTATTGTTCCCCTCTATGTGTCCATGTGTTCTCATCATTTAGCTCCCACTTATAAGTATCAACATGTGGTATTTGGTTTTCTGTTCATGAATCAACCTAAATGCCCATCAATGATCGACTGGATAAAGAAGATGTGGTACATATACCCCATGGAATACTATGCAGCCATTAAAAAAGAATGAGATCATGTCCTCTACAAGTTCATGGATGGAGCTGGAGGTCTGATAGCAGACTATCAGACCTTAAAGATTTATGTCATTAGAAGCAATATAACGCACTAGCTGAGAGTATGGGCTGTGGAGTCAGACTGCCAGGGCTGGAATTTCTGCTCCATCAATGGTTAGCTGTATTATTTCAAAGAAGTTACAAACTTAACCTCTCAGTTCTTCAATTTCCTCCTCTCTAAAATGAGGATAATAAAAGAGCTAAATCTCAGGTTTATTATGAGACTAATTAAATGAGATAATAGTCTTAAAATGCTTGGAACACCGTCTGATACACAGTGAGTACTCGACAAATGGTTACTTTTATTGCCAAGATGGAGGAATCTTGAGACGGCTGACAACATTTGTAACTGAACTTTGAGGTTGTCTTGAATATCCCATATCTTTACTTGGTTATACTCAGATGAATCCTTGTCTATTTTTCAGGACACCTCCACGGATCCTGTCAGAGTGCTCAGCTGGCTCCGC
>NW_012112029.1:0-1863 GCF_000951035.1 Colobus angolensis palliatus | reverse complement strand
AAGAAAGAAAGAAAGAAAGAAAGAAAGAAAGAAAGAAAGAAAGAAAGAAAGAAAGAAAGAAAGAAAGAAAGAAGATAGTTTCAAGGTTTCAAGTCAGGTAGCATGATGCCTCCAGCTTTATTCTTTTGGCTTAGGCTTGTCTTGGCAATGCGGGCTCTTTTTTGGTTCCATATGAACTTTAAAGTCATGCTTTCCAATTCTGTGAAGAAAGTCATTGGTAGCTTAAGGGGTTGGTATTGAATCTATAAATTACCTTGGGCAGTATGGCCATTTTCACAACATTGATTCTTCCTATCAGTGAGCATGGAATGTTCTTCTATTTGTTTGTGTCCTGTTTTATTTCACTGAGCAGTGGTTTGCAGTTCTTCTTGAAGAGGTCCTTCACATCCCTTGTAAGTTGGATTTCTAGGTACTTTATTCTCTTTGAAGCAATTGCGAATGGGAGTTCACTCATGATTTGACTCCCTGATTGTCTGCTATTGGTGTATAAGAATGCTTGTGATTTTTGCACATTGATCTTGTATCCTGAGACTTTACTGAAGTTGCTTATCCACTTAAGGAAATTTTGGGCTGAGACAATGGGGTTTTCTAAATATATAATCATGTCATCTCCAAACAGAGACAATTTGACTTCCTCATTTCCTAATTGAATACCCTTTATTTATTTCTCCTGCCTGATTGCCCTGGCCAGAACTTCAACCACTATGTTGAATAGGAGTGGAGAGAGAGGGCATCCCTGTCTTGTGCCAGTTTTCAAAGGGAATGCTTCCAGTTTTTGCCCATTCAGTATGATGTTGGCTGTGGGTTTGTCACAAATAGCTCTTACTATTTTGAGATACATTCCATCAATACCAAATTTATTGAGAGATTTTAGCATGAAGGGCTGTTGAATTTTGTTAACGGTCTTTTCTGCATCTATTGAGACAATCATGTGGTTTTTGTCTTTGGTTCTGTTTACATGCTGGATTAGGTTTATTGATTTGCATATGTTGAACCAGCCTTTCATCCTAGGGATGAAGCCCACTTGATCATGTTGGATAAGCTTTTGGATGTGCTGCTGGATTCGGTTTGCCAGTATTTTATTGAAGATTTTTGCATCGATGTTCATCAGGGATATTGGTCTAAAATTATCTTCTTTTTATGTCTTTGCCAGGCTTTGGTATCAGGATGATGTTGGCTTCATAAAATGACTTATGGAGGATTCCCTCTTTTTGTATTGATTGGAATAGTTCAAGAAGGAATAGTACCAGCTCCTCCTTGTACCTCTGGTAGAATTCGGCGGTGAATCCGTCTGGTCCTGGACTTTTTTTGGTTGGTAGGCTATTAATTATTGCTTCAATTTCAGAGCCTGTTATTGGTCTATTCGGGGAGTCAACTTCTTCCTGGTTTAGTCTTGGGAGGGTGTAAGTGTCCAGGAAATTATCCATTTCTTCAAGATTTTCTAGTTTATTTGTGTAGAGGTATTTATAGAATTCTCTGATGGTAGTTTGTATTTCTGTGGGGTCGGGGGTGATATCCCCTTTATCATTTTTTATTGCGTCTATTTGATTCTTCTCTCTTTTCTTCTTTATTAGTCTTGCTAGTGTTCTATCAATTTTGTTGATCTTTTCAAAAAACCAGCTCCTGGATTCATTGATTTTTTGAAGAACTTTTTGTGTCTCTATCTCCTTCAGTTCTGCTCTGATCTTAGTTAATTATTGACTTCTGCTAGCTTTTGAATGTGTTTGCTCTTGCTTCTCTAGTTCTTTTAAAAGGGATGTTAGGGTGTCAATTTTCAATCTTTCCTGCTTTCCCTTGTGGGCATTTAGTGCTATAAATTTCCCTCTACACACTGCTTTAAATGTGTCCCAGAGATTCTGGTAT
>NW_012112028.1:0-1121 GCF_000951035.1 Colobus angolensis palliatus | reverse complement strand
GTGATTTACAAAGGGTAGCTAGCCCACAGAGCCCTGCATCAGAATTCCCTGGGTTCCTGCTCAAATACAGATTCCAGGGCTCCTCTCCAGACCTACTAAATCACAGTTCCCAGTGTTGGGACCCAGGAATCTGGATCGTATGAGTTCACAGAAGGGATATACTGAGCACACTGGAGTGTATCCCCTGTTGAACCAGAGATGCACATATGCACACTCTGTATAGCAAATCCCGAGTGCCTAAGCTTACCCAAGATTATTGAAGTGGAAGCAGGATCCAAGCACTAAGGCTGGGGGTCTCAGTGGTTATGGGTTATGGATAGAGTAGCCAATGAAGGATACAGAAAACAAGAAGTTTATAAACTTAGCATGAACCAGTATTACACATTATCACAAGAATGAGGACATTTCTAGTGGAAGCATTATTGGATAGTTGAATGTTGGTTATTCCCCCTGCCCCTGAAGTACTAGGTGATTATACTGGAACCTTAACAGCTGACTAAGAACAGTTTGAGCCTGCTGATACTCACCCTAGACAATAACAAAGATCAATTAGCTAATAGTAGGTACAAGTAGTAAAACATTTAAGTCTTAATTTCCTCAAAGAGATAGCAGATCTTACCTCTCTCATTTTCATCATGTATTTAACAAACAAGACCCAAATGTACAAAATTTTTGTGTTAAAAAAATTAAGAAACATGTGAAACAGATAATACCTAATATTCTAAGCTTTGGTGGGGTGGGGGGTGGGGGGAGAAGGTCACTGGCCCTAAGTTTGCTTTTCCTTAAAGTTACACCATTTCCTTTCCATTGTTGTTTTTAACTGGTCATAATTTCCAAGATAACAGCTGACTACTGGGTTGTATTCCTCAGCGTAAGAATTGTAGGCAAGTGCTCTTCAGAATATAGTGAAGGTCTCTGATGCAAATGCCCAAATGTTCTTGAATTAATGAATTATAAAAACCTGGCCGGGCATGGTGGCTCACGCCTGTCATCCCAGCACTTTGGGAGGCCAAGGTGGGCAGATCATGAGGTCAAGAGATTAAGACCATCCTGGCCAGCACAGTGAAACCCCATCTCTATTAAAATACAAAAATTAGCTGGGCGTGGTAGCATGTGCCTGT
>NW_012112027.1:0-1316 GCF_000951035.1 Colobus angolensis palliatus | reverse complement strand
TGAGCAGAGTCTCCTTCAGGGCTCCTCCGTGAGAGAAATACGGGGCTGGACAGGGCCCCCTTCCCTCCCTCCTCCCTCACCCTAAGCACCTGCAGGGACCCAGCGGCCACGCAGGCATGGAGCCAGCACCCCTGCCTCCCCTGGGGCCAGTGACCAGGCCGGGGGGTGAAGCAGTCCTCCCTCCCTGCCTCCCTCCCGCCAGCCCTGACCCCGGCCTCAGCCAGCCGTCCCGACTTCAGCCAGCGCGCACTCCCCGGGGACAGGAGGAAGGCTGCTTCCACCGAGGCCTCTGCTGACAGATGTCCGGGCCCCCCACCTGGACCTACCCAGACCTAAGCTCCTGGGCAGGTGGTCCCGTACACCCCGCCTTTCCCAATGAAATACGGTTTCCACTAGGAGAGTCTGCCCCCAGCCAGCAGCCCGCGCACACTGGTCACACAGACACACGCATGCACGCACACACTTTGCCAGGGAACATCTGTTTTGACAAACACATCATTCAAGTCAGTCCATGGGACGTGAATTGACAGATTCCTGGGTGCAGCCTGCTGGCTTTGTGCATTTGCACCTGAGCCGAGCTGGGGACTCTGATGTGTTTGTCCCACGGCCCCTTCCCCACTCCACCCCGCCCCCAAGAAGACACCTCCAGGCCCTGAGCCGCTGCTGTCTGAGACGCCCGGGGCGCACTCCCCAGGCGAGCGGGACTGTGCCCATCGGGTGCCAAACTTTGCCTGGAGGGGCTTTTCTGAAACGCCTGGGGTGGGGGCCATGACAGAGCCACAGCACCCCTGCAGCTGACACCCGGCACCCAGGAAGAAGTCGGTCAGCCCTTCCCTTCCGAGAGGGTCCTGAATTCCAGGCAGCACCAAGATGCCAGCAGGGCGAGCCGCTGCTCCCCGCACCCAGCGTCCCCGGACCCCACGCTGAAGGGCATTCTCCATCCGCTGCAAAATAAACTTTGTCTGGGCAAAGAGTTTCCAGCTAACCCCCTGTGATCATCGCCGCTGCAGCTCAGGTGCAGAAAGGCGAGGGGAGACGGAAGCTATTTTTAGGAGAAAAAAATAAATCTCAGCCTACCTTTAGAAGCGAGCTGTGCCAAGGCTCCGGAGGTTCACCCGGAGACAACTGCAGTGTACTGTGTCAGATTACAAACTGGGGGCGAGAGGGAGGGAAGGAGGAGGGGGAGAGGGAGAGACGGAGGGAGGGAGGAGGGGGAGAGGGAGAGAGGGATGGAGGGAGCAGCAGAGGGAGAGACAGGGAGCGAGAGGCAGGCAGAGGCGGCGCCCAGTCAACATTGCAGGGCATTGGTGTGTCTG
>NW_012112026.1:0-1745 GCF_000951035.1 Colobus angolensis palliatus | reverse complement strand
CGATCTCCTGACCTCATGACTTCCCCACCCTTCTTGCAGCCCCCTGTGGACTCACTGATCTATTGAATAATGCTCAAAAGGTATTGTTCTGGAAATATGTGTAGAAATAAATTCGACATTCAAGACTTCACAAGTAACAATGGAGGAAAGGAAATAACAAGGCACAAAGACATCCTGCAGCAAGCCCTAAAACGCTGACCATCTTCTTCAAATGTTTACAATGTTGAAGTGTACGTGATGTTGTCATGGTTGTCACTGCTTCAGCCTCAAGAAGGGAATGGCCCACAGGACATGAAGAATTGGCAGTATTTGGAAACCTGACACTGGTATTGGATGGAAATTTAGAGCTCTTTGAATTGAAACATTCACTTGGAAGTCTTATGGCATCTCAAACTGAACATGGCCCATGAAAAAACTAGGAAGAAAATCAAGGATGCAATTACTCTAAAAATCAGGGTAGTGGTTACCTCTATGGGATACCTTTGATCAGGAGGAACAATGAGGGTGAGTGATTTGCAGGGTTTTATTTCTTCACCTGGGTAGTGGTTAGATGCATGCAATGCATTAGAGTAATTCATTAAACTTGGCCTGGCATGTGCAGTGGCTCATAGCTGTAATCCCAGCACTTTGGGAGGCCAAGGTGGGAGGACCACTTGAGCCTAGGAGTTCGAGACCAGCCTGGGTGACATAGGGAGACCCCATCTGGACAAAAAATAAATAAATATGTTGTATTTGTACATACATTATTTCCATTGCTCTGTTGGCTTCTGTATTTGCATATTTTAATACTTGCTTCTTTCTGTGAACTTTGTCACAGTAAGCAACAATAAAAAGGCCTATTCGTCCACATAAGCCTGGTCCTTTGCCATTCTTCGCCATTTCAGTAATTGGCACCACCATTCCCCCCAAGTGACTAAGGTCTAAAACCTGGGCCTCCCTTCTCCTTCCTTTCCCTAACCCTGCCTCTGGTGACATGGGTCCCTCCATTCATCACTTGTTTCCAAAGCTCTCCCCTCCCTCTGGGCCTCCCTGTCTCCCCTGCTGCCACTCTGTCATCCTCTAAACTCCCTACATTCACCCTTCCTCCCCACACAGACAGTAAACTTTTATAAAAATGTTTTATTTGAAAATGATTATAGATTTACAGGAAGCTGCAAGAATAGAAGAGAAAGGTCTCACAGATCCTTCATCCAGCTTCCCCCAATGTCACTGTTTTACATAACTATATTATACTATCAGTACCAGGAAATGGACATGGGTACAATCCGTGGAGCTTATTCAGATTTCAGTTGTACCTGCACTCATTTTTGTGTACTCTGTGTGTGTATCAGTCTGTGCAATTTTATCCTAAGTGTAGATTCATGTAGCTACCACCACAATCAAGATACAGAATTGTTCTATCACCAGATATCTCCCTTGTGCTACCCTTTATAGTCATACCCAGTCTACTTCCCCTTCCCCCATCCCTAACCCCAGGCAACCACTAATCTCAATAATTTTGTCATTTTGAGAGTGTTGTATAAATGGAATCATGCACATGCAACACTTGAAGTTGGCTTTTTTTTCTCAGCATAATGCCCTAGAGATCCATCCAAGTGGTCATATATGTCAGTAAGTGTTTCTTTTTATTGCTCTGTAATATTCTGTAGTATGAATATAGGATAATCTTTTTAAAGCAGATTGGTCCCAGCTACTTGGGAGGCTGAGGGAGGAGAATTGCTTGAACCCAGGAGATGGAAGTTGCA
>NW_012112025.1:0-1175 GCF_000951035.1 Colobus angolensis palliatus | reverse complement strand
CAGGATGGTCTCGATCTCCTGACCTCGTGATCCGCCCGTCTCGGCCTCCCAAAGTGCTGGGATTACAGGCTTGAGCCACCGCGCCCGGCCGGCATGCGAGCATTTATTAGTTCATTCATTCATTCACTCACTCATTCAAATACCTGAGTATGTGCTATATACCAAACCCTGTTCTGAGCCCTGGGAGCCCAGTGATGAATATCTAGTGGTAGCAGTGGTCAGCATTCTCTCTCTTTCTGTGCTTACTACCATTCCTATTTCTAGGTCCCATTTTCCCCTTTCCACAGCCATTCAATTCCTAATTCATCCCCAGGAATTTCACTCATCTGAGTAACAAGAAAATGTTGCTCTCATCATCCTCCTTCTGAACAATACGATTCCTCCCCATTTTAGAAGGATGGAAGATGATTTGTGAGGACTACTGCTTTCTGTATATCTTAAATAGAAGGAGTAAAATGAAAAAACCATAGTACAGAGATAGGCATTCAGAGATACTCTGAAAATTCAATTATTTTCACTAGGCCAATTTAACCCAGAGATGATCTAAGTGGCAAAAAACGAGCTCCGATTATAGGTTTGCCCCCGGTTAATAGTTTTCTGAACTGTAATGCTATGAGGTTCGGAAAAAAAATACCTCTAGAAACCTACAGGAATGAGAAAATTATGAATCAGCTTTGAAGTCTCAGTTTAACATATTTAACATAAACTGGCTCAAAGAAAAGAGGTCAAGGGAGTATTCACTATAGAAGACAAGACTTTCAGGTTTATGGTTTTTTTTTTTTAAGAGACTGGGACTACAGGAATGGATTTTCAGGTTTATAACATGGCAGAGTGAATTCTGGCAACACAAATTAACTGAGTGATGCTTGTCAATGGCCCCTATCAGGAAATTAAAACAAGGTAAGTCTGAGAAATTCTCACCGTCTAGAGCAGATTAAGGAGATATGATGACTGACTATAATGTGGCATCCTGGAATGATCCTGGAACATTAGGTAAAAACTAAAAACATGGCCGGGCGCGGTGGCTCAAGCCTGTAATCCCAGCACTTTGGGAGGCCGAGACGGGCGGATCACGAGGTCGGGAGATCGAGACCATCCTGGCTAACACGGTGAAACCCCGTCTCTACTAAAAAAACACAAAAAATTAGCCAGGCGAGGTGGCGGGCGCCTGTGGT
>NW_012112024.1:0-1393 GCF_000951035.1 Colobus angolensis palliatus | reverse complement strand
AAAAGCATACAAAATATACTATTACCATTTTATAGCATTTATTTTGATACTTGAGTCACATCTAAGGCTAATCATAAAATGTCTGCTAAATAGAGAAGAAGGCATAAGAAAATCTAGTTGAAAAGGAAACATGGTAAAAATGCTAGTTAGATCCATAGAAAGTGGGTGTATTTTCCTAGTATACTGACATGATCTCTCTCATATCTGACTAAATTTGTGTATACACACGTGAAATTTCTCACTACCTCTTAATACCTTCTAAATAAGAAAACTAGCTCTGTTTGGCTTTTTCCTCCTATCTACCAACTCCCTAATCAAAAGTAGTGATAAAGCTTTTCAGTTTAAAACAGATTTTTAATTTAAAATCCACCTGAAATTTGTCAGAAGATTATTGAGTGCTTTAAAATCTTAGTAAAAATTGAAATCTGAATTAAGAAAGGTTAATTGATAAAAAATTTATGGTTCAGATTCGTGTTTATGAATCCACCTAAATTTCTTAAAAATACCTTTTTAGCGTTTAGCTGTGCAGGTCCTGGTCTTGTCTTTGTCTGTGTGGGTTCTCTGTTTGCTTGTTTTCATTTTTGTTTTTAAGATTTAAGTTTTAATAATTTTTTTTATGTTCTGAAAATCCTGTGGAAAAAAAACTATTGAAAAAGATTACAGATGTACAAAATTCTCCCTTGATATTTGATTGAAAGCACTTTCTGCATACATACAAGATATATAGTCTTTATTTATTTATTTATTCTTTATTTATTTATTTATTTTTGAGATGGAGTCTCACTCTGTTGCCTAGGCTGGAGTGCAGTAGTACGATCTGGGCTCACTGCAACCTCTGCCTCCTGGGTTCAAGCAATTCTCTTGCCTCAGCTTTCTGAGTAGCTGGGATTACAGGCATGCACCACTACACCCAGTTAATTGTTTCTGTATTTTTAGCAGAGATGGGGTTTTACCATGTTGGTCAGGCTGCTCTCAAACTCCATATCTCATATCATCCGCCCACCTCAGCCTCCCAAAGTGCTGGGATTGCAAGTGTGAGCCACCGTGCCTGCCCCTAGTCTTCTTTTAAAATAGCATATAGAAGGACGTCATATATGGTGGGATAAAGACACATGCTTCCATCAAGTTCAGCATCTGGAAAAGGTAAGGGAGGGGGTCATCACAACAGTTTCTGTTTTTGATACTTGACATTAGTGACATCTGACATGTTATCTGTATTTTTTTTAAAGAACTATACGCCTTATGAAATAGAATATTTAATACTGAATTTGAATGAACTTTGTCAAATAACTTTCATTTGAATTTTCCACAAACATATCTGAAATAAATCTCAAAGAAAATTAATCTGTCATTTTTTCAAATATTAAGTATGAGAAAGTTATAATGAAAAATC
>NW_012112023.1:0-1084 GCF_000951035.1 Colobus angolensis palliatus | reverse complement strand
TCTCTCTTATGATGTATTCCTAAGGCCCAGCAGAGTCACTGGAGTGTACAGTCAAGTGCTCAGTAAAGATGTAATCAGTGCTTAGATAGGGTGTCTCACCTGCTTTTCTATTGTTTCATTTTTGCTTTTGAGACAGAATCACACTCTGTACCCCAGGCTGGAGTGCAGTGATGCGATCTCAGCTCACTGCAACCTCTGCCTCCCGGGTTCAAGTCATTCTCCTGCCTCAGCCTCCCAATAGCTGCGATTACAGGCACCCACCACCACGCCCAGCTAATTTTTGTATTTTAAGTAGAGATGGGATTTCTCCATGTTGGTCAGGCTGGTCTCGAACTCCTGACCTTAGGTGATCTGCCCGCCTCGGCCTCTCAAAGTGCTGGGATTACAGATGTGAGCCACGGAGCTTGGCCATTACCTGTATCTTCTTGCCTCAGAAGGAACGTTTGTGCAGACACTGCCTTTCCTAAAGTCAGTGTTTGACTTTCTGGTCCCCTGAGGCTATTTTCCTTCTCTCCCCACCCCCACCCCTAAACAGCTATTCCTTGTTTTCTTGCAGAAGGCCCCACCCAGGCCTCACCTTCCCCTCCTCCCCTCCATGGTGGCTTTTAGTGCTTGTGTGATTCACACGCGTGCGTGTGTCTTTGTTTGCGGCTCTGTTCACCTCTCTGATGCCTGAAGTTTGAACTCCTGAAAAGGAAACTTTCTGGTATTCACTGGCATTGAATAAAGACAGGAAATAAGTGTCTCAGCACAGAAGAATTTCAGCGTATGCTACATTATCTAAGCTACCTCCTTGCCTGGGATTTTTAACCAGTGCACAAAGAAGGGGTAAACCTCCCACATTCTTTATCTGAGAGCTTCTGAAACACACTCAGGGTATCAGAACCACTGGCCTGGCCTCTTGGTTACTCACAAGGCTGGTCCTGGCCACTAGCAATGACCAGTTAGCTTCCCTGCTTCCATCCAGCCAAGACCTAGCCAGGACTTGTCTGTCGTGCCTGGTATTTTCTCTTGTTAAACTCCTGACTTCTGGGTTATCCTCAATTCTTTTTTTTTTTTTTTTTTTGAGATGGAGTTTCACTCT
>NW_012112022.1:0-1945 GCF_000951035.1 Colobus angolensis palliatus | reverse complement strand
TTTTTGCGCCCACTTTACTTCACTAAGCATAATGCCTTCCATGTTTATTTATCTTGTTGCAAATAACAGAATATTTGTCATAAAAGACTCAGCAGCTTTATTGAGATATAATTTACATATCATGCAATCTATCCATTTAAAATGTATAATCCCATGGATTTTTGTATGTTCACAACAGTCGTTCAACCATCACTCCAGTCCATTTTTAAAATGTTTAAATGTTTTACATGTTTTAAACATTTTCATCACCCATAATGGAAATTTCATAACCATTAGCATTGGTTCCCCATTCCTCTTCCCTATCTTTTCTCCCTTACCCCATGGCCCCAGGCAATCACTTTTCTACTTTCTGTCTCATATATTTGTCTATTCTGGACATTTAAAATCTGTTTTTCCTCCCTAACTGTAGTTATATCCTTTGACCAACAAGCACAGAAAGACAAATACTGTATGACCTCACTCACATGTGGCATCTAAAAAATTGTATCTTACAAAATAGAGAGTAGAATGGTGGTTACCAGAGGCTTTGGTGGCTAGTGGGTTGGGAGAATAAAGAGATATTGGTCAAAGGATATATAATTACATTTAATTGAGAGGAATATTTTTAAAATATCCAGGATATTCTTTCCTAAGGCTAAATATTATTCCATTGTATAATATACCACATTTTCTTTATTCATTGATACATTGGTGTATCAATGTACATTTATATGATACATTTATATTGATTCCATATCTTGGCTATTATGGGTAACATTACTCATACTCATAATAGTATACTCACAGTCACACTCATACTCACTCTTGGACATAATAGCCAAGATATGGCAGAGAACATGGGAGTGCAGACATCTCTTTGACATATTGACTTTATTTACTATGAAAATATACTCAGAAGTGAAATTACTGGATCATATAGTAGTTCTATTTTTAATTTTTTGAAGAAACTTTTTATTGTATTCCACTGTTTAGTTAATTATTAAATCACTTCAAGATTCTGCCATTTGTTTCCTAATCAGTCTCTTGCATCTATATTCAATTTTTAGTATCACTAGATACAGTTTTCTAAAGTATTAAATTCATATAATTATTCACTTTGTAAAAAAAACCAAAACAAAACACTAATGTGGACACTAAAAGTTCATAGTATAAAAATCTAAGTGAATTGTACTGGAATTCAAATATCTTCATTACCCGTGTTCAATCAATACTTTTTTAATGCAGGCTAAGAGCAGATTTGTTTAATGTCATCAATCTATTCAGCTACCTATTCAGTAAATTATATTATTATGGTAGCAGCTATGGTAGTAGTAGTTGTTGTAATTATAATACATAATATAATATTTATTTACATAACACACTCCACAATCTTTATCTCATTTATTCTGTACAAAAATCTTTTAAAAGAAGAATTATTGTCCCAACATGGTGGCTCATGCCTGTAATCCCAGCACTTTGAGAGGCCGAGGCAGGTGGATCGTGAGCTCAGGAGTTCGAGACCAGCCTGGCCAACATGGTGAAACCCCGTCTCTACTAAAAATACAGAAAAAAGCCAGGTGTTGGTAGCACATGCCTATAATCTCAGCTACTTGGGAGTCTGAGGCAGGAGAATCGCTTGAACCCGGGAGGCGGAGGTTACAGTGACCCGAGATCATGCCACTGCACTCCAGCCTGGCAACAGAGTGAGATTCCATCGCAACAAACAAACAACAACAACAGCAGCATTATTACATTCACATTATTGACAGGAAAACTAAAATTGAGAAAAGTTATTGGTAACTAGCCTTACCACATGTAGTGACAAAGAATAGAGACAAAATTTTCACCTAGGTCCATTATATGCTGAATTATATTCTTTCATAGTGGTTAAATATAAGTAATCTTTGGCCCAATAAAAGACAATTGTTTCAGTTGAATTTAGTCTCTGTTCATTTTGTATATAGTT
>NW_012112021.1:0-1468 GCF_000951035.1 Colobus angolensis palliatus | reverse complement strand
AGTAGACTCGGGGTTTCACCGTGTTAGCCAGGATGGTCTCGATCTCCTGACCTCGTAATCCACCTGCCTTGGCCTCCCAAAGTGCTGGGATTACAAGCATGAGCCACCGCAAATGGCTGAACATCTTTACTATTTTGAGAGACACTGAAATACTAAGCTTTCAAAGCAATTATAAATACATACGTTTCAAATAGTGTTATATAGTAGTCAATTCATTTTGATACTTGAAATGAGATCAAAATGTAATTAAAGAAATAGTATGTCCAAAACACATTTTTTCTTTTAAATTTATTGGATTAAATGGAATAACCTGACTTATTATCTTTCTTCCACAGATACAGAAAAAAAAATGTCTACATACTAAGTTCACAAATAGGATGTTTCTCAATTTTCCATTATATTATGTGTTCAATAATTGACTCTTTTATTAATAGAGAATGAAGTTTACAATAATCTATTATTTTGCCTTCAGTATAATTGGGTTCTATTAATCATAAACCTATATATTGTTTATGGAAAGATATCTCTGATACTGATTTTGCAAAATTATGACAGTGAGATAAATCTGACATGGGAAATGTATGACAATGGAAGAAGTCTGATATAACTGGCTCTATCTTGCTTCTTGCCTCCAAGGCAAGAAGGGCATAGGTCATGCCTGGGCATAGGTCAAGCTAGCTTTGGAAGGAATTTAGGTCATAGTTTAACTTTGAAAGAAAGATGGTAACAATCCTATTCTTGCAACAAACTCCCTCCTTGCTTGGTGGTGATCAGACTGCATATTTAAAACTAACAAATTATGCACAAGAATAGAAATTATGGCTCAGGAGTCATGCAGCTAGAGGCCACACCGTTCCTATGCTCACCAATTGCTCCTATAAATAACATCACTATTGTAAACCTGAGAATGGAGTTTGAGGTATTTTTCAGACCCTGCATTCTTGTGGACCAGCCGGCACCACTGAGACTAGAAACAGGCTCATCTGGTCTTGCGGCCCCCATTCAGGAACTAAGTGCAAGAGGACAAGTTATTACTCCCTATGCTTTCATCCCAACCCAACAAATAAGGATTCTCTAATCACAACCCCCATTACCAAATTATTATTAAAAATCCCTAGCCTCCAAATTTTCAGGGAGGCTAATTTAAGTAAAGATAAACTCCTGTCCTCTCACTTAGTTGGCTGTGTATTTATTACATTCTTTCTCTGTTGCAAAAGCCTGCTGTTCTCAGTACGTTAGCTTTTTGGGGCAGAGAGTAAGAGGAAATCTGGGCATTTATATCTCCTCATACAGTGCTTTCTTTCCAGGCTTCATTGAACATTGTAATCTCTGATACAATGATGGTTTTTTGTTTTTGTTTTTGTTTTTTTGAGACGTAGTTTCGCTCTGTCGCCCAGGCTGGAGTGCAGTGGCCGGATCTCAGCTCACTGCAAGCTTCCCCTCCAAGGTTCACGCCATTCTCCTGCCT
>NW_012112020.1:0-1346 GCF_000951035.1 Colobus angolensis palliatus | reverse complement strand
TTATTTATTTATTTATTTATTTATTTATTGTTTTGAGATGGAGTTTCCTCTTGTTGCCCAGACTGGAGTGCAGCAGTGTGGTCTTGGCTCACCACAACCTGTGCTTCCTGGGTTCAGGCGATTCTTCTGCCTCAGCCTCCCAATTAGCTGTGATTACAGGCACCTGCCACCATACCCAGATAATTTTTGTATGTTTTAATAGAGATGGGTTTTCTCCATGTTGGCCAGGCTGGTCACAAAAGGTTGATCTCAGGTGATCCAACCACCTCAGCCTCCCCAAGTGCTGAGATTACAGGCATGAGCCACTGCACCCACCCTCCACCTTAGTTATTTTTAAGCACTAAAATTTGATACTTATTTCTGAATGAAGTCATCTCTTAATTGTATTTTTTTTTACGTATGTTCTTTAAATTGCAAAGATTCATGTAATTCAAAAGAGAAGTGGGACCCAGAGAGATTCTTTTATCATGTGATACATGATAAATACATTCAATGTTATATTTCAGTTTAAAAAATAAGTAAATGACTTTAAAGAAAATATAATTACTTTATACCTAGCTTGTCCAACCCATGGGTGACAGAGTGCATTCAACCCAGGACAGCTTTGAATGCAGCCCAACACAAATTAGTAAGCTTTCTTAAAACATTCTGAGATTTTTTTGTGTGATTTTTGTTTTTAGCTCATCAGCAATTGGTAAATGTATTTTATGCATGGCACAAGACAATTCTCCTTCTTTTAATATAGCTCAGGGAAGCCAAAAGATTGGACATCGCTGCTTCAGACCAAGGAAAAAGGCACACCATATTTGCATGCCTAAATACCTACCAGCCATGCAAGGAACATGAGACTGGAAACTTCCAATCTTTCCTGAAGCAGTGGAATCGCCTGGGGATATCTGAGGTGTGTGGTTACTTCTTGGAGGAGGTTGAAGGTTTCTAAGGATGATTCTTTGTAACTGAAATATTGTAAATGTCATTGAGCCTTCTCATTATGTCAACTATTATTATTCCATGCCATCAATTTTCTGCCTGGGCATTTTCTTCCTGGGCCTGACTTTTTTGGAATTCCTTGGATGTTTATTATTATTGTTGTGCCCCTGGGAATTTCTACACTTGCCGTTTTCTTCTGGAAAACTAGCCTCGGTGTGAGTACACTAACTTCCCCTAGAGGTGGGCTTGTAATCATAAATAAGAAATTATTTGCCGGGCGCGGTGGCTCACGCCTGTAATCCCAGCACTTTGGGAGGCCGAGGAGGGCGGATCACAAGGTCAGGAGATCGAGACCACGGTGAAACCCCCTCTCTACTAAAAATACAAAAAAATTAGCCAGGCGCAGTGGCGGGCGC
>NW_012112019.1:31361-32208 GCF_000951035.1 Colobus angolensis palliatus | reverse complement strand
AAAGGTTTTTGATATTTATATCTTACAATAAAAAATATCATTTAGCAAAAATACTATATTTTTCCAGTTTGACAAAATTGGTATATTTCTTTGAGCCGTGAAATATCTTTGAAATACATTGTTATTGAAAGATTACTTAAATGTACACATAATTTCTATTATATTACATTTATATATTTGAATTTATATGCAGTAAAATATATGTCTTAATTGCACAGTCCAAACATATTTGAAAAAAATGCATGCATCCATGTAACTCACATAAAACATTTCTATCATCCCACAAAGTTTCGTGTTATGCTCACTCAACACATAAACTTTGAAATCAATCTATTTTATCATTGATGAATTTTGCTCTTCAAAAATTTATCTTAGAAAAATATTTATTTTGGTTATTGTTTCAATATTTTACAACTGTTTAACTTACCTGTGTCCTTATGTTTAAAGTGAGATTTTGTAGTGATAACATATTGGATCTTGATTTGTAATGCAATTTTACAATCTCTGTCTTGTAAGTAGTTTTTATGCCATTTACACTTAAGAATGTTTATTAACATCACTGAATTAAAATCTATCATCATCTTCTATTTTTCTATTATTTTTTCTTCATCCTCTGTTTTCCTGTCTTTCATGGTTAATTAAGGAAATTTTTAGGATTTTTAAAATTTACTTTATTGGTTTACTAAAGCTGTCTTTTACAATATTTATAGTGGTTGCTAAAATATTTAAATTATGTCTCCTTAATAAATGTTTTAATTATGCCTCCAAATAATACAGTACTGCTTCATGAATAGTAGAAAATAACAGTACATTTGTGCATTCCCAAATCTATTCATCTTTTGCGTTA
>NW_012112019.1:25090-25673 GCF_000951035.1 Colobus angolensis palliatus | reverse complement strand
GAAAAACACATTTGGATTTGCTTATAAACTTAAGGGAGGAGACTACCCCTCATATTGTCTTATGCCCAATTTCTGCCTCCAAAGAAAGAAGAAGTTAAAACTAAAAGGCAGAAATGAAATCCACAGGCAGACAGCTCGGCACTGCGCCCTGGGCCTGGCAGTTAAAGATCAACCCCGACCTAACTGGTTATGTTATCTATAGATTCCAGACATTGTACGGAAAAACATTGTAAAAATTCCTGTCCTGTTCTCTTCCGAACTGATTACCAGTGCATGCAAACCCCAGTCACATACCCCCTGCTTGCTCAATCCATCACGACCCTCTCACGCAGACCCCTTAGAGTTGTGAGCCCTTAAAAGGGACAGGAATTGCTCACTCAGGGAGCTCGGCCCTTGAGACAGGAGTCTTGCTGATGCTCCCGGCTGAATAAACCACTTCTTTCTTTAACTTAGTGTCTGAGGAGTTTCATCTGCGGCTCGTTCTCCTACAGACTTAAAACCAAACTTGCACCAAGACTTTGCTAGATAAAATACAAGACAACCAATTAAATTTGAATTTCAGATAAACAACAATTGATTTTTT
>NW_012112019.1:19692-20073 GCF_000951035.1 Colobus angolensis palliatus | reverse complement strand
TTTGAATAAACATCTAATGTGTTAAACACTATTTAAAACAAGGAAGTACATAGAAAGGACTAAATTCTATTCTGTAGTTACAGTTCGGTATAAATGTCTTGTTTTGAAACTAGTGTTGGCATTTTAATTGAAGAAGAAATATAATTATACAGTTTGTTAGCAACCACTACTTTTAGAAAAATGGAAAGAGAGACAACTATATTATCTAATATTTAAATAGAAATGATCAATATGACTTTACGAGAGTCAAAATAGTAACACATTTCCTCTAATTTTTTTTCCACTAAAGTGTCTCAAATACTGTTATTCTATAGTATTCCCCAGTGCCTAGATTCCATTTTTTCTCAAATATTTTACCAAGAATCTCCAGAGTTCTCCAGA
>NW_012112019.1:13582-13855 GCF_000951035.1 Colobus angolensis palliatus | reverse complement strand
ATTTAATTGTATTTATTTATTTTTTTTTTAAGAGACATGGTCCTCTCTTTGTTGCCCAGGCTGGAGTACAGTGGCATGATCACAAACCTGTGAGGTTTCGTCTGTGTAACAAGACCACCTTTGCTAGCCAGGCCTCCTCTACTCCCTAGCCCATAACCTGCTTTTCTACCATCATCTCTTTTGTCATGATCCAAGCCCCTATTTCCTCTGTAACCTCAAGATGATATATAAGCTTTTGTATCTTACTCGGGGGCTGGGGTAATTGCTCTGTCG
>NW_012112019.1:7465-8232 GCF_000951035.1 Colobus angolensis palliatus | reverse complement strand
AACAGGCCTAACAGCAAACCTGCAGGTAATAATTGCTGCTTCAAATGTGGAAAGCCGGGAAAGTGGAGTAAGAACTCTCCCCACCAGGGGAGCTGACCCACTGTCCTCACTGCAAACAGGGGGACCATGAGAAAAGGCCTTGCCCTCAGTCCCAAAGGGAGAAGAGGACACTGCAAGCCATAATGGTCATAACTGAGAACTGACGAGGTCCGAGGTTCCTGGTGGCTCTCACTAAAGATGTAGTCATCACAACTGAGGAGCCCTGGGTTACTCCTGACATGGTAGGTAAGAATATTAATTTCTTAATCTATACAATAGCTAGTTACTGTGTCCTAAAGGATACTCTGGGCCCTTATTCTCCAAAAGCTGTACTGTTATTGGTATTGATGGCACCCCAAAACCAAAAGCGTCATTTTGCCCCTGTGCTGAAGGCTAGAAAACTATGTGGTAACTCATGAGCTTCTAGTTTTACTGAGTGTCCCACTCCCTTTTAGAACGGGACCTCCTAGCCACCCTTTGATATTTATCAGGCCCTGGGGAAACCTCTTTATTGGAAATCCTTGTTTATTCTAACCCAGCCTCAGAAAAAAAAGAGATCCTCCCAAAATAAGATCTCAAGTAGACCCACGAGTATGGGATCAAGAAATCCTTGGCAAAGCAATACATGCTAAGCCAGTGATCATCTCTTTAAAAGACAAAATAATTTCTCACAAGTATCAATATTTCCTCAAAGCAGAAGCCAGTCAAGGACTCCAACCTCTAATTGA
>NW_012112019.1:0-1202 GCF_000951035.1 Colobus angolensis palliatus | reverse complement strand
CAGTGAGGGATGAGGCAGGAATAATACAGGAATAATTATCCTGTGACAGAGTGGTCACAGGAGAATAGAAAACTCAAGACAGAAAATTTTCATGACTAGCAAAAAGGAAATTATTGAAGTAACTGCATATGCTAGGGTCCACTAAGGTCCTGAAAACCAGGGTGTGGGCCAAGCTGGCTAAGACCAACTAGACCCAACATGATGAGAAATCCTAGATTTGATCCAGGTTTCACCTAGGACCTCATTATATGCCCCTTAAAATATTAAATCATACACCCTTCAGCACCATGACAGTTCCAAGAATACCCATATTTGTTGTAAAACAAGATGTACCACAGTTCTGAGAAATCTCTATCTTTTTAGAGGAATCTCCATGAATATTCCACCCCTTCCTTAAATAAACCCATAAAGGTGGAAGCCCCAAACCCCTTGAGACTCCTTCTCTTGAGTATGTCTGCTCTCCACTTTTTTGAGTGTGTACTTTCGCTTTGGAATAATCTCCATACTTGTTATGGAGATTTTAATTACTTCTTGTGACAGTGTCAACATACTGGACACTGGCTGGGGTTAAGGTCCCACTGAAATTCTGGGACCTCCCCTAGCCTACCAGTATCAGTTCTCCCCTGTGTATGTTAATGAATGTACATGACGTTTCTCCTATTAATCTGCCTTTTATCAATTGTTTTTTCTGTGAGCCTTTGGAGAGTAAAAGGAAAGTTTTCCCTTGGCCCCTGCAGTGGCAATAAGAAAGTTCAAAAGAAAAGTTGTTAATTCTGACCTGGACTGGTATATTATGCACTATAAGAATAGTGACTAGAACCTATGATAATTGTATGGGGCCAGCAGAAATAACCTAATTTTAATTTCTCTTAAGATCAGAAGGGAAAATGAATAGTATAATACTAATGAAGATATAATAATAATTAGAGCCTAGATTATTTTCACCTCTTTACCAATACAATTGCAAAATATTAATTTATAATTTTTTAAGAAAAAGGGGGCTATCTGGGCAATAGTGCCTAGATCTCATGACAGTCACAAGTACAACACTTCTACTAGCAAAAATTGACAAATGGGACCTAATTAAGCTAAAAAGCTGCTGCACAAAGGAACCATAAAGAAATTACATTGACAGCCTATAGAATGTGAGAAAGTATTTGCAAATTGTGCATTTGACAAAGGTCTACTATCTAGCATCTATA
>NW_012112018.1:0-1155 GCF_000951035.1 Colobus angolensis palliatus | reverse complement strand
ATGTATGTGTGTATATATGTGTGTGTGTGTGTGTATATATATGGTTTTTTTTTTTTTTTGAGACAGACTCTCACCCTGTTGCCCAGGCTGGAGTGCAATGGCATGATCTTGGCTCACTGCAACCTCCGTCTCCTGGGTTCAAGCAGTTCTCCTGGATTATAGGCGTGCCACCGCGCCTGGCTAATTTTTGTATTTTTTAGTAGAGACAGGGTTTCGCTATGTTGGCGTGGCTGGTCTCGAACTCCTGGCCTCGTGTGATCCTCCCACCTCGGCCTCCCAAAGTACTGGGGTTACAGGCGTGAGCCATTGTGCCCGGCCACCCATGATAGCCATTTTTAAGTGTTAAGTCTGTTCACATTGTCGTACAGCCAATCTCCAGACTCATTTCATCTTGCAAAACTGATACTCTGTGCCCGTTAAACAAAACCTCCTGTTCTCCCCTCCCCAGCCCCTGGCCACCACCATCCTACTTTCTGTCTCTGAATTTGACTATCCTAAGCACCTCATCTAGGGAGAATCATACACTATTCGTTTTTTTGTGTCTGGCTTTAGCATAATATCCTCAAGCTTCATTCGTGTTATAGCATGTGTCAGAATTTCTTCATTTTCCAGGCTGAATAATATTCCATTGTATGGACACCACATTTCGTGTATCCAGTCCTTTGTTGATGGACGCTTGAGTTGCTTCTACTTTGGGCTACTGTGAATAATGCTGTAATGAACATGGGTGTGCAAGGATCTCTTTAAGACCCTAATTTCAATTCTTTTGGTTATATACCCAGAAGTGGAATTGCTGTATCACATGGTAATTCTGTTTTTTATTTTATTTTTTATTTTTTTTGAGATGGAGTCTCACTCTGTCACCCAGGCTGGAGTGCAATGGTGCAAGCTCAGCTCACATCCTGGGTTCAGGTGTTCTCCTGCCTCAGCCTCCCGAGTAGCTGGGACTACAGGCGTGCACCACAATGCTCGGCTAATTTTTTATTTATTTATTTATTTTATTTTTTTTTTTAATTTTTTTTTTTGAGACACAGTCTCGCTCTGTCGCCCAGGCTGGAGAGCAGTGGCCGGATCTCAGCTCACTGCAAGCTCCGCCTCCCGGGTTCACGCCATTCTCCTGCCTCAGCCTCCCGAGTAGCTGGGACTACAGGCGCC
>NW_012112017.1:0-1510 GCF_000951035.1 Colobus angolensis palliatus | reverse complement strand
ACTTTCAGATATATTTTAACTTTTTTCTATAAAGTCAAAACCAATCCACTATCTGAAATAATTGTGCTTGAGCATCTTTTTTTTTTTTTTTTTTTTTTGAGACAGTTTCACTCTTGTCACCCAGCTGGAGTGCAGTGGTGCTATCTCGGCTCACTGCAACCTCTGCCTCCTGGGTTCAAGCGATTCTCCTGCCTGAGCCTCCCAAGTAGCTGGGATTACAGGCGTCCACCACTACATCTGTCTAATTTTTGTATTTTTAGTAGAGACGGGGTATAACTGTGTTGGCCAGGGTGGTCTTGAACTGCTGACCTTAGGTGATCCACCCTACTTGGCTCCCAAAGTGCTGGGATTACAGGTGTGAGCCACTGCACTGGGCCGCTTGAGCATCTTTTAGTAAATAGGCCCAGTTACCAGACTCAACAAGAGTCTAGTGAAATAGGACTAAAGCAGTACCTTCCAAAATATGTGGATAGAAGGCAGGCTGATGATTAGCTTTCATTCAAAACATTTCCTTTGAGAATATGTTCTACATTTATTTAATAGGGTTGAAGGAAACTCAAGTAGGGCATGTTTTGTCATGGTTTGTTACTTTCTCTTCTAGGGAAGGGAGTTGATCATTTTATATTTGACTGGTTATACAAAAATTCACGTGTAGAGAGCTAAGTTAACTGGCAACAAGTTTTAGATTTCCTGATGTGATAGTTTAATAATCTTTGTAGTTTGGTACCTGCTTACCTGGCTTGCCCTTAATGTGGCTCAGAAATGAGCTATGTATATTCTTATCTTTTATACTTTACCTCTCCTATAAGAGTAAAATTATCACGCATTAGGGCACAATCAGATTTCAGTCTTACCAGTATTATACCTCTTCCACTCACTCATCCTTACGAAATGTTTACTAAGCCACTATAAAGTACAGTGGACTACACTTAAATTAGGCTTCTCTTTCTTTTTCTTCCCACCCTCCCTCTCTCTCTTTTTCTTCCCTCCTTTCCTGTTCCCTCTCCTACCCTTCCTTTCCCTTCACTTCCCTTCCCTTCCCTCCTTCCTATAATGAGAAATTTTTATCAGAGAATGTTTGAAAACTACATAAGAAAGTAAAAATTTCTGAAGAAGGTAAAGATTGTATTTTAATGTGTTTCTTTCTACTTGCTATATAAGTATATATCCGTAGGTAAGTGTGTATGCATGCCTTCTAAAAATATGATTTTCTACTGTTTTGTAACCTTTCTTGTTTGTTTAAAATACGAGCATCTTTTTAAGAACTGTTTTCTGCAACATAATTTCTTGTCTGTATTCCAGTGCATGGCTTTACTAAGGCTAATTTACCAATCCTGTGGTTATTTCTAAATTTACATTATAAACTTTTCTGGGACCTCATTTGATTAAGATTTTATGTATATAAATACTTTTTTTGTGTGTGGTTTTGAGATGGAGTCTCGCTCTGTCGCGCAGGCTGGAGTGCAGTGGCACAATCTCGGCTCACTGCAAGCTCTGTATTCCAGGTTCA
>NW_012112016.1:0-1597 GCF_000951035.1 Colobus angolensis palliatus | reverse complement strand
GGGCGTGGTGGCTCACGCCTGTCATCCCAGCACTTTGGGAGGCCAAGGTGAGAGGATCGCTTGAGTCCAGGAGTTTGCGACCAGCTTGGGCAATATAGCGAGACCCCACCTCTACAAAAAAAAAAATTACAAAAATTAGCCAGGCATGGTGGTGTGCACATGTAGTCCCAGCTATTAAGGAGGCTGAGGCGGGAGGACTGCTTGAGCCCAGGAGGTCGAGACTGCAGTGAGCCGAGATTGCACCACTGCACTCCAGCCTGGGTGACACAGTGAGATTCTAGTTAAAAAAAAAGAAGAAGAAGAAGAAGAATTCTGAGAACAATGACTTGCCCAGAGCTGAGGTCCAGAGCCAGAGGCCTGACTCTAGAGAGTGAACCGAGAAGCTGAGACATCCATGGTCCCCGCATGTGTGGCGTACAGTGGACACATGTGGTGAGACTCATCCGCTCATGAGCGCAGGACCCCTCCCCCTCTGGCCTGGGAGCCATCTGCCCCGGGGGCCACGGACTCCTGAGGCTGCTCCCCGAGACTCACCAGGCAGGGTCTGGACCGCAGAGTTGACACTAAACACATCCTCCCAGCAGGCGTGGGAGGCACCTCCGAAGAGGCCAGTGCTGTTTTGAACAGAGTGGGGATGAGGTGACCCCTGACTCCCTGCCAGAAAGCCACTTAGCGGCAGCCACTGGCGCACCAGAGACATCCAATCAGTCAGCACAGGCTGCGTGGTGGGCTGGTATCCAGCCATGGCCGCGAGGGGAGCCACCAGAGGGGAACCAGATGGGCCTAAGGCCCTAGCTCAGGGGAGGCGGGGGCTGTGGCAGCCATCTGTAGGGAGCCACTCTCTTTCTCTCTTTTTAAATTTAAATTTAAGAGACAGGATCTCACTCTGTCATCCAGGCTGGAGTGCAGTGGCGCAATCACGGCTCACTGCAGACCCAACCTCCTGGGCTCAAGGAGTTTGAGGCTAATCCTCCCACCTCAGCCTCCTGAGTAGCTGGGACTACAGGTGCACTCCACCACACCTGACTAATTTAAAAAAAAAAAAAAAAAACTTTTGTAGAAATGGGGTCTTGCTATATTGCCCAGGCTGCTCTTGAACTCCTGATTTCAAGTAATCTCCCGGCCTTGACCTCCCAAAGTGCTGGGATTACAGGTGTGAGCCACCATGCCTGGTCCACAGTAAAGTTATTTTAAGAATTGTCTGTGTTCACTGTTTACACTTTTCACTTACTACTTTCCTCCTTCATCCCCTCCAACCTGGCTTCTATTACCCCTATTCCACCGAAACTCCTCAGCTCAAGTTCAACGATGACCTTTCTGTGGATCAATCTTGTGAACCCTTTTCACTCCTTATTTTACTCAAAATTGCTTAGCATTTCATGTTAGCTTTTTTTTTTTCTTTTTGAGACGAAGTCTCACTCTGTCACCCAGGCTGGAGTGCAGTAGCACAATCTCTGCTCACTGCAACCTCCACCTCCCGTGTTCAATCAATTCTGCCATCTCAGCCTCCCAAGTAGCTGTGACTACAGGTGTGCGCCACCATGCCTGGCTAATTTGTGTATTTTTAGTAGAGGCGGGGTTTTACCATGTTGCCCAG
>NW_012112015.1:0-1763 GCF_000951035.1 Colobus angolensis palliatus | reverse complement strand
ACAGAGCGAGACTCCGCTCAAAAAAAAAAAAAAAAAAAAAGAAAATAGAATGGATGTTTCATCCACTCAGATGGGATATGGAGACATCCACACAACCGCTTGATGTGTGCTCAGGCTCTTAATCCACAAACTCAGTCCTAAATCTTAGTCCACAAACTCCATAAGATTACCAAAAAAAAAAAAAAAATCTTAAACTCTTTCCTGTAAATACCCATGGAAAGTTTTAGTCCTCATATTGAGCTGGTAATCTCAACATATTCCATCTAATAAAGATACAATTTGGGTGAACGTATAAAGGGGAGTAAAGACGGGAACCAGGCCGGGCGCAGTGGCTCAAGCCTGTAATCCCAGCACTTTGGGAGGCCGAGACGGGCGGATCACAAGGTCAGGAGATCGAGACCATCCTGGCTAACCCGGTGAAAACCCGTCTCTACTAAAAAATACAAAAAAACAAACAAACAAACAAACAAAAAACTAGCCGGGCGAGGTGGTGGGCGCCTGTAGTCCCAGCTACTCGGGAGGCTGGGGCAGGAGAATGGCGTGAACCCGAAAGGCAGAGCTTGCAGTGAGCTGAGATCCGGCCACTGCACTCCAGTTTGGGCAACAGAGCAAGACTCTGTCTCAAAAAAAAAAAAAAAAAGACGGGAACCAACTGTTATAAACCAGGGAATTTTGTATTATTGTGTTTACACCTTAGGTGCTGTGACTATTGTTATAGGTGGCTAAAAATTTTAGGATGAAAGCCATCAGTTCTCTATTTGCACCAGTTTGTATGTATGTATATATGTATGTTATGTACATGTGATATTTTCCTATCTCTGATTGGTATTGACAAATTAATTTCTAAAATCCCTTAAAGGAGTTCTAATTGGCTTAGACAAACATGTGCTATATAAATTAAAATATTCCTAAAACTTTCAAAAGTATAGAAACTAACCCAAATGTTTTTCAAGTTCATGTAATTTGGGTAAATCTTTGGTAAATAAGACTAAATTGAATTTGTTGGTTTAATAAAAACAGGTAGTATGTCTTCCACGTTATCAGCATTAAGCATGAAACAATTGTGCATTTTATTCGCCTTGGGTTTACCAAATAACCTTATAGCTGTCAGATGTTTAAGATTAAAAAACTATAAACTTAACCTAAAGAACAACTGTACAAGTAAAGACGCAATAAAAATGAATTGCATGATATCCATTATTTCTTGCATATGAAGCACAGAAAAAAAGTATTTAACTTTTTAAATTTTAGTTTTATTTATTTTAGGTTATTTGCTTTTTTGATTTTTTTGATAATTGCCTAAAATAAGTTAACATGAAATAAGTTAACGGAAAAATAACTTGAGATGATGGGTAGCTTTGTTTAACATCTTAAGAAATTTTGAGGCTGGGCGCAGTGGCGTGCATGCCTGTAAAGCCAGCAGTTTGGGAGGCCAAGGCTGGTGGAGCACTTCAGACCAAGAGTTTGAGACCAGCCTGGGTAGCATGGCGAAACCCCATCTCTACAAAAAATACAAAAATTAGCTGGGCATAGTGCTGTGTGTCTGTGGTCCCAGCTACTCAGGAGGCTGAGCTGGGAGGATACCTAAGCCAGGGAGGTAGAGGTTGCAATGAGCTAAGGTAGCACCACTGCAATCCTGCCTGGGTGACAGAGTGAGACTCTGTCTCAAAAAAAAAAAAAAAAAAAAATTTAACTGGGCATGGTGGCTCATGCCTACAATCCCAGAACCTTGGGAAGAGGAGTTCCAACTTGAAATCAGGAGT
>NW_012112014.1:0-1101 GCF_000951035.1 Colobus angolensis palliatus | reverse complement strand
TATTATTGTGTGTATGTATATATACAGAGAGATATAGATACATATATCCTCAGTAGAATGTATTCCAGATGGGTGGTAAATATTAGAAAACTGTGAATACACTAGTATAAGTAATTCTATGTTTTGAAACAACCTAATTTTTTTCTATTACTAGGGAAATTGCTAAAAAATTGGGATGCACCCATGTGATGGAATTTTTATGGAGTAGTTAAGATGAATAAATCATATCCACATATATCTACATGAATTTCTTAAAAATAATTTTAAAAATTGCTTTTCTGTTCTATTGAAATGGAAAAACATGTTGCTAAAGAAAACATTCAGAATAATTTGCCATTCATGTAAACTTAACATCACACAAGACTACTCTATTATTTATGTACATGAACACATACAATAAAAAATTTAAATGCCAGGAATGAAAAACATAAATTTCAGAAAATTAGTGATTTTTAAAAAATGAAATCAGAGATCAGTTGTAAAAGCTGGCATTAAATAATTTTTTTAAAGATTTGAAATAATTATGGTAACTAGCCAACTTTTCAATATTTTATAACAAGGTGATGTCTAATTAGGTGTTTGCTATCTTTTTTGTTCTTGTGTATTTTAAATATTTCAATATTAAAAAATAGAAATACTAAAAATTCACATAAACTTGGGCTTTTTCCTCACTTTTTCCTCATTTTGTAATGGGAAGAGAGGCTGTTTGATTAACATGATCCTTGGCCATGTTGGTTGTTCTTGGAATCTAAAAAATGATGAAATATGGCTCGGCAGTGGCTTCAGCCTGATGTGTCAATTCCATATTGTATTCATCTTCCCAGGCCTTGGATACAGGAGATGCCCCATTAGGACCCTTGGGTGATGGCTGTCATGGGCACTGCATCCTTGGATGCAGGGTGACTTTCTTTGGGATGTATAACACATACTCTGTGTATCTTGCACTCCTTGTTCTCTTCTCCCACCTTTAAATTACAACCTCAGAAAAATCTAGCATAAGGTCAGAGATTTCAAATTTTTCTCTTGGCCTTGCTTCTCTTTAATAACTGGAATCCCAGCTCTACCTCCAGGCACTTGTGTTGCTCCTGCTGAAGACCTCTA
>NW_012112013.1:0-1283 GCF_000951035.1 Colobus angolensis palliatus | reverse complement strand
AAAAGAAGAAGAAAAAAGAGGAAGGAGAGTAGCTAATAGGCACAGTTAGAAAAAAAAGTTTAAGTCTTCATTTAATTTGACAAATGAACATAGAATATTTCTTGTCGTCAACTTGGGTTCTACATAATTACAATCACCAAACATATATACAATCAGCATCAGGGAGTCTATGTAATGCTTTAAATGACCTCTGTTGAAATTATCTGCATGTTTCATAAGAGTGTAGATGTCACCATTGCGAGAAGCTGCCCAAAGGCCCATGAGAACTTTTAAAAGCTCCCAGAGCAACTCTGAGGGACAGCCAGTCACGGGCCTCTTTATACCCACACCAGGGCCCATGCAATCTTATGTGCATGTTTCTGTCCCGGGCAGAATTCCCACTGTCCTTGGCTAAATTATTGACCTTCTCTGAGCTGCAGTTTCCCTCTCTGTAAAATGAAGAATCACACTGACTTTGCAGTGTTGTTTTAAGAATTAAAATGAGGCCGGGCGCAGTAGCTCAAGCCTGTAATATCAGCACTTTGGGAGGCTGAGATGGGCGGATCATGAATTCAGGAGATCGAGACCATCCTGGCTAACACGGTGAAACCCCGTCTCTACTAAAAAATACAAAAAACTAGCCAGGCGAGAGGCTGGGCGCCTGTAGTCCCAGTTACTCGGGAGGCTGAGGCAGGAGAATGGAGTAAACCCGGGAGGCGGAGCTTGCAGTGAGCTGAGATCGGGCCACTGCACTCCAGCCTGGGGGAGAGCGAGACTGTCTCAAAAAAAAGAAAAAAAAAAAAAGAATTAAAATGAAATAATTTATGTGAGGAAACTGGCACCTAAAAAATAAGCAATGTTGGTTTCCTCTCCTATCTATCCAACAATGGAGTCTATCACCTGAAATGATCAGAAATCTAATGTGGTTTTTAAAGAAGCCTATCCTAAATCCCATTTTTTCCTCCAGTGAATTAAACCTGATTTATTCAGGCCTTGGACTTCTGACAACCATTCTAAACCTTAGTTTTCTAAAACCATTCTAAACCTTAGTCTTCTAAAACCATTCTAAAGTTAGTTTTGTAGTTAAGATCTTGCAGTAACGAGGCCGGGTACCTACATAGGATTGCCTTCCAATCTTTTTTTTTTTTTTTGAGACAGAGTCTTGCTCTGTCACCCAGGCTGGAGGGCAGTGGCGTGATCTTGGCTCACTGCAACTTCCGCCTCCCAGGTTCAAGTGATTCTCCTGCCTCAGCCTCCTGAGTAGCTGGGACTACAGGTGCGTGCCATCATGCCCAGCTAGTTTT
>NW_012112012.1:0-1450 GCF_000951035.1 Colobus angolensis palliatus | reverse complement strand
TGTTAACCAGGATGGTCTCGATCTCCTGACCTCGTGATCCGCCCGTCTCGGCCTCCCAAAGTGCTGGGATTACAGGCTTGAGCCACCGCGCCCGGCCGATTAGGCTATTATTTGACTCAAATTGATATCTCATTTTAAGTTTAGAATACTTTGTCTCTTTCATCAAATTAAAGACTTTCAGTGACTGCAAATGCATACACTAAATCTAAAGTGATCAACAGCTCCTAGAGAAACTATATTAATGATGGAGGTGATACCATTATGGCAATTTCATGAACTATATTCTATGACCTATAAAGGTGTTAGATGTTTGTGTCTTGTGATTGTTTCTCTAATCTTATTTACCATTTAAGTTTACTTCAGGAAAGGCATGTCTAATAAAGTAATTTAAAGTTCAAAATTAAAAACTATGTTTCAAAATGGGAACCAAATTTATAAGATAAGTTCATTGGCATGAAGAAAAGATGCCATATTCCATTATTCAGATGATTATGCTTATTAGAGCAAAAATCACTTGATGTGTATAAGAAGGTTTCTAGCAGATGTCTCTTTGATGTAAGATATAAAACAGCACATACCTCATTAAACAACACATCAAAAGCATAAAAATGCAACCATTAATCTATATTTTATAATTTCCCTATAATAACTCTAAGTGAAACTCATAGAACACAAATGAAAGAGCTATAGAGGAAGGTAATATTAAAATTTATGTATGATTTAGTCCTTGTTCCTTTGAATTATATCAAATAGCTGTTGGTCCAAATTGACTATAAATAATTTTTGAAAGTTTAATATATAAATGATAACTTAGAATTTTTTTCCAATAGGAAAGATGGCCCTTTTTATTCATTTGTCAAAAAAATGTATGTTATCAAGAAATGTTAGACTTGGATGGGATACTAAGTATCATCAAGTCCAATTCCTACATTTTACAGATGAGTATATTGAGGTACACAGTAGTTAACTAAGTCTAAAATCCCTGTAATTAATAGAATTAGAATATTGATGAAAATAGAAATTTTTAGACTAATAGTTCAATGCTCTTTCTGTACTCTGCTGTGCTATCTTAAAAGCATAATTTCTATCTCAGAGAATCTTAAATCCTTAGAGTTGGAAAATGCCTTAGAGATATTTGTTACTCGACAGCATAAACACAAATCTATAAAGAAAACCTATAAAATATTAATATTATAGGTATGCAAAAAAAAATTGATAATGTGGGAAACTCCATAAGAAAAAGAACCCACTTCATGAGGAAAAACATTGCAATGAGGGAAAGGTACCCAATAAATTACGATATAATGAACAGAGAGGTCAACCAAATGCAATGTGTGAATCTTATTTGGATCTTAAATAAACCAATTTCAATTTTAAAAAAAATTATATATCAATCAAGGGAAAGTGAACATTCACTGGATATTTAATGATAGTAAGTATTCTTGAAAAA
>NW_012112011.1:0-2739 GCF_000951035.1 Colobus angolensis palliatus | reverse complement strand
TGTCGCCTAGGCTGCACAATCTTGGCTCACCACAACCTCTGCCTCCTGGGTTCAAGCGATTCTCCTGCCTCAGCCTCCTGAGTAGCTGGGATTATAGGTGTGCACTGCCGTGCCCGGCTAATTTTTGTATTTTCAGTAGAGACATAGTTTCGCCATGTTGGTCAGGCTGGTCTTGAACTCCTGACCTCAGATGATCCGCCCAACTCGGCCTCCCAAAGTGCTGGGATTACAGGTGTGAGCCACCACACCCAGCCCCTTCCTTCTTTTTCATCTCTCCTCTTTCCTGTCCTCACACATCCTGTCTTGTCTCTTTTTCTCTCTGCTTCATCCCTCTCTCCTTCCTTTCTTTCTACAAATATATATTGAGCACCCACTCTGCACCAGGCCCCATTCTAAGCCCCGAGGGCACAACAGAGATCTAGACAGACAAAGCCTCTCTGCCCTCGAGGAGGTGACGTTCCACTGGGGAGATGAGCAAACACCCGTGCAGTCACTAAGCAACTCAGCAAATCCATAGGCAATCACTAACTTCCTCTGAAGGAGAGAAAACAGAGGGCTGAGATTGAGGGTGGCCAGAAGCTGCGTGAGGTGAAGGAGCTCAGGGTAGACCTCTCTGAGAAGGGGGCATTTGAGCTGAGACCAGGGGAGATCTGGAGAGAGCAAGTGAGCAGTAAGTTAGCTGTTTAGACAGAGGGAACAGAATGTGCAATGGCCCTGAGGCAGGACTGGGCCTGGTGCACTGGAGGAACAGCGAGGAGGTCTGTGTGGCTGGGAGTGGGCGAGGGGGAGAGAGGGAGGAGGGGAGGACAGGGCGGGATGGGGACAGGTTGTGCAGGGCCCTGTGGGCCACAGGGAGGACCTGGGCTTTTACCTTAAGAGAGGTGGGAGCCATGGAGGGCTGTGGAGGGCTGTGGGCAGAGGAGGGATGGGCCTTGACTTGGGGGCTCACAGGCGTCCTCTGGCCATAGTGAGAAAGGTAAACGGTGGGGGACAAGGGCAAGAGCTGGGGGCGAGGATGGAAGGGACTGCTCTGGTCTAGGTGAGCTAAAATTACCCACTTCCTATCCCTACAACATAGAATTACACTGTCCTACCCATCTATGAAGACATCCCATGAGGGCTGGTGTGGCGGCTCACGCCTGTGATCCCAGCGCTTTGGGAGGCCAAGGCAGGAGGATCACTTGAGCTCAGGAGTTTGAGACCAGCCTGGCCAACATGGTGAAACCCCGTCTCCACTAAAAATACAAAAATTAGCCGGGCGTGGTGGCGCGTGCCTGTAATCCCAGCTACTTGGGAGGCCGAGTCAGGAGAATCACTTGAACCCGGGAAGCAGAGGTTGCAGCAAGCGGAGATCATGCCGCTGCTCTTAAGAGCAAGGCTCCATCTCAAAATAAATAAATAAATAAAATAAAATGAGGTACAGTCATTCAGCCCTGCCTCAGCCCTATGCGGGAGGTCTATCACTGTGCCTGTTTTACAGACGGGGAAACTGAGGACCAGAGAGGTGAGTCCTGGAGACGTCAGGTCCCTTAGCCTCAGCCTCTGCCCCTGTAGTCCCAGGGACCCAACTGTTAGTCCTAGGTTGCCATTCAGAGACCCCAGAGAGAAAAGGCTGAGGGATGGTCTCTGTGATGGCGGCGCCCCCACCATCCGCCCGGCTTGGGTGTCCCTCTGCCCCGGCGCCTGCCCCTCCATCTTATCTAAAAATAATCAGGTTCCTTGGCAGACGCGCAGGCAGACAGACGCTGAGCTCAGCGTTATCAGCTCTGGCAGCCTGGATGCAGGACGAGTCACATCCGCCCCCTCTGGAGCCCTGACCCCTCCATGGAGGGCTGAAGCTGGGGGGCAGGTGGACAAGCCCAGCCAGGCAGACCCCCTTCCCCAGCCCCACCCATGGATCGCCCAGGTCAAAGACGAAGGTGGCAGGAACCAACATCAAAGGCCACAGGAAGTGACATGCTCCTCCGGCCCACCAGCCAGACCCCAAGGCCAGGAGGCAATTGCTGTGTGACCTCAGGCAAGTTGCCTAACTGTCCTGAGCCTGTTTCTCATCTTCCACATGGCACAAACATTGCCCAGGCCTTATCAGAGCTGGGAGGCAGTGAGGAGAGCATACTCCTGAGGCACTTGAGGGCATTTGGAGACTTCAATCACGAGAGAATCCGCCCTGTTATTACTTTCTTCTATTTCTTTTATTTTTTTGTAATTTTTTTGAGACAAGGTCTCACTCTGTCTGCCAGGCTGGAGTGCAGTGGTACGATCGCAGCTCGCTGTAACCTCTGCCTCCCTGGTTCAAGTGATTTTCCTGCCTCAGCCTCCAGAGTAGCTGGGATTACAGGCGCTTGCCATCACGCCTGGCTAATGTTTGTATTTTTAGTAGAGATGGGGTTTCACCATGTTGGTCAGGCTGGTCTTGAACTCCTGACCTCAAGTGATCCACCTGTCTCGGCCCCCCCAAAGTGCTGGGATTACAAGCGTGAGCCACCGTGCCTGGCTGTATCCATTTCATAGACAAGGAAAGCTACGGGTCAGAACCATGAGCAGCGTTCTCCCTCCCAGGCCCCGCGACGGGGCTTTTTCACCAGGGTTATTTTATCCTGTTTTGTGCTGGGATCAGACACCTGAGCCAAGTACTGTCTCTGAGAGCCCCGGGTCTCTGTTCCTGAGCAGGTCACTTTCCTTTCAAGGCCTGAGTTTCCTCATCCACAAAATGAGGTGATGATTAAGCCAGGGGTAGTG
>NW_012112010.1:0-1085 GCF_000951035.1 Colobus angolensis palliatus | reverse complement strand
GTCTTGCTCTGTTGCTGAGGCTGGAGTGCAGTGGTATGATTTTGGCTCAGTGTAACCTCTGCCTCCTGGGTTCAAGCGATTCTTCTGCCTCAGCCTCCCAAGTACCAAGTAGCTGGGATTGCAGGCACCTGCCACCATGCCTGGCTAATTTTCCTATTTTTAGTAGAGACGAAGTTTCATCTTGTTGGCCAGGCTGGTCTTGAACTCCTGACCTCAAGTGATCTGCTCGCCTCAGCCTCCCAAAGTGCTGGGATTACTAGTGTGGGCCACTGTGCCCGGGCAGTTCTTATTATTATCGGAGTTCTAGTCCATGTAGATGTGGGACTAAAGTTCCCATATTCTTAATGTTTGTCGGCTGGGGGCATTTCTGAGCTCCTTAAGGCAATCTGCACTCCTTCTCATGTGAGTCTCACCATCTTCAAACCAACAATAACATGTCAAGTTCATCTCATGCTTGGAATCTTTCTGGCTTAATCTTCCAAAGTTCATGTGTTTTTAAGGTCTCATGTCAACAGGTACATAGATATCTCCCTTTTAAAAAGTCAACTGTGGGCCAGTGTGGTGGCTCACACCTGTAATCCCAGCACTTTGGGAGGCCGAGGCAGGTGGATCACCTGAGGTCAGGAGTTCGAGACCAGCCTGACCAACATGAAACCCTGTCTCTACTAAAAATACAAAAATTAGCTGGGCGTGGTGGTGGGTGCCTGTAATCCCAGCTACTCGGGAGGCTGAGGCAGGAGAATTGCTTGAACCCGGGACGCAGAGGTTGCAGTGAGCCGAGATTGTGCCACTCACTGCACTCCATCCTGGGCGACAGAGCGAGACTCCATCTCAAAAAAAAAAAAAAAATTAGGCCTCAGAAATGCAGCTCCCAAAACCCCCTACCCAGGACTGTGCAGAAGCCAATCTAGGTTCCTGTTTTTCCAGGATGATGAACAATTTTCAAAGCTTAATAGGATTGTGGGTGATTTTGTCTCATTGTCTGTTGTTTTTCCATTTTTCTATATCTCTCATATATATTACATATACTATATATAGTAGGTATATAGTGTGTATATATTATAATATATAATATGTTACATATA
>NW_012112009.1:0-1191 GCF_000951035.1 Colobus angolensis palliatus | reverse complement strand
ACATATACACCATGGAATACTATGCAGCCATAAAAAAGGATGAGTTCGTGTCCTTTGTAGGGACATGGATGCAGCTGGAAACCATCATTCTTAGTAAACTATCAGAAGAACAGAAAACCAAACACCGTATGTCCTCACTCATAGGTGGGAACTGAACAATGAGATCACTTGGACACAGGATGGGGAACATCACACATCGGGGCCTATTGTGGGGAGGGAGGAGGGGGGTAGGATAGCATTAGGAGATGTACCTAATTTAAATGACAAGTTAATGGGTGCAGCACACCAACATGGCACATGTACACATATGTAACAAACCTGCACATTGTGCACATGTACCCTAGACATTAAAATATAAAAAAAAAAACAAGAAACACAGCCTATTTCAATGAGTTCATATATGTAGAATCAATGTATTCCTGATTATAGTCACTGTCAGGAATTAGGGAAACTACAGAAAACATAAGAGGCACCAAAAGATTGGGGAATTGACAAACATATATTTTGAAGAGTCAATTCTGAGAAGTTGGACAACAACCCTTGAAAGTATTAGTTAATGTTAGCATTTAGGGGACAGTATATTGGGCAACTGACTGAAGTTCCTAAGAATAAGTCATGTCAAAATAGCCTCATTTCTTTCTTTTGATACAGATGGGGGAATTCTTTAATGGTGTAATCCTTCCAGACTTTCATGATGTTCTCTTTGTTGGGGTTCTCTTTCATAGCATTGACAATTCTTTCTATAGAGTACTGGGTGTAATGAGCCTTAAAGGCCCTTATGACCCTTTAATCTAGGGACTGAATTACAGACATTGTATTTGGAGGCAAGTAGACCCCTTAAACGCCTTTGGTGTTGAACTCATGGGGTTCTGGGTGTCCAGGAACATTGTCCAATATCAAAAGAACTTTAAAAGTCAGTATCTTACTGACAAGGTACTTTCTGACTGCAAGGACAAAGCATCAATGGCACGAATCCAGAAAAAGGTTTCTTGTTGTCCAGGCTTTGTTGTACAGTCAAAATACTCACAACTGGTGTTTATCTTTTCCCTTCAAAGCTCGGAGATTAGCAGCTTTATAGATAGGGAAAATCCTGATCATAAACCTGACTGCATTTGCACAAACCAGTAGAGTTAGCCTATCCATTCCTGCCTTAAATCTTTTTTTTTTTTTTTTTTTTTTTTTTTGAGATGG
>NW_012112008.1:23300-23683 GCF_000951035.1 Colobus angolensis palliatus | reverse complement strand
ATTTTTAGTAGAGATGGGGTTTTACTGTGTTAGCCAGGATAGTCTCGATCTCCTGACCTCAAGATCCACCTGCTTCGGCCTCCCAAAGTGCTGAGATTACAGGCGTGAGCCACTGCACCACGCTTGTCATTTGCCCATTTTTAAATTGGGTTGTGTGACCCAATTATCCCTTTAATCTATCTGGTTTTTTGTTTGCTTGCTTTTGTTTTTTTGAGACAGAATCTCACTCTGTCACCCAGGCTGGAACAATCTCCGCTTACTGCAACCTCTGCCTCCCGGGTTCAAGTGATTCTCGTGTGTCAGCCTCCAAATACCTGGAATTACAGGCACCTGCCACCACACCTGGTTAATTTTTTTGTATTTTTAGTAGAGATGGAGTTTCA
>NW_012112008.1:18025-19340 GCF_000951035.1 Colobus angolensis palliatus | reverse complement strand
TTTTTTTTTAGTAGAGACGAGGTTTCACCGTGTTAGCCAGGATTGTCCGATCTCCTGACCTCGTAATCCGCCCGTCTCGGCCTCCCAAAGTGCTGGGATTACAGGCTTGAGCCACCGCGCCCGGCCAATTACATAAATTTTTAAAAAACTCATCACCAAACCCAAGGTCATCTAGATTTTCTCTTGTTATCTTCTAGTTTTATAGTTTTGCATTTCACATTTGTGCCTACGATTCATTGTGATTTTGAGTACATTTTTGTGAAAGGTATAAGATGTTTGTCTACATTTTTTTTTTAAGCAAGCAGAAAACATATTTATTCTTTTCCATTGATAACTCTTTGAATCCTTTCTGCTAAATCGTTCTTCCTTTCCCTTGGGTGAAATTTCAGGCAGACTCCATAGCTTTTCAGGTCATGTCATATTCAGTATTATTTCCAGGTAATAAAACAGTTTAATTCAGTTCAATAAATAAGCTTTAATCTCAGTCCATTCATCCCATCTCAGTTCTGGCTAAAACTCTGTAATGGGAAGGAGTATGGTGGTTTATTTGACTCTTTTACCCTCCTTCCTCATTATCTTTGGATTCTCTGAGAATGGGGATAAGAAGGATGAATGGGAAAAATACAGACACGGAAGAGGTCTTCCCTGGCTCTCTTGGCTCCCCACCCCACCAAGGCAGACATTCCAATACTGGTTCATGCTGAGACTTTACGAGTGATTAGAAAAGCCCCACAGATGTGGCTTTTCCACTTGCAGGTCCCTGACACAGGTGACGCCTCCTGCAATTGGTCATTTACAATTTCCTTCTTGGCCTCTGACTTCTAGTGGCTCATGTTTCTCAGATTCTGTGGGTGTTGCTTCATCCTTCCAGGTGGGCTTCTTATTCCTCATCCTTGAATTCTGAAGCTCCCACAAAGAGACTCATGACTGTGGATGGGTGTAGAATTCTTGTTGTTGTGGGACGATAGGAGTAGGTTATCTTTTCTTCCACCACTGTGGTCCTATTTTCTTTCTTTCTTTTCTTTTTTTTTTTTAGATGGAGTTTCGCTCTTGTTGCCCAGGCTGGAGTGCAATGGCCCAATCTCGGCTCACTGCAACCTCCGCCTCCTGGGTTCAAGCGATTCTCCTGTCTCAGCCTCCCAAGTAGCTGGGATTACAGGCATGTGCCACCACGCCCGGCTAATTTTTGTATTTTTAGTAAAGGTGGGGTTTCTCCATATTGGTCAGGCTGGTCTGGAACTCCCAACCTCAGATGATCTTTCTGCCTCGGCCTCCCAAGTGCTGGGATTACAAGTGTGAGCCACCGCGCCCGGCC
>NW_012112008.1:15702-16478 GCF_000951035.1 Colobus angolensis palliatus | reverse complement strand
ACAGAGCGAGACTCCGTCTCAAAAAAAAAAAAAACGAAACAAAAAAACCCACAAAGTATAAAATAATATGGAAACCCACACACCTACAGTGAACTCATTTTCGACAAAGGTGGCAAGAACATACACTGGGAAAAGACAGTCTCTTCAACAAGAGGTACTGAAAATACTGAATATCCACATGCAGAAGAAGGAAACTAGACCTGTATCTCTCACCATATATAAAAATCAAATTAAAATGGATTAAAGACTTAAGTCTAAGACCTCAAACTATGAAACTACTATAAGAAAACATTGGGAAAAATCTCCAGGACATTGAACTGGGCAAATATTTATTGAATAACAACCCCAGAAGCACAGGCAACCAAAGCAAAAATGGACAAATGGGATAATGTCAAGTTAAAAGGCTTTTGCACAGCAAAGGATGCGATCAACAAAGTGAAGAGACAACTTACAGAATGAGATAAAATATTTTCGAACTACCCAGGTGACAAGGGAATAATAACCAGAATATATACGAAGCTCCAACAACTTTATAGGGAAAAAAATCTAATAATCTGATCAAAAAAATGGCAAAAGAGGGCCGGGCACGGTGGCTCAAGCCTGTAATCCCAGCACTTTGGGAGGCCGAGTCGGGCGGATCACGAGGTCAGGAGATCGAGACCATTCTGGCTAACACGGTGAAACCCCATCTCTACTAAAAAAAATACAAAAAAAAATTAGCCGGGCGAGGTGGCGGGCGCCTGTAGTCCCAGCTACTCAGGAGGCTGAGGCAGGAG
>NW_012112008.1:10079-10912 GCF_000951035.1 Colobus angolensis palliatus | reverse complement strand
AGCCAGGATGGTCTCGATCTCCTGACCTTGTGATCCGCCCGTCTCAGCCTCCCAAAGTGCTGGGATTACAGGCTTGAGCCACCGCGCCCGGCCTGCACGTTTCTTATGCCATTAAAAAGCATTATTTCTTGGATGCAAAGCATTCCAAAATGCATATCAGTTTTAAAACAACATGAAAGAAAATTTAAAATACTTCTAAGTTTATGCCTATAATCTCACCCACACCATCAACTGATTTCACATTTTAGTGCTTCTTTTCAACTTCAGTCTTTAGGAACATTATTGCTTTTAGATAATTGAGGTAATAGGATAGGTACGGTTTTGAATATTGTTTTTTTTTCACATTATTTTATAAACATAGTTTCATGTTTCTCCATATTCTGATAGATGCAAGCTGTTCTGTGATGTTAGTTCAATGTTTGTTGTGATGCTAAATTCAATAATTTAATTTAATTATTCATCGGTGGGTTATTTCTAGCTGTCTTTTTTTTTTTTTTTTTTTGAGACAGAGCCTCACTCTGTCACCCAGGCTGGAGTGTAGTGGCTCGACCTCCACTCACTGCAACCTCCGCCTCCTGGGTTCAAGCGATTCTCCTGCCTCAGCCTCCTGAGTAGCTAGGACTACAGGCACGCACCACCACGCCCAGCTTATTTTTGTATTTTTAGTAGAGATGGGGTCTCAACATGTTGGCCAAGCTGATCTCAAACTCCTGACCTCAAGTGAGCCCCCTGCTTCGGCCTCCCAAAGCGCTGGGATTACAGGCATGAGCCACCGTACCTAGCCTTCCAGCTTTCTATTATTTTAAGTCCCACTGACTTAATATGTGACTTAA
>NW_012112008.1:7400-9417 GCF_000951035.1 Colobus angolensis palliatus | reverse complement strand
TTTTGTATTTTTAGTAAAGATAGTCATGTTTTAGTAAAGATTCTCCATGTTGGTCAGAGTGGTTCGCACTCCCAACCTCAGGTGATCCGCCTGCCTTGGCCTCCCAAACTGCTGGGATTACAGGCATCAGCCACCACACCTGGCTGGGCTACTTTTTTGTTTCTCAGGCTCAACTCAATTTCTTGGACTCCTAATGAAAAAGGGTGACCATATTGACAGTAACTGGATGGGAGACAGGCTGGGGACAGGCAGGCCTTTTTAAGAGGTGGGCAGGACAGAGAGAACCCAAGCAGGACTGATTAGCGACTGCCAAAGGTGAAGACAGAGCAGCATCTCTCCAGGCACTTCCAATGTCCCTTTTAGTGCCTACATTGAACAGTGCTGCCCATCTGCCAGAGCCTTTTTGTGGCCCGGCTGGTGGCATGGGCAGAGGAGGTCACTGTGCACTCATGGCAGAGCAATGGCTTTCATGCATTCATTCATCCAGACACAGTTCTTACATGTGAAATACTGAGTGAACTTTGAAGATGACTCAGATGCAGGCTTGCTCTCAAAAGCTTTGAAATGTGGTAGTTTAGACTCTGAATATCCTGATGGAGAGTTTACATTTTCTTTTTCCTGTCTTCGGACCACATGGTCTCTCTCTGACAACTCCTTAAAACACTGTTTTCAAATTACAAGGATAGGCCGGGTGCGGTGGCTCATGCCTGTAATCCCAGTACTTCGGAAGCTAAGGCGGGCTGATTACCTGAGGTCAGGAGTTCGAGACCAGCCTGGCCAATGTGGTGAAATCCCATCTCTAGTAAAAATACAAAAAAATTAGCTGGGCGTGGTGGCAGGTGCCTGTAATCCCAGCTACTCGGGAGACTGAGGCAGGAGAATCACTTGAAGCTGGGACCCACTTTGGAAAGTCCTGCTGCTTGACAGTCTCTCCCTGGCCAATTTCACCTACAGTCAGCAATTCAACAATACCCTCTACCCTAAGTATTGGAGCCCAGACTGACAGCCTGGATTCTATCTAGATAACGGTATAATGGATACTTTTACCTGGATGTTCCATTGGCACTCAGTATTCACAGGGCCCAAACTGAACTCATTACACTCCCTCTCATCCCACTAGTCAAATGTATTCCTCTTCCATTATTTCTCATCTTTGTGAGTGGACGCATTGTCTACACTGTTAACTAAAGATTAAAGGTGAGAGAGGGAGCCGGGTGAGGTGGCTCATGCCTGTAATCCCAGCACTTTGGGAGGTTGAGGTGGGCAGATCATTTGTGGTCATTTGTGGTCAGGAGTTCGAGACCAGCCTGGCCAACATGGCGAAACCCTGTCTAAAAATAAAAAAATTAGCCAGGCGTGGTGGCAGTTGCCTATAATCCCAGCTACTTGGGAGGCTGAGGTAGGAGAATCTCTTGAACCCAGGAGACAGAGGTTGCAGTGAGCCGAGATTGTGCCACTGCACTCCAGCCTGGGCAACAGAGCCCGACTGTCTCAAAAGAAAAAGGAGAGAGAGGAGTCAAAGGTCAAAGATGAACCCCAGGGCCAGGTGCAGTGGCTCACGCCTGTAATCCCAGCACTTTGGGAGGCTGAGGCGGGCGGATCACCTGAGGTCAGGAGTTCGAGACCAGCCTGGCCAACATGGCGAAACCCTGTCTAAAAATAAATACAAAAATTAGCCAAGTGTGGTGTTGCACGCCTGTAATCCCAGCTACTCTGGAGGCTGAGGAAGGAGAATTGCTTGAAGCCGGGAGGTGGAGATTGCAGTGAGCTGAGATTGTGCCACTGCACTCCAGCCTATGCAATGGGAGCAAGATTCCATCCCCAAAAAAAAAGGAAGGTGAAATTTGTACAAAGTCACTTTTTTTTTTTTGGAAATAATTACTGATGCTTACTCAACACTTTACATTTTATAATGCTCTTTATTTATTTATTTATTTATTTTAATTGAGACAGAGTCTCACTCTGTTGCCCAGACTGGTCTTGAACTCCTGGCCTCAAGTGATCCTCCTGCCTTGGC
>NW_012112008.1:1183-1655 GCF_000951035.1 Colobus angolensis palliatus | reverse complement strand
ACGCCATTCTCCTGCCTCAGCCTCCCGAGTAGCTGGGACTACAGGCACCCGCCACCTCATCCAGCTAGTTTTTTTGTATTTTTTTAGTAGAGACGGGGTTTCACCGCGTTAGCCAGGATGGTCTCGATCTCCTGACCTCGTGATCCGCCCGTCTCAGCCTCCCAAAGTTCTGGGATTACAGGCTTGAGCCACCGCACCCGGCTGACTATATGCATTTTTTTCTGAAGTAGAATGTGAGTCTCACAGAGGTTAGGTAACTTGCCTAAAATCACATGGCTCATTAATGGGGGTGCTGAGACTTGAACTTGGGTCTTGTAACACCTAGATGGCATTATTCTTGTAATATTCATTTTTTAATTTACTCATTCATCCATCAGACATGTGTTGATCACCTTCTGATTAGATGTCAGGCTATATATGGAGCCATCAGGAACACCGGAAGGTTTTCTTTTTTTTTTTTTTTTTTTTTTTT
>NW_012112008.1:655-1133 GCF_000951035.1 Colobus angolensis palliatus | reverse complement strand
TTTATTTATTTATTTATTTTAATTGAGACAGAGTCTCACTCTGTTGCCCAGACTGGTCTTGAACTCCTGGCCTCAAGTGATCCTCCTGCCTTGGCCTCCCAAAGTGCTAGGATTACAGGCATGAGCCACTATGTCCCGCCAATGCTCTTTAACATATATTATTTCATTTAATCCTCATAAACATCCTTCTGAGGTAGTTATCTCCATTCTACAGATGAGAAAGCTGAGGCCATGAGGCCATGAGATGTTTGATGATGTCTTCACCAAGGTTACCTAGGTAGTAAGTGGCAGAGATAAAATCTGAATAGAGGCATTCTGATGACCATGCCACCTCCAGAAGAAATTACAGCACCTTGTGTCCTATAGAAGAATGTAACATGACCTCACAATTTCTAGCCTGAGAAATTATATAAATGGTGGCTGGTAAAAATAGTCTATTTTGGAGGTAGATAACAAATTCTATCTGGGGTGTGTATTT
>NW_012112008.1:0-375 GCF_000951035.1 Colobus angolensis palliatus | reverse complement strand
TTTACTCATTATAAGAATAATTTTAAAATTCTGCCATTCAGAGACAAATTCCATTAGCATCTTGGTATATTTCCTTCCAATCTTCTTTCTCTACATGGTTTTCTTGCATATTTTTTCCTTACAAAAATTTTACAAACATTCTTCCCATCTGAATTGCCTCCACATTTTTAGTCAACAGGTTTGAGACTATACTATACATATTGTCTCATATCCTACATTTTGAAACTTAACATAATATTCTGCACATTTCTTTTTTGTTGTTGTTTTTTGTTTTTCGTGACAGAGTCTCGCTCTGTCGCCCAGGCTGGAGCGCAGTGGCTGGATCTCAGCTCACTGCAAGCTCCACCTCCCGGGTTCACGCCATTCTCCTGCCTC
>NW_012112007.1:0-1483 GCF_000951035.1 Colobus angolensis palliatus | reverse complement strand
TTGGCCCACACAGCCCCAGGCTTTAGGTAAGCCCCCTGGCCTCAGGCCCAAGGCCAGCACCCACTGATACAGGATCCAGGCTTGCCCAATACCAGGCCAGTCCCTGCAGCCGCATCTTCCAAGCTGGCCGCTACAGCCCTATACTACAGCATACCAATGGTCCAGGCTCTCCAAGTATACCCTAGTACTGGGCTAGCCCCACAGACTCAGGATCCAGGACTGCCCCAATGGATCCAAGTTCCAGTCCAGCTCCCATTAGCTCAGTATCCAGGCCAGATCTTCCACCTAACCTCCAGGCCAGCACCCAAACACCCAGACTCCAGGCTGGTCCCATAGCCCCAGGCTCCAGGTCAGCCCCCATGGCTTCAGGCATAAGGCCACTATCCACAGTCCTAGGCTCCTAACCAGTCTCCACAAACCCAGGCTCTATACGTGCCCCAGCACTAGGCCAGCCCCACGCTCCACGCTGGTCCTTGTGGTACTAGGTTCCAGTAGACCCATGGTCCAGGCCCACTCGGGGAGACTCAGGATCCAGGCCTCCCACTATGGTATACCCTGGTGATAGACCAGTCCCTGTAAACTGAGACTCCAGGACCACCCCTGCAGATCTATTTTCCAAGCCAGCCCCTATGGACCTAAGACCCAGGCCTGCCCTCACAAACTTAATATCCAGGCATGCGTTAGCACCAGATAGGTTTCTGTGGACTCAGGCTGCAGGACCATCCCAGTGGACCCAGATGCCAGGCCAATCCCAATGCCTGAATGACCCCTGTGGACTCAGGCTCAAGGACAGCTCCTTATAGACCCAGGCTTCAGGCTAGGTCACACAGACATGGGCTCCAGGCCTGCATTCACAGACCTAGACCCTAGGTACACTCCCATGGACCCAATCAACAGGTTCCACCCCAGTGAATTCAAGTGCTAGGCCCAACTCCATGGACCTGGTGCCAGGCCCACCTACCTGCTAACCCAGGCACTAGGCCATCCTGCCCAAGTATGAACAGCAAGCCTACCTACAAACCATACCAGACTGCTTCCCAAGAATTTCTGCATAGGATGACTGGTGAAGGGCTTTTCCCAAACCAAGTCAGTTTGCAAAGACTGGAATATATCTCTACTTCAAATGTGTAGACACTTAACAGCCACAAAGATCAAGCACCATCAAGGAACTATGACACCACCAAAGGAACAAATTAAAGCACGAGTAACCAACCCGAAAGAAATGGAAATTTATGAACTCTCTGACAAAGAATTCACAATAATTGTTTTAAGGAAGCTCAGCAACTTTTAAGGTGTATAGCATAGTGCTTTATTATACATATACATTGTAAAATAATCACAACAATCACACTAAATAACATATCCATCAGTTCAAACATTTGGCTTTGTGTGTGTGTCATATGTATACTTAAGATCTATTCTCTTCTCTTAGCAAATGTAAAGTATACATCACAGTATTATTAACAATAATCATAGGCCGGGC
>NW_012112006.1:0-1180 GCF_000951035.1 Colobus angolensis palliatus | reverse complement strand
TATATATATATATATTTTTTTTTTGGTAGAGATGGGATCTCACTATGTTGCCCAAACTGTCCTCAAAACCTGGGCTCAAGCAATCTTCCCACCTCAGCCTCCCAGGGTGTTGGGATTATAGGCATGAGCCATCATGCCCAGCCTCAGAGGATTCTTCAGGTAGCCACAGGTTTGGCCCACAGTGAGAGCAGGTGTTGCTGAGATAATGCATCAATTCTGGTAACAGCTGTCATGCCCCATGTCCCAGGCATTATTCTTATCATCTTACTTAATCCTTCAACACTCCTGCCGTGCAAGTGACCAAAGTACAAAATATTTAATAGGGGAAAATATAGGCATTCCTTGTTATATGTTACTTTACCCCTGCCATAACCCATTTGTTTGACATCATTGGAGAATAAAATGTTACACATTTTTAGATAAGATTAAAAAAAAAAAAAGAATAACACTCCTGCTCACCTAGAGGATTCTAGCCAGTATGACTGTCTGCAACAAAGTTCATAGTCATGATTATTATAAGACCCAACACTAAAACCCATTACTAAAACCCAACACTTCACATGTAGGAAGACCCTTAAAACTCATAGTTAGACCTCTTTTCCTCTTATTTACTGCAATTCTGAACTTTCTGGTAGGCCATAAAACAGAAGGGGGACAGGACATGTTCAGGGTAAGCATCATGATATCGGAAAGGAAAGAGAAAAACTTTTTGAAAAGCAAGTCTGAAAAGATCCCCTAAATCCCAACACCACTGCAAGGCTGATGGCCATCTTCCTCATCAGACTATGGGCTTCCTGAAGGCAGGAACTGTGCTTCCTGTAGACTCCTGAAGTTCCAGATATGGACACGAACACAAGCTCTAGGTCCTCAATAAAGTCATAAGGATGGGAGGGGAAGGAAAGAAAGCAGAAAGCAAACTGAAAAGAACATTCTTGAAAAAACCCTTACCAAAAATGTCCCTATCAAAAAAATGTTCTTTTTTTAAGACAGGGTCTTGCCCTGTTGCCCAGGCTGGAGTGCAGTGGCCCAATCACAGCTCACCAAAGTCTTGACCTCCTGGGCTCAAGCAATCCTCCCACCTCAGCCTTGCTAGCAGCTGGGACTACAGGCACATGCCACCACATCCAGCTAATTTTCATATTTTTTGTAGAGATGTAGTTTCACCATGTTGCCCAGGCTA
>NW_012112005.1:0-1961 GCF_000951035.1 Colobus angolensis palliatus | reverse complement strand
GTCTCGATCTCCTGACCTCGTGATCCGCCCGTCTCGGCCTCCCAAAGTGCTGGGATTACAGGCTTGAGCCACCGTGCCCGGCCAAAAAGATATCTTAAGAGTAAGAAAAAATAATGACATGATACAAACAAAAACTGTATTTGTCCACCAGCAGACAGAAATAAAAAGTGATCCTAGATGGAAAAAATGAGAGACAAGAAGGAACACAGAACAAAGTGGTACATGTGTGGGTAAGTCTAAACAAATGTTGTATTAACATTAATAACAATGTCTTATGGGCTTTAACACAGGCCAGGTGTGGTGGCTCACACCTGTAATCCCAGCAATTTGGGAGGCTGAGATAGGCAGATCACTTGAGGTCAGGAGTTCGAGACCAGCCTAGTCAACATGGTGAAACTCCGTCTCTACTAAAAATACAAGTATTAGCTGGGAGTGGTGGTGGGCCTGTAGTCCCAGCTACTTGGGAGGACGAGGCACAAGAATCACTTGAACCCAGGAGGCAGAGGTTGCAGTGAGCCAAGATCATGCCAGTGCACTTTAGCCTGGGTGACTCAGTGAAACTCTGTCTCAAAAAAAAAAAAAAGTAATTCTCCTGCCTCAGCATTCTGAGTAGCTGGGATTATAGGCACATGCCACCATGCCTGGCTAATTTTGTGTATTTTTAGTAGAGATTGGGTTTTGCCACGTTGGCCAGGCTGGTCTAGAACTCCTGACCTCAGGTGATCCACCTGCCTCGGCCTCCCAAAGTGCTGGGATTACAGGCATGAGCCACCGCGTCCGGCCAGTAAATGGTATTTTAAAGCCAAGTGAATGGATGAGATAATGTAGGGACAGAGAATAGAGAAAAAAGTAGTCTGAGAACTGAGCCTGGGGCACCCCAACATTTAGAGGTCCCCTGAAGGAGAGGGAGCCTGTACAGCTCATCAGGAAGGAGCAGCTTGAGAAGCACCCAACTGCATTAATTTCCTGTGACTGCTGTAACAAATTACCACAGACTGGGCAGCTTAGAACAACCAGAGATTTATTGTCTTACAGTTCTGGAGGCCAGAAGTTCAAGATCAGACCACTGGGCCAAAATCAAGGTGTTGGCAGGGCTGTACTCCCTCTGGAGGCTCTAGGGGAGATGTTGTTCTTTGACTCGTCCAGCTCTGGCAGCTGTTGGCCTTCCTTGACTTGTAGCCACATCACTCCAATCTCCCTCTCTGTGGTCACACTACTTCCTCCTCTTCTGTTCTAATCAAATCTCCCGTGTGCCTCACTCCTTATAAGACCCTAAGGACACATAGAATTTAGGGTCTACCCAGATAATCCAGGATGTCCTCCTCTTCTCAAAATCCTTAATTAATTACATCCATGATGACCCTTTTTCCAAATTTGGTTACATTCACAGGTTCTGGGAATTAGGATGTAGACACGTCTTTTGGGACCACCTTTTAATCCATTACACCCACTGACTGACAAATAAGGAGTGACTCACCGAGTAATGCAAAATGGCAGGACTTCCTGTGTCTGGGAGGAGGGACTGAGTAGGTTAAGTGTAGGGTGCTCAGCCTGAAATCTCAGGCAAGGAAGTATAGTGCCAAGGTTGCAGCTGGCTTCAGCCTGTGTGGGAGAGTCTCATGGGGAGGGGAGGAACTGCAGATAGGAGGTTCCCAGCCCTCCCAGGCCTGACTCAGCGTCTGGCTGGGGCCATCTACACAGCAGCCAAAGTGATCTTTAAGTTGTAAATCTGTTCATATCACTCTCCAGTATATGACCCTTCAACAGCTTTCCACACCTTTTTTTTTGAGATGGAATCTTGCTCTGTCGCCCAGGTTGGAGTGCAGTGGCGCAATCTTGGCTCACTGCAACCTCTGCCTCCGGGATTCAAGTGATTCTCCTGCCTCAGCCTCCCGAGTAGCTGGGACTACAGGTGCCCGCCACCATGCCCGGCTAATTTTTTGTATTTTTAGTAGAGACAG
>NW_012112004.1:0-1638 GCF_000951035.1 Colobus angolensis palliatus | reverse complement strand
GGATGGGCTGCGGGGCTGGCTCTGAGGCCCCAGGAAGGGCCTCATTTATCTTCATTCTGAGTTTTCCCTTAGCACCAGAGCCTCCCCACCCAGCCGCTGGACCTGGAACTGGCCTGTGTGGCTCCCCAGTCACTCCCTGCTGGGTGTGGGTCCCCGTGGGCCTGCAAGTGTCTGTTCACCTGTGTCGACTGTGACTGTGTTGTCCCCTGGGAGCTGCGATGTGGGTCCGTGGGTCTATCCTTTAAGCACTTGTGCAAGTGGGTTTGCCTCACAGAGCGTGTGCATGCGTGAGCGTGGATCTGGGGCCCGGGCACATCTGTGTTTCTTTTCACCTGCCTCCGAGCGTAGGTAGGCAGGCAAGGGAGTGTGTATCGGCCTGACACAGTGGAGCTGTTTCCTGGCAAAGTGCTCATGGGCCAGAAGGAGACACATGTTAGTCCACGAGTGTCTGCTGGCTCGTGTGTGCACACCCACTCACACACACACCCCTCTGAGGATCTGTCTAGAAAATCCATTCGTTCTTAAGCTTGGGCTGGGCCCTTCCAACCCTCGCAAGTTCTGAATCCTGGCTAGGAGAGGAGGGACACAGGATCCAGGCAGATATCCTGAGACTGTCAACCCTGTAACCTCTGCATGCTCTCCACAAGCTTTCGGGTAGCCCTAGGGGCAGGGAGAGCTCACACCCCACCTCAGCTACTGCCTGCTGCTCTCTTACCACATAGTGGTATGGCCTGGGGGGTCCAAGGGAGGGCTGGGGGTGGAAAGCCTTCAGCGGGGCTGCCATGACCCGATACCCCCAGCTTTCTCCTAAGGCTCACCTAATTGCCAGCTCCTGGGTCTCCAGCATATTCCCCTGGATCATGGGACACAAGTCACCTTAACATATAAGTGAATCCTAATTTTCTCATACAAGTAATGCAAAGTATTTGACCTTTTCTGATTCTTCCTGACTTCCCTGAGAGTAGAAACTGTTGGAATCAAAATATACTCTCGTTTCTGCCACATTTTCTTGAATTCAATATTAATCTATGGACATCCATCAACCCACTAATCAGTTCAATTATCCACCCACTTTTATTCATCCATCCATCCATCCATCCATCCACTTACCTACCAACCAATTCATTCAATTACCCACCTACTTTTATCCATCCTTCCTTCCTTCCTTCCTTCCTTCCTTCCATCTATCCATCCACCTAGCCAACAACCAATTCAATTACCCACCTACTTTTATCCATCCATCCATCCATCTAGCCTTCCTTCCTTCCTTCCATCCACCTAGCCAACAACCAATTCATTCAATTACCCACCTACTTTTATCCATCCATCCATCCATCCATCCATCCATCCATCCTTCCTTCCTTCCATCCATCCACCTAGCCAACAACCAATTCATTCAATTACCCACCTACTTTTATCCATCCATCCATCCATCCATCCATCCATCCATCCTTCCTTCCTTCCATCCATCCACCTAGCCAACAACCAATTCATTCAATTACCCACCTACTTTTATCCATCCATCCATCCATCCATCCATCCATCCATCCATCCATCCATCCTTCCTTCCTTCCATCCATCCACCTAGCCAACAACCAATTCATTCAATTACCCACCTACTTTTATCCATCCATCCAT